>NC_063353.1:36087554-36159027 GCF_021869965.1 Rhincodon typus
GCCCTTTGGCCCACGATGTTGTGCCGAACTTTTACCCTAAACCTAAGGTCTATCCAACCCTAATTTATACTACCATCCATATGCCTATCTAATAGCCACTTAAATGCTCCTAATGAGGCCGACTCCACTACCCTCTCCGGCAATGCATTCCACGCCCCTACTACTCTCTGAGTAAAGAACCTACCTCTGACGTCTCTCCTATATCTACCTCCACTCACTTTAAAACAATGCCCCCTTGTTATAGCTACCTCCACCCTAGGAAAAAGTCTCTGGCTGTCCATTCTATCTATACCTCTGATCATTTTATACACCTCTAACTTGACCCCACCCATTCTGGCTGCTTCTTTTGTTCCAACTTTTTAAAAAGAATCCATGGCCTCACAAGCTGTTTGCTTTAATGGTTTGGAATAGACTGCTCGTCACCTCTGTCTCAATCTTCTTTCATAAAAAAACTAGGTCAAAATACATTTCTTAAAGCCGTAGTATTGTCACATGTTGCCTTAATTGTCTGCAATTCCAGCAGACTGCAGTTCCTGTTTATTTCCCTGTCTGGAGGTTCAGGGGATTCATTGGACAAACTTTGCAGCATTTCTGTTTGGTATATTGAGAAAGCCAGAATAGGACACTGACAAGAAAGAACTTGCATCAAGCCCTTGTCTCACTAAGCCCTACAGCCAATGAGTAGTTTTCAAGGAGTCACGGTTGCAATGTGGGCAACAACACCTTGAGAGTGATCGCAACAACAGCGAAGCAAATCCCGAGCAAAGGCTGGAGAATGACGTCATTCTAAATGAAAATTGCCATTCTGAACAATGGAGTGGGTCAAATTATTTTTCCATACCGAACTGATGATTGATAAGAAGGTCACATTTATCAACATCTTGCACAGACTGAAAATAATGAATCAAATAATCAGGAGAAGGGTCTCACATTACCAGTAATCTCTCTACCTCGAGATAGACACTTAAAGTGCTGAAAATCATCCGCCCTTCCTGCCACACTTTCTGATGGAAAGGCAGCAGAAAGCCAGAGAATGGCCCAGGAGCCTGGATACCTTCAGCCTACTAATAAAATTTCCAAAAAGCTATCATGGGTTTTTGCATTAGGTTACGTTCTATCCCACTCCTGTTAATGAACTCTGTTTCTTTATGAACTGAAGATTGCCCTCACCTACCCAACATACAGGTAAATGTAGTGGGATTTAGTGGTCAAACAGAGAATCCTAGTCACATCTGCCAGCTCACTTGGTAATAACATAACGCAATCCACAATTTCCCTAGCCTCAATCAGCAAAGGAAGTAGTTTTCCTTTGTCACAAAATAACTCAGGGCTATAAATCAAAGGTTCACTAATGTCCTTCAGGAAAGGAAACTGCTGTCATTACCTGGTCTGGCCTACATGAGACTCTAGACCCACAGCAATGTGTTAACTCTTAACTGTTCTCTGGGTAATTAGGGATGGGCAATAAATGGTGGCCTAGCCAGCAACACCCTTGTCCTGTAAAGAATATGAAAAAAGAGAGAAAATAGTACACATTATATAGCATCTTTCATGACTTACTTAAACATGTTGCAACCAGAGTAGTGTTTTTCATAATGTAGGGAAATACAATGGCTGATTTGATTGTGGCAATCTCTCACAAACAGCAATATAATAATAACTAGATAATCCTTCTTTGTGATTGGAACACCAGAGAGAACTCCCTGGGTCTACTTTGAAATGATGTCAACCCACCTGGTTCACTGATGTCCCTCAGGGAAAGAAACTGCCATCCTTACCTGGTCTGACCTACATGTGACTCCAGACCCACAGCAATGTAACTGACTCTTATTTGCCCTCAATAAATGCTGGCCTAGCCAGTGTTGCCCTCATCCTGTGAATAAATTTAACTGCACTGGAATATCAACTTTGACTTTTGTGCTTCAGTCCTGGAGTGGGACCTGAACCCTCAACCTCTGATTCAGATGATACAGCTACCAATTGAGCTAACATTGAACATTACTTCAATGAACAAACAAAATTTGCTACAGTATTGGTACATTCAAGGGGAAGAGGGTTATGATGATAGACTTAAATAGGAAAAGTGGGAGAAGGCTTCAAATTGAATCAAAATACCAGCATGGACTGGTTGGACTGAATGGCCTGTTTTTGTGCTGTAAAGACTCTGTAAAACAAGCTACATTTATAGCACAACACAGTGTGGAAGTGGAGGAACATAGCAGGCCAGGCAGCATCAGAGGAGCAGGAAAGCTGATGTTTTGGGTCTGGACCCTTCTGAAATTTCTGAAGAAGGGACCTGACCCGAAACATCAGCTTTCTGGCTCCTCTGATGCTGCTTGGCTGGCTATATTCCTCTAGCTCCACACTGTGTTGTCTCTGACTCCACCATCAGCAGTTCTTACTATCTCTACATATATAGCAATTGTGAATTTAACAATTCTCAAAATATGAAAGTACAATGAATCCTCTGTTATGCTGACCACTATCATGTCTTTGAACCTTGAAATGCAGTTGCTTGTTAAGAGGGTACTTTTGATTTTGGACATTGGTGTCAAAAACAGCCACTGAGTATGCATTCTTTTTCTTCTCAGGCAGTTGCTCAGGAAGAGGATGACTTGACTCCATTCAAGTTCAATAGGTTCTTAGATGGCTGATATTTTCTATGTGTGACCAGCAAACTCTGCCACATGTGGGGCAGGTGGGGCTTGAAGTGTTAGCTAGATGGGCTGCTCTCTCCAACACTTCAACTTCACCTCTGCACATTCTTGAAGAAGACTTTTCTTGTGTGTAGGTCCTTTTGGAATAAGCATTCTCCGTTCTGAGCAGTCATAATCCAGACTTGACAGTTGACCATTTCAGGGATCCTTTGAGGATATCCCTAACATGTTTCTGCTATCTTCCCGGCAGTCTCCAGTTGTGACCAAGTTCTGAGTAGATCAGGGCTCTGACATTTGGACAACACATCCCAACTGACAGGGCTGGTTTTGAGTAAATGTTATTGTTTATACAATACCCATCACTTCTCACATTCATTAGATATCTTCCTTTCTCTAGGACTGTCCAATATCGATAATATTTACCAATGCATATATAAATTTAAAATGCAGTATCTGGACAGCTCAGTATTTCTGCTACTTTTAGATTACCTGGTGGACAGAGTGCAGACTGAGCTCACTGTCAAAGGGATAATAAAGAATCATTGACCCTGCCTCAACTCACATATCCAGACATCTTTGTTATAATTATGAAAGAACCATGACAGCTGGAAAATGCTGCTAGGATATCATTTGCATCGGATGCTTGTTCAAACCACTTTCAGTCATCTGACATTAACTCATTTATCAATGATTCCTCAACAGATTGATACGAACAGCCCAGTGTTGAGCAGAGATGAGCATATTGAATCCACTGTTGTTCGATTGTTCAATAGGAATTAGATGTGTACTTGAAAAGAACTAATTTTCAGGGTTATAGGCAAAAGTTTGGGAATGGTGCTAATTTCATCAACTCTTCTGATGAGACAGCACAGGCAAGACGGACCAAATAGCCTCATCTGTGTTCCCCCAATTTTAGTTTCTTGGCTTCTGCCAAATTTCCTTTCCTTCAACTTTGGTGGTTGTGCCTTCAGTTTCTTGGACCATAAGCTTTGGAATTTCTCTGAAGATCTTCTGCCACTTTACCTTTTTACCTCTCTCTCCTCCTTTGGCCTTCTTAAAACTTGCCTCTATGACTTAGTTTGTGACCGCCTGTCCTAATATCTTGTGGTTCAGTGTCAAATTTTGTTTGATCATGTTCCTGTTGGGATGGGTTAGGATTAGGCTCATTTGGAGGTTTTATATCGATGCAATTTATGAACATGAGAACAAAGGACAAGAATAGGACACTCAGCCCTGTGGTACTGTTCTGCCATTCAATAAGTCTTGGCTGATCTGATTTTAACTTCAACCCTACATTCCTACATATATCCAATAATCTTTCATTGCCTTGGTAATCAAGAATCTATCTAGTTCTGCCTTAGAAATATTTAAAGATTCTGCATCCACTGTCTTTTGAGGATGCAAATGTCAAAGACTTTCAACCCTCTGAGAGAAAAAATATTGTTGCTGGGTGCAAAAGCAGCAATTAGTTGCATTTCCTGAAGAAATCATTGTTCATCTCAATCAGTAGTTGACAAGTGAAAATGTGAAGGGTAACCTTGCCCCAAAGGGCCCCTGGATAATCTGCAGCAGCATTAATAATGAATCAGGTTTAAGTCTGAGTGCTGCTACTGACTAAGTGCTAACTCAGCACAAAACGGAAGGGTTTAATAATTTATCCCTGCCTTGATTTATTCATTTATATCTGTTACTATTGCTCTGCAAGGACCACAGACTGCATTAGCAACATCAATGCTCCAAATACACTTCAGGGCCTGTGCACCAAAGAAGTAGGGTAACAGGGAAGGTGCTGGTAGCAGGGGGATGGGACTGATGGAAAGTGTGGCAAGAAATCTTCACATTCCTCTGGTTGTACGGCAAGTCATATTGAATATTCTACAGACTTCAAAGAACAAAGAGTCAAAGCAGGGCCAGATGCTTACACATGGACACACACACACACACACATTTCTGTACTTTCTATACGCACACACTTTTCAACACATTAAGCAGCAATCACTGGACAGCGATTATAAATAACTTCTTTTTACCTCTTTTTTAATCCTTTCCCTTGCTCCATCACTGATGCCAGTCATCCTACCTAGATTCAATTGTGGTCAAGGCACTGCAGGATGGACCAACCTTTACTGGTAAGGAAACAGACAGGAACAACAAGAATGCTGCCAAGAATGAGGTAAGAGAAAAGATTGCAGGAAATTTATGGAGTAGAGAGAAGAACATTAAAGGAGGGAAACTCACTTGGGTGTCGATCCTGTCTATCAGCTCAGTAGAGACAATGAAGCTAAATGAATTCACTCCACT
Organism: Rhincodon typus; assembly: GCF_021869965.1. Taxonomy (NCBI): domain Eukaryota; kingdom Metazoa; phylum Chordata; class Chondrichthyes; order Orectolobiformes; family Rhincodontidae; genus Rhincodon; species Rhincodon typus. The sequence goes on from NC_063353.1 coordinate 36,092,513, forward strand.
GTTGCCAGTTCTGAATTAGCCTTGTCACTTCAGCCTTCTATATTCCTTTCTTTAACAAGTCACTGTTGACACTGATTATCCAGTTTCCTTTGTCTTACTGGTCCATGTAGTTCTGTGTGCCAGACCTCAAAAAGTAAAATTAGAAAGAGTCTACAATAGAGAATGGGCCATTCAGCTAAAAGGTTTATGGTACGATTTCTGTTCCATGTATCCCTCTTCCCACCTGATATCATCTTAACAATGTTCTAACCAATTCCATTCTTGAAATGTTAAGTTGTCTTTCTCTGATCTTCTGTATAAGCGTGGAGGATAAATAGAGAGAGCCAAAAGCGAAATCGGCCTCAGTCCAGAAGCTTCCAAAACAAAAACCTGCTTCCTATTCAAAACTCAGTTAAAGTCAATGAAGGGTCTAGGCCCGAAACGTTGGGACTTCCTGCTCCTATGATGCTGTTTGGCCTGCTGTGTTCATCCAGCTCTACACCTTGTTATCTCAGTCTTTGTCTTCCCTTTTTTCCTCAACATTCTCTGTGGTTGGCTGGTCAGCACTGTTCCTCTCTTGATTGACCAATTCAACATCCAACCAGCTGCCAGTCCCAGGGCACAGCAAAATCTTGATGCTGAAATGCCTACACTTACAGCAATAAATAACTTGCATTGTCTTTCCAGGCCAATTCCCAACAGCAAACATTTGCCTTTTGTTCTCTCCTCCTTTAAAAAAAACCAAGCTATTGTTCAAAGTTCAAAATTCAATTCTTAACTTCAAATCACAGTTCTAAACTTAAAATTAGAAAAAGTAAAAGAAAATTAGTGAGAGTCTCAACAATAACAACTAATCATTTTAGCTGAGAGATAAATACTGGAGCTAAAAGTGAGGTTGTTGACTTACTTGTCGAGCTGGCTTGTTTGCGTTGACATTTTGTCACCATGCTAGGTGACATCATCAGTCGAGCCTCCGATGAAGCGATGTTATTCTACTCCACTTGGTAATTATACTGTCTGGTCTGTTATGGTGAGTAGTGTCATTTCTAGTTCTGTTCTGTATGGGTTTGTATATGGGATCCAATTCTTTATGTTTGTTGATTGCATTACAGGTGGAGAACCTTGCCTCTAGGAATTCCCGTGCGTGTCTACGTTTGAGCTACTAAGTTACCTTGTCCCGGTTAAACTGATGGCCTTCATTGTCTGAGTGTACTGATATGAAGGAGAGATCATCGTGTTGTTATGCTGCTAGCTGAGTGGCAAGACAGAAAGGAATGTATTCATCTTTCTCAAATTCATGACCTTCAAAAAATAAATTCCTACATGGAACAACCCCCATGGGAATTTCCCACAAAAGGCCTGAGGCTGTTTGGGGTGGAATGGTGGCTCAGTGGTTAGCATTGCTACCGCACAGTACCAGGGATCCAGGCTCAATTCCACCTTCAGGTGTCCATCTATATGGAGTATGCACATTCTCCCTGTGTGGGTTTCCTCTGGGTGCTCTGGTTTCCTCCCACAGTCTAGAGATGTGCAGATTAGGTGGATTGGTCATGCTAAATTGCCCATGGTGTCCAGGGATGTGCAAGCTGGGTGGATTAGCCACTGGAAAAGGAAATACAGCCAAAGACAGGAATGGAACCAATTTTTGATATACCTCTACCACAGATCACATGGATTGCCAGCATCTGCTACTTGGGATCAGAAATGGTGAACAACCATTTGTTCATGATGTTGCGGAAATCTGGTGCTGGTGCCTCTGTATTCCAACATAGCCCAGATTCAATTTGCACATTTAGGAACATCAGACATTGAGCAGGCCATTCAGCCCTCATGTTGAGTCTATAATTCAATTAAATCATGGTGGATCTGTATCATAAATCCATCTGCCCATCCTGGCTTCATGACACTTAATACCTTTGTTGAACAAAGTAAAGAATAAAACAGAAGGGTCAAAGCTTTTAACTTGAGCAGAGAACAAGCAGAAACAGATGGACCACTTGTTATACCATCTTGACTGGGTTTTTCTATTCACTGACATGACATCACGTGGAAAAGCACATTTTCTTTCCATTCATGAGCCTAGTCAGAAGGCTAAGGCTCATGATGTAGTAAGCCATCAAAGCTGAGCTGAGCAAAGGAGACTAGTCCTTTAAAAAAATTGTAGGAGGCTTAGTTCTATAGAATGCAAGTCAGAATTAGACGTTAGTTATTTTATATAAACAAATAACAAAAGTAAAGATGAGGCAGCTGTTTGAATGGTGGGGCTGTTTACACAAAACAAGCCAACTGCCTGATACACACACACACAGTTGGGGGCTTTATACAGCTTCATCTTATATCAGCAATTGCAGGCACTGAATTCAAGGTAGTTACTGTGGTCACTGAACCTGGCTTGTGTGGTGCAGTGGGTCAGTATTTGACATTTCATCACTGAGATTTCAGGTCCAATCAGAGGGAATGGGTGAAAATGTCTAATTACTGGATGAATGTTTGAGATAGAATCATTCTGTGGCATTACAACCTCGATGCTGGTGGGCACACTCCAAAACCGGTTGCTAACTCAGGTTGGACATATTTCTGGAGATACCATCTCAAGACTTACTAAGCTCCAGATAAACTGTCCAAAAAATTGTTTTATTTCTCATCTCCCATTTCTTTATAAGAAAAAAACACTGCTGAAAGGACATTTTTTTAACATCTGACTGTTTTTCTTCCTCTTTCATACTGCTGGTAAGGGTCCAGGAGTTTAATTTTTCATTCTTGGAGACTCTGGGACAATTCTGGAGAGTTGACAACCTTTTATCAAGGTACAAATTTACCCTTACATTAACACTCAATTGAAGAGTCGGGGAGTTCTGATCAATATTTATCCTTCAACCAACATTAAAAAAGTAGATTATTTGCTGTTGTTTCACCATTTTTTGTGCGCACAAATTAGTTGTCGTGTTTCCAAAAAAAAGTGCTTTGGGTTTGTCCTGAGGCAGTGAAAGGCACTATATAAATGTAAATATAACTTCAGTCTCATTTCAAAGCCACAATATGGCATCATCTAAAGAATGGTCTCTTGGGCAAAGGAACTTAATACTCCAGCAGAGAGTCAACCCATCAGACAGGAGGGAGATAATCAGGAGGAAGAAAAAGATTGAGTTCAGCACATTGAGAAATGTACATAACCTTTAGTAAAAGGCTTGCACCAAATTGTGGTGAGATGAGTTTTGGAAAGGTGAACAGAACTCAAAATAAACTATTGGCAGTTAACTCAAAACATGGAAAGATCTATTTATAGATTAAATGCTTTTAACAAGCTGTTGTGGTTTCTAGAAATTCAAATGATTTAAAAATAAAATTCAACATTTTCAAACCTCTCAGAGAAAATCAAAGCAGTGCATGATTGAAAGTGGTGCCTTGTGCAGACAACACCATTACAGCGTAGAAGATTGACCCCATAGAGAGGACATTAAAACAGTCATAGAATCATAGAGTCATACAGCACAGAAACAGATCCTTCGCTCCAAACAGTCCATGCCGAATATAATCCCAAACTAAAGTAGTCCCACCTGTCTTCTCCTTGCCCATATCCCTTCAAACCTTTCCTATTCATGTACTTATCCAAATATCTTTTAAACGTTGTAATTGTACCCATATCCACCGCTTCCTCAGGAAGTTCATTCCACACACAAACCACCCTCCGTTTATAAATTTTGCCCCCTCGTGTTTTTTTTAAATCTCTCTCCTCTCACCTTAAAAATGTGTCCCCTATTCTTGAAACCCCCCATCTTAGGGAAAGGACAACTACCTTAAATCTACCTATACCACTTATGATTTTATAAACTTCTATAAGGTAACTCCCAATCACCTACGTTCCAGTGGAAAAATGTTCCAGCCTACAGCCTCTCTTTAGAACTCAAACTCTCCATTCCCGGGAATATCCTGGTAAATCTTTTCTGAACCCTCTCCAGCTTAATAATATCTTTCCTATTACTGATTGACCAAAACTGGACACAGTATTCCAGAAGAGGCCTCACCAATGTCCTGTACAACCTCAACATGACTTCCTAACTCTTATACTCAAAGGACTGAGCAATGAAGCGTGCCAAATGCTTTTTTAACCACACTGTCTATATGTGATGCAAACTTCAAAGAATTATGTACTTGAACTCCTAGGTCCCTCTGTTTTATAACACTACACAAGGCCCTACCATTAATTGTATAGCGCCACCCTTGATTGTACCAAAATGCAATACCTCACATTTATCCAGATTGGACTCCACTTGCTATTTCTCAGCCCATTGACCCAGTTGATCAAGATACAATCTTTGTAATCTTAGAAAACCTTCTCCACTGTCTCCTATACCACTAATTTTGGTGTCGCCCACAAACTTAGTAAGTATATCTTCTATATTCTCATCCAAATCATCTATACAAGCGACAAACAAAAGAGGACCCAAAACTGATCCCTGTGGAACACTGCCGATGACAAGCCTCTAGTCCGAAAAGCGATTCTCTACCACAACTCTCTGTCTCCTGCCATTAAGCCGATTATGTATCTAATTAGCAAGCTCACCCTGAATCCCATGTGACCTAAGAGATTAAATGGTATGGGGAGAAAGCAGGACTAGGATACTGAGTTGGATGATCAGCCATGATCACACATAGAACAGTGGAACAGGCTCAAAAACCTGAATGGACTATTCCTGATTCAATTTTATATGTTTCTCTGAAAGAAAGACAAGTAGCCAAAGTAAGGATTGGATAGCTGCCTGTAGGTCTCCTTCTCAGATCAGAATGGTAGTATTGAGGATGGAGGTGAAAATCAGAAGCCAAGTGGTGTCCATTGTAATAAGACCGGGCACATTTTTCAGATTGTTGAATGTTGACAAGGAAACTCATGAGACTTTTTGGACCTTGTAAGAGTGAATCCAAAAAGGAAACCAACACCATAGACCAGATTGTAGCTTTAACAACAACTAAGAGACCGAAGGTAGATACAGCTGTGAGTGCAGAAGAAGTAATAAAAATGAGAGATGCAAATAATTTTTAAATCAAGGGAAAATAACCCCTTTTCCTTCAACGGAAGCATCCAAGCCTATATCTGCACTAAGGGATACAGCGCCTACTCAAACTCCTGCTATAGAACAATTTAGTTCTCGCTCCAGAGATTTCAATGATATCCAAACTGTTAGTAAATAGGACAAGTGGAGAGTATATCCTGGCTCCATTGTACAGAGTCCAATTAAATGTGACCTGTCGTCTAGACAGGTGGTAGTCAGGGTAGTTAAGAAGTTGTCTGTGGATGGAGTTATCTACTCCTGCTTTTATTGCCCATCCCTAAATTGCTCTGGAACATACACTGGTGAGATGCTTTCTTGAACTACTGTGGTCCTTGTGGTAGAGGTACACCCACTGTGCTGGGAGAAATGAGTTCCAGGATTTTGACAGAGCCAAAGTGAAGAAATGTTGGAGGCGATTAAGATCCATAAATTTTACAGGCTAGGTAACCAGAGAAGCTTAAATGTGGATGATATTAAATGTGTGAGGCGTAGGAAACACAAAGTGTGCTAAAAAATTTGGATTTGAACAAAAAAAGGACTCTAATAAATAAATTTGAACAGTTTGTCAAGTAAACTTTATCCAAAATGACAACATGGTAGGTTGAAAAATATCGGACTTATTCAGAATACATGTGATATCATGTCAGGTGAGTTAATTTCCAGCAAGAGAACATTCACTTAATAGCTTACCTTTTCTTACATTCTTCATGCCAACGCAACTATGATGATTTTGGTAACTGAATTGAAAAAAAAACTCCCTTTTATAATGTTTCAGTGGAAGACCTGTTTGGGTGGCACTTGGGGCACAAATTCTCAGTAATCCTGGGTCATTGGCAAGGGTTCCTTCAATGATCTAGTGTTTCTCTACCATTTCCTAGGCACCCGTCTTCCTGGGTCATTGCTGGTAACATGAATCAGTCTGTTTGCCACGTTGGTGTCCATGCAACTCCAAAATGAGCTTTTTACCACAAACTCAATTTGTCACAAAGACCACACACTTCTACCTCTGTAACATCACAAATCTTCAGCCTTGCATCAGCTAATCTGCTGCTAAATCCCTCATCCATGTCTTTTTCTTATTTCTAGTCTTGATAATTATAATGATCTTCTGGCTGGCTTTCCATTTACTCTCCTCCATACACTGGAGCAAATCCAAACAGCCCCACGTCCTTACAAGCTCCAATTGTCGTTTGCCTACCAATCCTGTTCATTAACATGCATTGGCCCCAATCCAGCAACCTAATTTTAAAAAATGGTCAACCGTACATTCAAATCCCTCCATTATCTCACTCTATGTATGTTACTTCTTCCAGCCTCACAATCCTCAAGATCTCTGTGCTCTTTCAATTCTGGAATCTTACATATCCAAAATTTTGATCAATCTATCACTGAGGGCTGTGCTTTCAACTATCTGGGCCCTAAAATTTCCTCTTCAAGTCTCTCCACTTCTCCAGAATTCCCATCCTACTTAAATCTCTCTCCTTAAAACCTATCCCTTTGACCATGCTTTTGGTTACGTGTTCTAACATTTCTTGGTGTTTAATGTTGTTTAACAATGTTGTTGAGAAGTGCTCCATGATGTTCTAAAATATTTTTAACCTTTTATAAATCCAAGATGCTGCTATTGTTCTTGTGGTGTGTATGGAAGGACAGTATGTGACCCAGCTGTGATGCTTTCTAGAATTATATTCATACCCACCAGTGAAGATCCTTTATGAAGAACATACACTCCGATGAGGTAGTGAACAGCATCTTATTCAACAATGGAATAGTGTCATAATGACAGGAGGATTGAATGAAGGAAAATTGGCACAGTTCTAGGAAGCAGTACATGCTACAAAAAAAAATTAGATTCAGGAAAGGTTCTTTTAAATTGGAAAATAGCTACGGCATCTTCTTTATTCAACAGGGAGGGAGGAAGAAAGCAGGAATCTGCAGGCCAGTTAATATAACATCTGTCATAGGGAAAGTGTTAGAAGCTATTATTAGAGACGTTACAACAGGGCACCTGGATAAGCTCAAGGTAGAGTCAACATGGTCCTGTCAAAGGGAAATCATATTTAACTAATTTATTGGAGTTCTTCAAAGAAGTAACATTTGCTGTGGATAAAGGGAGACCAGTGAATGTAGTGTACTCAGATTTGCTGAAGGCATTCAATAAGGTGTCGCATCAAAGGTTGTGGCAGAAATTAAAAGCTCATGGTGTTAGGGGGTAACATTTTGGCCTGCATGGAAGACTGCCTGGCTAACAGGAAGCCAGAGAGTAAGAATACTGGTTGGCAGGATGTCATGAGTGATATGTGACAGCAATCAGTGGCTACAATGATTTTGGTAATTGCATTAGGGAAGGAAGTGCTTCCTCCACAGGGTTTCAACAGAAGACATGTTTGGGTGGATGCTTGACATATGTCAGTCAACTCTTTACAATTTATATAAATTATTTGGATGAAGGGATCTAAGGTGTGGCAGCTAAGTTTGGTGATGGCACAAACATAGGCAGGAATGTGAGTTGTGAAGAGGATATAAGGAGCTTACAAAGGGATATAGATAAATTAAGAGAGCAGCAAAAATCTGACAAATGGGATATAATGTGGAAAAATGTGAATTCATCCATCTTGGAATAAAAAATGAATATCGTCTAAGTGATGAGAGGTTGCAGAGCTCTGAAATGCACAAATCACAGAAGGTTAGTTTACAGGTACAGCAAGTGATCAGGAAAGCTAATAGAATGTTGTTTATTGCAAGACGAATGGAATGCAAGAGTGGGGAGGTTATGCTTCAGTTATACAGGGCATTGGTAGACTGCATCTAGAGTATCATATACAATACTGGTCACTGCAGTTACGGAAGAATGTTAATATATTGGAAGCAGTTCAAAGAAGGGTTACTAGAGTAATATCTTGAAAGGGATTTCCTTTAGGAAAGGCTAGGCCTGTACCGTTCGGAGAGTCAGAGGTGACCTAATTGAAACATATAAAATCCTAAGGGGCCTTGACAGTGTGGATGTGGAAAGGATATTTCCTCTTGTGGGACAATCTAGTACTAGGGATCATAGTTTAAAAATAAAGGTTCACCCACATATGACAGAGGTGAGGGGAAAAAAGTTTCAGAAGGTTCAGAGTCTTTGAAATTCCTTCCTCAAATGGTAGAGGATGCAGAATCTTTAAATATTTTTAAAGGAACAGATAGATAGTTCTCAATTGCCAAGGAAATGAAAAATTATCAGGGTATGCAGGAGCATGAGTGGGGGTTAAAATCAAATCAGCCATGGTCTTGTTGAATGGTGAGTAGGCTTGAAGGGCTGAGTGGCCTATGCTTGTTCTTTATTCATATGTTCATAAGACCAGTTGGTCTATCAGTTTGTCCCGATCAGGGTGGTTAGTAGACATTTCTAAACTCCCCACTGCCCTTCAGCCCTCCTGGATGAGGCAAAATGAAACAACATCGGGGGAAAAGAAGGGAAAAAAATAACCTGGAAAATTCCTTTAATCCATTTCTTGAGGTTTTAAAAGATTTACCCCATTTTTTCAATGTATTAAATCTTCAGATAGCGAAAGGGCTCCAGTATCAAACCCAACCTCCACTGACTCCATTGCACACTGCCTTAGCTAAAGGACGATGGGTCACTGTGTGGGGCCAGTGGACAAACCTATCACTAAATCTTTCAATGGTTTTACTCTCAAATCAACTCAGAGTTCAAACTTCAGGAATGTTTTAATACTTCAAGAAGATTTCTTGTGCTATGGTAGAGGATATTGACATGGTAGAAAGCATATATTGTTTGAAGCACTCCCAGCCCAGGTACATCATGGTCAGACACAGAACAAAGCTTTCCAAAGGTCTAATATACTGGTATTAAAGCATTCTCAAATGCAAGTCTGTCTTTCCTTTCCAACTCCGATCTCTTCTACCCAGTGAAAGAAGTTACCAATCATGTACTAGCTTCAATATAGTGTGTTCCATGGGCCCTCATTCATGGGGAACCATATTGAGATTGATGAGCACTGATTTGTGGAGGGGGCCCAAAACCAAGAAAATCTTAATTCATGATTCTATTGGAACCTTGATCCAAGCAGTGATAATTTAATTTTGATTGTAAATAGAGGGAAACAAAGCAAGAAATCATGCTCTAATGAAAATAAAACCTGGTTTTGTCCTGGTCTAAGTGATTGTGCGCTTGTTTATCAAATAAATGTGAAAGTACTTACCAATTATCTACCTCTTATTAACCAGCTTGTATTAAATGTATGTCTCAAAACTACACATTATTTTCGAGTGACATAGAGAAATGACAGGAAAGAAATGTGGAGAAAAGGGGAGAACGGGTGTTGTACAAAAGATAAAAGTGGGAGGGGGTGTGGTAAAGGAAGGAGAGAAAGACATGGAATGATAAATGAAAAGTCCAATGAAAGAGAAATTGAAAAAGACATAAGGGAAGGGAGGAGAAAGTGGTTAAGTAGTCATTAATAAGGAATAGAGAAATTGGGGAGAGTGAGAGAGAGAGCGTGTTTGGGTTCATGAACAAACCTGCTGAACGTGGTCTGCTTTCTCCGATGCATGACTAAATATTCTGTTGTCTCACTAATGGATAAGCCCAGTTATCATAATACTGATCATTATGCATTGATTACCAGTGTTATGATGCTTTCAGTACCTTAGCAAATCCCCTATCCTTCCCTTTGTGTTGAAGTTACAAGGATTATCGTGTGACAGTAATAAAAGTGGCAAAATCCATCAGCCTCCATCTTACCAGGATTATTCACATCTTTATTACACACCATGAGCTCGTATGTCCAAAAAGGAAACAGTGTTTATATAGCAAATCACAGTTCCCAAACAAAAAAAAATGCAACATAAAACAAAATCAAATGCAAATGTCTTCATTCAAATACATTTTCAGAGTATCCAAGGGGAATTAAATATGGTAGCAAACAAACCACAGTACTTTTAAGACCTGTACTCACCTTCAGCACTTAAAAGAACTTTTCTTTATTATATATACAGTATTCATATCTATATGAAGATTCAGTCTTTGCAATGGCCACCATACGGCGCATCCATTGGTCCATTGTACTAACCAGAAAGTATGGAGGACAATAGTAATTTAATATTCCCTCCACCCGTCCCCATATAAAGCTGTGAGCATCCTAAGGAGGAAGCATTTCCAATCCATTCTGGCTTGCTGAATGGAATCTCTTTTCACAGTACATGGAATCACATTAATTTTAGGTGGTGACCAAATTGCTCCCATAACCTGTCCCTCACGTCCCCACCCACCCAACGTCAACATCTTTTGCAAGGTATTTTGCTAATACTATTGTGGTTGTCGCATTATCCATCACTCATTTTGTCAGATGCAGGAATGAGATTCCGGTCTCCCACTTGCCTCAATGTGGAAGACAGCTGGATAGGACTGAACAAGATAACAGAGGAGGAAAGAAGAAAGTAAATTAATGCGGTGTTATCACCAGGATTTTAGTGAAGTTTGACAGTGGTTGCAGAAAACTTCCATATCATCTACAGTGACATGCAAATAGGATCTGAAAGTAGCACTGCAGATTTTCCAGCCTTGCAAACTCTGGACAGGATTCTAATCTGTATAACACTAGGCTGAAGCGTTGCTGTGACACAGGTGGTGGGAGCGGTGAATTAAGAACAGCATACAAGAAGCATATTGGCACGAACATTAAAGCATATTAGATTAAGTGTGAATTTTTGACAAATGTTGGGCCAAGTATTCTCAAATAACCCGAGTGTCAACATTGCAGTGTATGATAGATACACGGCTGTAAACCAGACCAGGAAAGGTCAATGACAAGGAATACTGAAACAGTTGAAGGAGTGCCTGGTCTTGCAGTATTTTAACTTTATTAAGCTCTCTTCACTTATACATAACTATAATAGCAAATTAATCAGTGCAACTGGTACATCAGTGGGGAAGGGTGTCAGTATCTACAACTTGCAGTACTAGCCAACTCTATTTCATTTTGTCAGGGTGTGAGTGAAAGAGCTTCTTGTTCTTCCTCCAGTTACTATTTTAACCTCTCTTATGCCCTGTCGATGAGCTCATTTTGATAATATGAAATGAAGCCGAACTTTAGTATCACCTAATTCTTAGTCAACCTTGCTCATGAGCTCTAATTGCAGTTTTATTTATTAGGTTCAACCCATACTCCAAGAGAAACTCCAAAAAGGAAATGTTTTCTTTCAGTAAACCAGGAGAATCAAAGCCTAGAATGAAATACTGAGACTGGGAATGTCTTTAAATTGGTTCAGTTCAAAATAAGTGTATTAAGGCAAAATCTAAAATATCTCTTACATGCAAGTAACTCTGAATAATGCTGGTACTTAAAATACTTTTGTACAGGTTAACTTGTTGAATAAAAGTATTTAATTAAATAGCGTGAATGATATTGAGACCTGCCAGGTGTGTTTAAAATTCCCCAAAGAGGGGAAAAGCATCCAATGGGGACAACATTCTATTTGGACAGAAACGTCAAGCTCCACTAATTTTAAATTGAGCCAACTTTCTAATCTTTGGGACATTTTACTACATTAAGTGCCTAATACAAACAACATCTGCTATTGTTACATTACGATTACATAAGTTGTTTAAAGTTAGTACAAAACAAATTGTCTAAAAAGCTTTTATGACCACTCATTAAGTGTATACCGTCAAAGTGAGCGAATTGCAGCTTCAAAGTGGTTCACTGCACCCCTGCTGTATTTCCAACCTTGCTGCCCACTGTCAGAGCCCTGGTCTGAAGCCCATGCCCAAAGACTGGCAAAGTAATCCTGCACTGATCGATGTTAGTTTACAGCAACAGACTGAACTAAGGTATGGCTGGAATTCAGGTTCTACACTCACAGCTTGTAGATTTAATAGGAAACAAATAAAATTCATGAAAAATTAAAATGATTAAAAATAATTCATGGCACTCAAAAGGTTCCTGGCGCAGTTTGCTTTGGTGGGGGATGAGACCCAACTACCATTACACTTCAACTCATTAAGTGTCTAGGAGATTTTATTCCATTGGCTTCTCCTGAAGGTTCAAACTTGTGTCTTCTAACCTCTGATACCTCACTTCATTGAGAGAGGATTCAGTGCAGAGCTTTGTTCTGCCCTCACTCAACAGTACGTGTACCTTACTGTGATCACACTTGCTCATACAGAGATCAGGAGGGGAAACTGATATTCTGCCTCCCTCTGTGCCCAAAGATGGTGAGATCATTTACTAAAGTGATGGGGATATAAAATACTTCTGCTTTGACTTGTAATATTTAAAACAAGTGGAAGAGCAATAAAGTGAAAATCTGCACACCAACCAGACAGTAACTTTTAAAAGGTTTGGGGCTCAGGTCCTGCTCCAACTTTTATTGAAATGGAAAATGCAGACACCCTATCCTCCCAAACATTAACCCTCCAGAGCTGATCCAAACCTCTAGAACCACAATGATAAAGATTCCAAGCGAGACCATTAATAAAGAAGGCCCCAATCTTCAGTCACAGACACAAACACGTTGTGCATAAATACAGAGAAACTTATACAAATAGGTTTGATTTTTCTTCCCTTCCAATATAAAACAGTAAATACAAGAGCTAGAAATCTCTCCGAGGGTAATATAAGAGAAGAGAAGTCCTCTATCATTTCTCTCCCCAACACTAAACCCAATAGGGTATTTTTATTTTCATGGCCACCTGTCAATGGACTGGACACCTGATTGCAGTATTTTGCAATGTTGGACTTCTGAAGGACAGAAAAGTTGCTTTGTTCTTTGGTGGTCTCCTCACTGCTCCAGTGTCACCACCTCCACAGCTTGTCCTTCCACAGTTACTGCAGACGACTGGATTTCTGTCATTCGAGTGGTGACGGGGGCCATTGCAACCTGCACGGGTCTGTTACCCTGGGCCAGGCTAGTGACGACTGTCTGGTACATGCTCACTGGGATCTGCACCAGGCCTAGCAATGAAGGAAACAGAAAGAGTCAGCCAATTGACGACACAGACGCCTTTGCCACAGTCATTCCTCCCTTCCCAACATCAAAACCAAATCCTTTTGGGTGAAGTAGCCCAGTCTGTAGATACCTCCAATTAGGTCGACAACTTTTGAGTTGTAGTCTAAAGTTCATTGGTCAAGACACTTATTTTGAGAGGCACAACACCAACCTTCCTTCCAATTGAAAAATCAGACATGCTCCTTTTCTTCATAGGGAAGTGGAGCTTGAAGTAAATATTATTTGGAATTCTGCTCAGTCAAGGGCTCATCACACCAGAGCCATAGTTACTGATAGTCAGCTATAGGAATGCAAAGAATGAATTAAGAAAGCAATGCATGGTCCCATGATGCCCCTCTTTTTTCATTACTCACTCTGCAAAATAATGGGGACTCTGACCAGCACGCTTAAGCTCATGAGGAACAGTTCTGTAAAAATACTTCACAATTCCTAAGGTAACCAAGCAACACTGCTGATCAACTTTGACTATAAACCTTTGCAGTCTTCCCTTCACAAACATTCCGCATGTTCAAATCCCCACCTGACAAGGAGCATCAGATCGTAGAATGTTTGGTCACATCTGCATCCTTTAATCTCTGTTTTCAAGCAGATATTTCCTGCATGATCTTGCACCACCCTTTCTCTTCTAGCGTTCTTGTCTCAAGCCCTCCGATCTGACATCCAACTGTAATGTGGAATTTTCAGCCATCTTGTCTGGTCTATCTCCCTGAAATCCTGCACCTTGCAAGTTCTTTCTCTGCCTGTGGTCACGTCCAATTTCTCCAATTCTGTTTGGCACCTCACTCCTCTCTGTGAAGTATTCTGGGATGTTTTCTATCTTGTGCACTATCCAGTTACTTTCCAAACTAAATAATGTAGTGTTGATGGTTTTTACTGGGAAGCTGATATAAGTGACCCTTGGGAAGAAGGAAAGAAAGCCCCCATATCGGAATTTGAATCAGTACACGGCTTTCTCCCCTTGAGAAAAAGAGAACAATGGAGGGAGTAAGAAATACGGGATGGGTGGGGTGGGCGAGAATTGGGTGGGTTCAGGGTGGGATGGCTGGGTAACTGTGAACCAACCACGGTTAACTAAGGATAGTATCAAATTAAAAGAAAAAAAACATACAATGTGGCCAGGATAAACCAGAGGATTGGGAATGTTTACAAAGCCAAGGAAAGACTACTAAAACCATAATTAAGAGGAAGAAAATAAATTTTGAAGGTAAAATAATATCAGAGCAGACAGTAGGAGGCTCTTTAAATAGATGAAAAAAAAAGAGGCCAAAGTGAACATACGCTCCTTAAAGGATGAGGCTGGGATATAATAATGGGGAACCAGTAAATGGCAGAGGAGTTGCTTGGTAGAAGATTCCAAAGCTTTCCAAAAATCCTAAATAATCACAGGAGAAACGTGACAGAGGAAATAAATACAATAATTATCATTAGACAAACAGGAATAGGGAAAATACTGGGGCACAAGATTCTCTGGACCTGATGGGTCACATCTTAGAACACTAAAGGAAGTTGCTGTAGAGATAGTGACTGTACAGAGATAGTGATCTTCCAAGCATCCGTAGATCTCTGGAAAAGTCTCATAAGATTGGAAAACTGCCAATGTAAAACTCTTATTCAAACAGGGAAGGTAATAAAAGGCCAGTTAGCCCATAGTGTGTCATTGTAACAACAGAGCAGTTAGCAATAAAAATATAATTCAGCGGAGTCCGCATGACTTCATAAAAGGAAAATCATACCCGACAAACTTATTAGAATTATTTGAGGAGATAACAAGCAGGATGGATAAAAGGAAACCAGTAGATATAATATATTTAGATTTCCAAAAGGAGTTCAATAAGGTATGACACAAAGTTACTTACTAAGGAAAAATATACTAGCGTTGGAGGCAACCCAGGGAAGGTTCATTAGGTTGATCCCAGGTATAAATGGATTTCTTTATGAAGAGATGTTGAGTAGATTGGCCCTGTAATAACTGGTGGTTACGACAATGAATGGCAACTTTATTGTAATAGACAAGATTCTTAAGGGGCTTGATAGGGTAGATGCTGAGAGATTGTTTCCTCTTGTGAAAGAGTCTAGAAGCAGAATGCACAATCTTAGACTAAGGGCAGACGGCTGTAGAGGCTGGGTCGTTAGGTATATTCAAGGTTGACATTGAAAGATTTTTTTGATCAGTACATGATTCAAGGGTTATGGGGAAAAGACAGGAAAATGGAGTTAAGATTATGAGGTCAGCCATGATCTTACTGAATGCTGAAGTAACCTTGATGGGTTGAATGGACTTCTTCTTTTCCTACATCTATGAGGAGAGTAGAGGGAGGTAGGGAGGGATTAGTAGGGGTAAGTTGATCACAATCTCTCTGGTTGTCTTCCATCATACAGCTAGTAACCTTAGGATGCTACTCAGCTCCTTGGGTCTGTTCCACCATTTAATTTGATCATGTTTGAACTGGATCTTTAAAAGACAATATGCCGGATGTGAATACAGAAGGAAAATTTCCTCTGTTGCCTAAGTGCAATACAATTTCTTCGTACCATTATTAGTATATTTTCTGTTAAGAACAAATAAAGGAAATATTTTCCCATTGTAAAATAAAATTGAGAAAAGTTAGTTGATTTGGTCATGACTGCAGTTTTGGCGAGTTCGAAGCCTAGTCTGTTTTGGGTTAAGTGGATGCAGTCTTTGTGTTACAATTGGTCTCAGTGTCTCTGGGTTAGGTGGGTGGAAAATCACGCCTGCTCCCATTGACAAATCGACTGGAAGTCTAGACAAGGGCAGTCCCCTCATTGCTTCTGGCTGAGACAAGCTGACACCCAACACAGAATTAAAACTGAACCTGGGATCATGCTCAACTGTGTTGTTCAGCTCCTCAAAGTACTTAATTCGGCAAAATACTCTGGTCTTTGGAAATTGTGAAAGGTGCTGTACAGATGTAAAAACGTGATTTTTACTTGTTGGACTACCACAGGGTACCTGTGTGGCAAACACAAAGAAAACGAGGTAAACAGCTACAAGTCCAACATTTAAAAATGTTTCCCCATTTAATAACATTAGCTGATCCTCTGCAGCTGAGCCAGGTCTGCTGGGCCTTTCTGTGCCAAGTTTTTTTTCAATTTAGGCTGAAAGATTCAAGGGACTTAGGCATCTGAATGATTTAGCGAAGTAGAGTTAATCCTACTGGTTATATAATTGATGATTAATTTGTAAACAGGCAGAGGTTTTTCTTTGGTACTCATGTCTCTATGTCTAGAACCAACCTCTAATTAAGCTAATCTTTACATCTTCACCCTGACATGGGCTGACAAGCTTTCAAATTATATCAAAAAATATAAAGCTCTCTCATTCTCCCCACCACCTCCCCCCAATGCCATCCCACACCCCCACAACATACAACCAAATCAAAGCACTCAGAAGAAATGAAGAGGATCTAAAACTAAAGGCTATTAATAGATACTTGTGTACTGAAAGCATGATTTGGACGGCAGGGTGTATCATACACCTGCTGCTGGCTATCCAGAGATTGCATACTCCATACCCAAGTTTGCACCTCTGGCCTACATTTCACAGGACAACAGAGAGGAAAAGGATTTATATAATGACAACGTGGACAGTTCTAGGCACCACACTTCAGGAAACATATTAGCTGTTAGGAATCATAGACAGGTGCCTTTCCAGGGAAGGGGACATCAGCGTTGAAGAAAGGTTGGAAAAGTTAGGATTGTATTCTTGGAACAGAGAAGGTTAAGAAAGAGGTATTTCAAGATCGGATTTGATAAAGTAGATAGAGAAAAATCTATTCCCAATGGCAAATCGATCAATAACCAAGCTTCAGAGATTTAAAATTACTGGTAAAAGTGTAAAGAGAAGATGTGGAGCAGTAATTTTACATGGAATTGCCGAGATCTGGAACTCTAAGAAGACGGTGGATACTAATTTCATAATAATTTTGAAAGGACTCATGCAGTTGCTCGAGGATGAGGAACTTGCAGGGTTATGGACAAAAACAAGAATGTGGGACAAAGCATGACTACTCCTTCAAAGAGCGAGCACAAGCACAATGGGCAGAAGGCCCACCTTTGAGTTTTGATTACTTAAAAAGGGGCACAATGAAGGATGAATCATTGTGCAGGTGTAACTTCCAAACACAGTGCACGTTATTTTACATCGCGAATGACTCATGACAGTGAAAGGTGAGCCAGAAAGTTAGCTTTAGCAGTTAATACCATAAAGGTTTACTTAGAAGTAGAAATTACAATCATGGTTAAGTGAAATTCCATGAACTGTTGAGTATGTTCAGCACAGAAACAGGCTTTTTGGTCCAGATAGTCTAGATCACGATTTGTGCTCAACATGAACCTCCTCCCACTTATATCACCTAACGCTATCAGAATATGCTTCCATTCCTTTCCCCATCAGGCGTTCATCTAGCTTTTCCTTCAATGCACCATATTATTCGCTTCAATAATTCCTTGTAGCAGAATATCTGCCCACAATTCACACTTTGTGTAAAAGGATAATTTCCTCATTGCATCTTAAATTTGTGACTACAAGTTTTAGAATCCTTCATGCGAAGTGCAGCTATGACCACTGTCCCCTAGAAGTGTCAAAATATGTCAGGTTACGACTGTGAATAGCAAAGGACTGCTAACTCCCTAGTCACAGTCCACACACTTAAGCTCATTAGTCCTCTCCAAGACTGACTTGAACATGGCATTCTTATTAAACTCAATCGCACAATAACACTGCTCAGCGACAAAGCTTCTTCAGATGTCACTAGGCACTTCTTATCAAGACAGTGGTTGAGACTAATCACTGGACGGAGATGGGAGAGACTTGGGCAAATTTGAAATCAGAAAGGATTTTCTTTCACTCCTTTCCTAACATTAACTCTGCTTGGTATCCAGTTTTGTATTCAGTGTGTGCCCTTTTCACAAGGCAATCATGTGACCATTTTTCTCAATAAAGCCTAAATAATAAGTGGTAGCAAACTATTTGACTGTGGGAACAGTCTGTTCTTATCCAGTATTTGGTCCTACACTTATGTGCACATAGTTTTCAGAAAAACCCACTGGTTAGAAATCACACATCAGATCAGGCTGACACTTTCTAGTTGCTGATTGGCTGCTACAGGTGGGTTTCAGAACTGACAATCAGTTGAATTGGCTATCAGTACCTGGCCTAGGTTAGGAGCAAATTGGGCCTTTGGGAGAGATGTGCTTCGTTAGGAAGCTGTTTGTATGGTATCAGATTTGCAAGTAAATAGATTGGAATATAGCTGCTATCCTACAGTGAGATTTTCTATTTAAGCTTCTCCAGTGCACCGCGCACACAGCAGGGAGCTGAATAAATCACTTACAGTTGATTAGTAGTTCAATACAAGAAAAACCTTTCCATTTGAATGGTCCTATCCCTTCCTTTCCCGGCTGATTTTCTGAGTCACATCTTGCCTCCTTCCTGCTGTTAAGGCATTGCTGGGGTACAGCTCCAGAACCTACCATCGAATAAATTCTGACCCATCAAACGCTACCATTATTGGTAAGGCACAGATCAGATACAGAATAAGCCCTAATTAGTCTCTCTCTTCACAGCTCAAAGGCATAGAGCCAACAATAGTGCTCCCACCACCGCCTGGGTTGAGATCAGCTGTCTCCACACAGAGGGGAAATCATATCAGCAACTCAGCTCCTTGATGCATTAACCAGTTTAGCCATCATTGGAGCTTGGGTCAGGTGCAGACTGCTAGTAGAAAGAGAAGCTGTTTGCTACAACTTAGTTGGTTATGGCAGTGATTAACAAGTTTTATTTGTTCATGGAATGCATTTGTTACTGACTTTGTGTAGAGGAGGATGTTCCAAAACCTAGTCTGTCTCAGCTACAGGAGAAAGCTTTATAATTGTCCTCCAAAATCTTAGGTTATGGCAGAGAAATCATTTGGAATCACTGCTCCTAATTGCACTTCTTGACCTCCTGGGAGTGTTCCAAAAGGAGAACTGAATTCAGGTTGAGAGGTTCTAGAGTGACATTGAAATGGAACTGGTGAATTTTGATGTCTTTCATAAGGAACAATAATTTAGAGCAAAGATAATGAGATTAAAATGGGTGTTTCAAAATAAAAAAAAAACACTCTCTAACCACAGAACCATTGTTACAATAAAATGTTAGGCAATTCTGTAATTGTCAGCATCAAAACTGTCTCTTCATGTACATACGCACAGCCTGGAGGAATCTCAATAGCCTCTCAGTTGCCAGGTTGCTTTTCTGGGTGAGATTTCATGTTGTCCCATCATTTCATGGAATCACAAAGCAGTATAGGACAGCAAAGGGGCTAGGTAACCCATAGAGTTTGCACCAGTTCTTTTAAAGAGAAATCCAACAAATCGCACATTTCTGCAATCTTTCTTCCTTTGTGTTTATCCACTTTTCATCTCCCCACCTAGTACCTGGCATTCAGTTGGATGGCTGGTTTATGATACAGACTGATGCCAACAGTGCGTGTTCCATTCCCATACCAGCTGAAGTTACAATGAAAGGTCATACCTTCTCAACCTTGCCTGGGGCTACTGTCACTTTACCTAATTCTCAATCTCACTGCATAAACTTTCTTCTAAAACTGGACATAGCACTCCAGTAGACATGTGTTTTGTATAGACTTAGCCTAACTTCTTATATTCTATGTCTTTAGTTAGAAAGTCCAAGATCCCATGTGCTTTAACTGTTTTGTTAAGCTGTGCTGCTGACTTCAAATGTTTGTGCACAAACACCCACAGGTCTCTTTGTTCTTGTACCCCTTTAAAATTGCACTTCTAGTCTCTTAAGATGGCCTGCAACGTAAGACAAGCTGAAAGAAGTGCCCTTCAAGGAAAATCTCCATAACTAGCAAACAAACTTTCAAATGGACAATGACTAGTACACAACATTGAAAGGCTATATTTACACTGATGCAGTAGACAGTCATCTTCTGAGCCTGGGACTGACATACTCTCGCAGGGGAAATTTCAGCCTCGCAGTTAGTGCTACAACATAAAATGGCTGTCAAAGTCGAGTAATGAAAGGAGAATAAAAAACATGATAATTCAGCAGGTGAACAATAACTTCTCAATGCTGGAATTGAATTTAAATTTGGCCCAGGCTGCTTATAAAGTGCTTATGTGAAATGAGTCTGGTAGTGTTTGAATACAACCCCTACTGGGTCTGAAGCCTAGATGATAAACCAGAAGGATGGAGGTGTCAAATATATTACAGATTGGACACTCATTTGAGGTTAGTGGTCATGCACATTATTAGGGCAGACTGGAACTTCATTCTACACCTAACCGAAGGGATCATTCCTCGTGTGCGAGCTGTGATAAGAAGTATAGCCCTACATTTGACTGCAGAGTCCCAGCACTGGGAGAGAGAACTCGGTCTGGGTTTATTTCCAAAACCTGACAGCCCTAAAATGGTGTGCACCCGTGCACAGAATGAATACATTTCTCTAAGAGTTGAAACTAAGTTTCAAGTCAAATTCAAATGGTTCTCAATCTCTCTGCTATTGAGTGACAGCACCAATAACAGGAAAGCATTTCCAACACAAACCTTGAGCTGTCCCCAATAAAACCTTATACTCAGTGGTGAAAAAATATTCAGGAAAAAGCTGACTTGGATAAGAAATTTACTGGTGAGAGGGAGAAAGAGTTGAGGAATTCTATAACGTTAAATGGAAAAGCATGGATAGACCATAGATGAGGATTGGATTAATGGGTTAAGGTGCCCAAGTCTTTAAAAGTGAGTTTATAATGGTAAAAAGTGATCGAAAAGAATACAAATACACAGGATATGGGATTTAATGAACATAATTCCTGGAACGTGGATGTTGCCTGCAAGATCAAAATTTACTATCTATCCCTATTTACCTTCAGAAGGTTTAGGTGGACAGTCTCTTGAACCTGTGCAGCTGCTTAATGTAACTGAGAGGCTTGCTAGGCCACTTCAGAAGGCATTTAGCAGTCAACCATTGGTCTGGAGCTATGTGCAGATCAGATTACAAGGACGGTATGTTTCCTTCCTAAAGCACATTGCAAAAACCTACTGAACCAACAATATTACAGCTTCGTGGTCACTTTTACTGAGATTTACAATTTTTTTTTTAAAAGCTGAATTAAAATTACATTGGCATATGAACTGTAATTTTCTGTATTATTACCCAGGTCTCTGGACTACTAGTCCATTAACATCACCAACTACATTACTGGGCTACAGGGAATGTAGAGCTGCCAAGACTATCAAAATAAAGGAATGTGCTGATGGGCTCATCACTGATCATAGGTGTGCTTCCTGGTAGAAGTAAAATCGCTAAACGTATCAGATTATTTGGTGGAGAAAACTATTTATACATACATAAACATTCCATATATCCAAGCATTATACTTTACTACATTTTGAGTGACAACAGTTCAGGTGCTAGCTAAGCTTATAGTTCCTCGCTGTGAGGCTATGGACTAATTGTTGCAAATGGCGTCTCTCATCTGTCTCTGCTCTAAAGCTCATTATCCTATATCTTAAAATATGGCCAGCAGAAGCTGCCCTGTAAAAGATTACCAGGCACCTCAATCTGCACGAGTCGATTACAATAATTACTCCTCTGCTAATCGTCTTCATTTTTTTTTTACATGAAATCTGTCACTCTTGATCACTTGTCTCTATTTGGAATTATATTCAGATGTGCAGATGGATGAAAAATCTGCCTTAATGCAATTGGTACTTTTTTTGCCATCAACCTCCTCTCTAATTTTCATGCAATGGTCACATAAGGAACAATCACACAAGTCCTATGCATTGCGTTAAAACAACTGCATGTTGAATATTTTCTTCAGAGCTGCCCCTCACGCTCGATTGTATCCCCAACTCTCCTGAAAGTTTGAACTGTCACCGAAGTATGGTTCCACAGATTCTGGTAGTCCTTTAGTATGTTGCCAAGGGGCTCTACTCTATGTGTTAATCCTGACAATCTGTGCAGTGTGGATATTTGACTGGCGACAACATCTCAATTAAGCCCAATCTGAACCTCCTCAAACACCCACTCATTGCCAGACAGAGAGGGCTGAATGGCCTACTTCTGCTCCTACATCTTATGGAAGGGTAATAAGCAGAATAGGGGATTACTGTTTGATTGGTCAATGTGTTATAAACTTTTAGGAGAATTTGGATTTTCTAGTTGGCCTATGTTCCTTGGTCCAGGCAGCTGTCATGATTTGTACTGCTCGAGCGCAGACTTGATTGAAAACAATTAATTCATTGGATATCAACTGCTACACTGGTTGATGCCTTTATTTACTAGACCATGAGATTTAGAAGCGATTTAAGTTTTTAGAATCTTCTTCCATTGGTTCAGTTGCAAATTGTTTGATTTAGTATTGCAGAACCCTACAGCACAGAATTTGTCCTGCTGTGTCTGTGCCAGCTCTGTAAAACAGCTGGGCACACTTTTTGACCACCTGCTCTTTCTCCATAGTCTTGTAATTTTGACTTCTGCGGGAATGGTCATATGCTGTTCAGGGTACCTTCACACCAATATTCAGTCTCTTCCCCCTTTTCACGGTTGGCACTTTCCTGCATTATGCACCTTCTGTGACCTGGGTGATACCATGCAGACTGGGCCCTCTTATATTCAGAAATGTTAAAATAAACTAAAGATCACAGGTTTGAATCTTTACCAACACTGATTTCTCGATCCGGTTTGTTGCACTCAGGGGCTTTCTGTTGATTGCTGCCCGTGGTACTGCGGCAGACAGCGGTCAACTGGGAAGGAGCGGCAACCTTTACAGGAACGTACAAGGCCACTGTAAATTGCAAAATACGAGAGGGGAATATAATGGAAATGGCACTGACACACGCAATCTGAAAGCAGCACCACTAGCACAAGCACCCCAGATGTTCAGCACTCTGTCATTGGCAGCTGTGCCCTCAGTGGCCTAAACATTAAGCTCTGAAATTGCCTCCTGAAACCTCTACTTCTTTGTTCTTTAAGTTGCTTCTTAAAACCTACCACTCTAAGTCTGGTCATTTGTCCTAAATTATCCTGATATAGCTCAAATTTTATTTGATAATGCTGCAATGAAGGACCTTGGGGCATTTTCCTAATTTACAGGTTCTACATAAAATCAAGTTGTCTCCTAGCAGATGACTTCAAGTGGTCTTCCTTAAAGCCTCCAAACTATGCTCACATGCACTCAGCAAATATCTACAAAGGGTCAAGTACTACTTGTTTATCCATCATCACAACGAACAGATTTACATAATTTCATGAACATTGTTTCCTCTCCGTTTGAAAAGGGGTTTTCTTAGAAAAGGCATCTCAGCCAAGTGGCCATGTGCACCCAACCTGTAAGAATGACCAGACCATTCAACAATAGAGGCCATCCGACCCAATAACCCTCCAGCACACATGCCTCTAGTGTGTGAGGGTTGCTCTCACTAGATTGCGGAGACAGAAGCATTGGTGATTTGCTCCTCCCTAACTGTGGAATACTGATCTCTCTGTAATACCCTTAACATCTTGCTGACTTGACAGCAGGTAACTCAGATTGAGGATCAAACTGGAACGTTCCTGGCTCAATTCTGCAATGGATAAGCTCACTGAACCATTAGAAAGAGGGCTTTTTGGAATCTGCTTTTAACAAAAGCAAAGTCAACTGATGCAACTGGTTTTATTCCGCTGATCTAAGGGGAAACTGAAGAGAAGGCCAGAGTGGGGGTTTCAAGCCGAGCATCTACAGCGTGACACAAAGGGGTGATTTGTTCTGCTGCTCCTCTACTGGTGATTACAGGCTGCAGATTACTGCAGTCACGTGAGCTGCTTAGAACAAGGCAAGCTGTCAGGAGCTGCTAAGGTCAGTGTGAGCTTTCTATGCAAAGCTCGGAAAAGGGAGTGGGGGGTAGGAGGAGAAGACAGTTTTTTTTTAAAAACTTTTGCAGTTTTTAGCCTGTTCAATAAAGAGTTCCTCATATCCCTTTCATCCCTTCTAACCTGAAATCTCTAGGATTTTACAATCCAAGTTTGTGTGGCCATCTTGTTTAGTCAATGTTTCCAATTCTTTTTAACACGGATAACATATTGTACAATAGCTCTTAACCTAAATCGGCAAATTACCAACTCCAACACTTATGCACACTATAACTACCAACTCATTTGGTGTCTAATGTTATTGTTTTTCCTCACCTGACCTTGTGTGGGGCTGCATTATACTACACTGTATGAGTAGTTCAACTCATTGAAGAGGGCAGAGATCAAGTTCCAACTAAACCGGCACTGGGACTGAAATCAGATCTACAGTTCTTCGGCTGCTCAAAAGACAAATGCATCATCGACTGAAAAATATCACACCCGGAAAGAACTGGGTTTCAGTCCAAGTGACATCACTATTGTGCCACATGAGATGTGGCTGATATTGAGTCAGGATGGTAGATGCATAGCTGCATCGACCTCATTTCTTTACACAAAATTCTGGTAACAGTCTGCAGCTAAAGAATTGCAATCCCAATGAACAAACAGTTCAACATTCCATATCAGAGGTCACCAGCACAGAGTAGAGAATTAAACAGATTACACAGACATGAAAGCATGCTCAAGCACATGCGCAAGCACACATACATTCATGTGCATGCACAGCAAGGAGACTTTGTGGAAATACAGAAAATAAAGATTAAAGCTTAAATTAAGAGCAGTTTGCTCTTTGGGAGCTCTCACTGTCCTCGTGGCTAAAGTCAGTGCCCAAAACACTGTGAGGTTAAACAAGTCAGTAGGTACAGGTTTGATGCAATGTTGAGTTGCTGGTGTCAGGATTTCTCAAGCCTATATGTGTGTTTGAATGACAGATAGGAAGACAATTCCCTCCCCAGCCAAATAGTCTGATGTATGAATGGCTACATAACAGGAGCTCTTCAAGAATGGAGACAGGTGTTTGGGGACAGGGCAAATATCTACATTTTATTCCCCCAATGGGTAGGTGAATCACATGCCATGTTACTGAGCCCTACAAACCAGGAAGATATCAACCTTTTTCCCTACTTTTGTTGATTGATGATTTTAAACAGTGTCATGCTGGAGTAAAAATCTAGACCAAATCAACATCCACTCTCTATTGAGCACTAGTAGAAAGTTGGTGAGCCTGTACATGCACATTAATTTGTTAAATAAAGGAGCTATTAGGACAAAGTAGCTTGAAGGAATGCTTTAAAACAGGGAGGTGTAAGGAGGGAAATTGCAGAATTTAGGGCCTAGACAACTGAAGGCATGGCCACTAAAGGTGGAGTGATTAAATTTGCTCAATGAACCAAAATTAGACGAATGCAGATACCTTGTAGGATTGTGGAGATGGAGAAGACTACAGAAATAGGAAGGAGTGAGGCAATGAATTATGATCTGGGATATACTGCGGAGTGATGGCAGGAGATTCAATAATAATTTTCAAAAGTCAAATGGATAATTAGCTGAAGGAAAGAGAACTCCCTTCTGGGGAATCAGGAATGGTGATGAATTGGTCAGCCCTTTCAAAGAGCCAGCAGAGGCACAATGGGCAGGTAGTTCTCCTGTGCTGCAATGTTCTATGATCGCTCTTCCTCCAACCAACTCATTCCACGCAATCTTTCTTTTTCTTGAAAGCTGAAATCAAGTTACATGGGGACTCTTTTCTACTCTTAGTTACTCCTTCCCAGGAGCTCCGAGTTGGGAATTGAGAATTTCCACTCGGTATTTCTGGAGATTCTGTTTAAAACCCAAGTTTGGTATCTGATCATACATCTGTATAGGAGAGGAAGGTCATATAGATCAATCTATCCCTCAGCCCCAAAAAAAACAAGTTTGCCCCACCTCATCACAACATCCAGCTACTTTTTAAATGTTGCCAGGGCATTTTTGTTCATTCTCAAATCATTACAAGCATATGAATTAGGAGTAGGAGAAGGCCATTTGGCCTCTTTGAGCCTGCTCTGTCATTTAATAAATTGTGGCCTTAACTCCACACTCCTACCTACTCCTGATATCCTTTACTCCCTTGTTAGTCAAAAATGTATCTACCTCTGCCTTAGAAATATTTAATGACGAAAACAAAGTTGCTGGAAAAGCTCAGCAGGTCAAGTTCCTTTTCCAGCAACTTTGTTTTTGTTCTTGATTTACAGCATCTGCAGTTCTTTTGGTTTCTATTAAATATTTAATGACGCTGCCTGCACCGGTCTCTGGGGAAGAGAATTACAAAGCCTCATGATCCTCCGAGAGAAAAAAAATTCTTAACTCTGCCTTTGGGCAACCCTTCACTTTTACTGGTTCTCATCTCTTCCACAAGGGCAAACCTCCTCTCAGCATCTACCATCAAGTCTCCTCAGGATTTTACATGTTTCAAAAGATCACCTTTCATTCTTCTGAACATCAATGATACAGATGCAGTGTTGTCCAACCTTTAAGCTATCCTACCCCAGGTATCAGTCAAGTGAACCTTCTCTGAACTGCTCCAATACGTTTGATCACAACGTACCAAATGTCAGTTTCAAATTTGCCGTTTACTACTATCGACTCAAAGCCTCTTTATCCCATTTATATTTGAATAGTGTTGCCCTCTCTTTCCTCATTCTCTTGCTCAACAGTTCTGTCCTATAAAAGGGATTCGGCCCATCATTCGGATTTCTTGATAGAGACAAACTGTTATAGCTGCTGAATTGGTGGAATATTCTCCGATTTAAAGAGATTGTGCAGAAAATCAGGAAATGTTCATTTTTAATTTAACATGGCTGTTCCTTTTCAGTCTTTTTTCTTAGAAAGTGGCTTTTGCATTGCTCAGTCACTGATTCATGTGTTGAGCTATAGGCTCAATGCCATATTATCCTTTTCCTTCTTAATGAGCTTTGTCAATCCTGCTGTCACTGTGTTTTTAAAGAGTCTTAGGCAAATAGCAACTGTACACCCATTTACTGAAGATGACATTATTTAATCTGTACGCTAGACCCTGAGACACTTGACTCTGGGCAGTCTGTGTTAGACAGCAGTGACCTTGAGAGGTTATTGTTGAATGTTCTGACAGAAACAGAGATTGTGAGAAGTCGTTGAAAATTGTTCACACGCTTGTTCTATTAAAACAGCATCAAATCCATTAACAATCTTCCTTTTTATTGTCCTAAAAAGTGGTAATTGTGTTAAAGAATATGGACAAATGGAGAAAAAATTGGGGAGGGGACAATGAGAAAGTCACTGATTGAAATTATTAACTTTTGACACTGCTCCAAACAGAACAAAATACTTCTCCCTGGAGCCAGATTTAATTTAATTGTATAGTCGACTGTAAGCACACCCAAATCCTGATAACATGTATTAACTATCATGCCAAAAATAGCTTTTATTGAGATCAAGATTTCTAAAAATATCTACTGCTGCATCTCTGTTACCTTGGCCCAATTAATTCCATTTAAACTTCAGCAGAAATAACAACACTGTAGAGAAAGAAGTTAGACTCGTAATAATGACACTGTTGTCTATTGATGGAATTTGTCAGTGTCCATGTCTACTACAAACATAATATGGATCACTACAAAATGAGTATGGATGGAAATGGAATTTTATAAATAGAGCATATGTCAGGGATTTAGCATATTCTGATTCTATGGAGTGAGAATGAATGGTTTGATCTATTAGAATTTTAAACCTGTATCCTTTTTCTGGTGTTAGCCAGCATGCATGGAGACTTAAACCAGTAGGCATCCAGACCTTGGGATTATACACCAAGTGTGAGCCAGAATCTATTGAGAGATTCCTCCATGCTGGGGTATGTTTCCAAAGGTATGGGCTCCCTGCTGGTGATAGCTGCCTACCAGTGAATGCTTACTGGATTATAACAAATGATTGCGTGGAGCAACACTTACAGAACTTTCACTCTCCTCAAAACCCCCTGCCCTCAAAGGTACAAGTGCTCTGCATGCAAGAGGGATCAATTTGAAATTTACTCCGTACACATGAATGAAAATCTGTTTAGATTGTTGGGACAACAGGATTATTGGAAGTGTATTTTTAGATGCAAACTGTCAGTTACATTTCCTGTCCTAATGACCCTTACCCCTACAGCCTACAGACAGACATATGCTCACACAAAGTTAGAAAGATACAGATGATGACAGAGTCAGACAGAGAGAGACAGGCGACACACAAAGACATAAAAGAAAGACAGGGCTTCACCTCCTGAAATACTACATTCAGTAGACAATAAAAATTCCAACTGCTTCCTACCAGTCATCCTAAGACCTTTTGATCAACTTTATTTTTCAAATACACATGCATACATTTCTAGATATTGCCCAGATTAGGAGAATGCTGCCTGCATCTCAGGGCCTGGCAGAATTGCCCATGACAGCTGTTGTTCTGCTTAGTCTATTGACCGATAATGGACTGCATCAAAGCTCTTTACAACAGCTCAAGAGGCCACACGCCTCAGAGGGAGACAGCTATTTTTGGAAAGTACACATCTTTGAGGGCAGAGGCCAGGAGGAAACATTAAAGAACGAAAGAAAGCAAGACTCATATCTTTTCTCTTTTAAACGGTATTATGGTCATACTTCAATTACATTCAGAGCCACAAAAGGACTTGGCACCAAATTCATTTTTATCATTTGACTGGCTGTGTATCATTCAGACTGATAACTAGGAGAACGGGACAGGTGACTGCCTAAACTCCAGACAATATAAATGTGAAAAATGAAGGATGCAAAATAATTTTGATGTCAAGGTGGTTGAACAATGGGGAATATAAGAGACACTGGAGAAATCTTGAAAAACATTTTAAACTGACAGAATCAAAAAATCTCCAAAGCTGGGACATGCTGAAGGACAAATGACAAAACCAGCATGTACCCTGAGAATTGCCACAGCCTTTTCATAAATAAGTCTGTAACTACTGTCTGTGAGGCACTGTTGTGATATTGCACAAAACAGTTGCTGCACCTACTTCAGAAAGTAATTCCCTGTATAAAATACCTCAAACGGTTTATACGTGATATGGCACTATATAAATGAATGCATTTCTGCTGTTGAGGATCAAAAGAATGACAAAAGAAAAGACTCGAATACTTGGTACTGCACTCCTGCTTAAGTCATGTGGCAAGATTAATAATCAATATTTCGAGATGGGCCCATTGGGAGTTTTCTGATAGTTTGATGTAGTTAAAAGTTTTTCCAACCTTTATGACAAATATACCAGATCCTGTATCAATATGCTTTTAACATTGCAGAATAATGGGTACAGTCCTAAACCAACAAATTGTTTTAGGGGCCTTCTCTGTTGTTTTCACTGGGGCTCATTTTTAGAGGAAAGCAGGCTCTGCATGTAATTTGGTTACACCAACTCTTGGAGCAGCGAGACTGAGACTGGGTGCTCATGATTGGAATGTGCTCTATCCTCAGTATCAACATCCAATCTTTAAAAATACAATCAATAATAACAATTCCTAGATTCCAGTTTAGTGAATGTGACATACTATTCATTCAATTTCTGTTCTCTTCTATTTTCATCCCCTATTCCTGCAGTCAATTTCTAAAAGCACTTATCTTTACTGGACCTGCTACACTTCACTCATTAGTTATGGCTGATTAAAGAGTCAGACACGCTTGAAATGGACTGTGTGCATTGAAATGTTGAAAGGGTTTTATGAATGAAGTTTACATCATGTTATTATTATGATATGGTCATAAAACTTTCATGACAGCTTGTAGTCATCAAATATTCATCCTGGTAATGGTTCAGGCATCAGTTCTTGACCAAAAGGTCCTGGACAGTTCGGCAAATGCAAGTGACAGCTTCTGGTGTTTGTGCAGCCAAATTTACAAATAAATAGTTGCAGCACTTTAAATTTTTAGATACAACTAAGAATTTTGAAACTCCCCCAATTATATTTTGTTAGGTTTTTTGATCTTCTAAATGAGATAGATGAGCAGCAAGCAATGAGTAAGTAAGCTACAGCTCTTAACAAAAAGGAGATGCCATAGAGTTTTATGAGATATTTAACAGCTTCGAGAATGTGAACCGTGAGCAATGCTTGGATAAGCCCAGACAGAGGGACAGCAGATCAAAATTTAGAACAGGTTTCAAAATGTATTTATTTATACGGAAGGTGATCAACAGTTGGAACCAGTTTGCCAGAAAGGGTGCATTGAAGAGAAGCCACCAAACAATGGATGGCGCTTGAAAGGAGATTTTGATTTTCTTGAGTGCAGTGAAAACAGGCATTTCTCACCCCTACTCACCTTGTGATGAAAGGAGGAATTACTTGTAAATACCACGGAGGTTATTTTTGAAGGTTAAAAACAATGTCAGCGTAAATATCCAGTGCCATAAAGGGGCTTCCAATATAATTTATATACAAGCCACGTGCACCCCTCAATTTGATTTCACATTGCACTCATTTACTACCAGGTACCGTATGGACTACAAAAAAGCAGCTCGTCACATCTTTCCCAAGGCCTATTAGGGATGGGCAGTAAATGTCAGCCTACATCCCATGAATGATTATATATTATAAAAAACGTGGCACGTAAAGTAGCTGAATCTTAAGATTAGGTTTCAGTCTCTAACCCATTTGCAGATTTCTTTCTTCATGGGCCAAAATACCAAGTCATCAAATGTCAAAATGTTCACAGATGCAAAGTTCAGAGTTTGAAAGAAGTGACTGTATAAATGCAAGAGGTTTCCTTCATTATTCTGTGCGCAGCACACCTGAAGTTACCCAACTTGGTGAAAATGGTTCTACAAGCTCTACAAATCTTTTATTTTTAAAGAAGAAAATCTATATTTCTTTTCACATGCAGAGTCAAGTTTCAGAATACTTTACAGAACAAAAGACAGCAAAGGGAAAGTGGAATGAAAGTGCGGTAAAAGGAAGAGTCTTGAAGGGGATCTTGAGGGACAAAAGATCCTGAGGAGATAAAGCTTTGGAGGTAACTGCAAGGTCTGGCAAGCAAGGTGTTTAACGAGAAAAGGCTACTAATCAAGCAGAAGAGGCAGAAAACAAGATTTGGGCTGGTATATAGTGGTCACGTGGGGCAATAGGGTCAAAGGCAGGGGAGGGTGTGGAAATGAGATGAGGCAGAGATTCTAGAGTGAATAGGTAAAAGCAACAATGAAACATTGCCAGGGTCTATGTGATGTATTGACATATTTCAAAACACAACTGCCCCTCAGGTTAAACTGTAGAAAGAGATGAGGGCAATTCTTACCATTGGCATCCTGAACACCGGTCAGTGCTCCTACAGCAGCAGCAGTCTCTCCTGACAGCACAATCTGCCCTCCGCCCTGCAAGGTGGCTTCTGCAAGTGTGGCAACAGCATGGGCAGCAGCCTCACTGCAGCAGAGAGACATAAAACAGATTAGTCACCCTTGTATCAGAGATAGCAGGCACCTTGTTATCTCAGATTAGTCACCCTACAGACTTTGGAAAAGTACTGCACAGAAGGCAACCATTTGGCCTTTTGTGCATTTGCTAGTTCTTTCAAAGAGCTAAACAATTACTTTGATTATTGTCCATCCTAAACCACCTCTGATCCCGATTGTTTGCCCATGGCCCCATAAATATTCTTCCATCACACATTTATCCAAATCCACTTTGGAAGTGAGTAACAAATCTGCTTCCACCACTCTATTAGGGAGTGTCATCGGATTATTTTTAAGAAAACTGTCTTAACTTCCCAGGTTCTTTTGCCAATCATTTTAAAAGCAGTCAATTTTACTTCCCGTCATCAATGGAAGCTGTTCCTCCCTATGTACTCTATCAAAACACCCCAATTTCAAAGACCTATATTAAATCTCTTAAAATTCTCTCCTCTAAGAATAATTGTTTTCCTGGTCTGTCCACGTCGATTAAAAATGCACTTATATATAAACAGATATACAGGTCCCAAAAGACCAGGTACAAAACATTTTAAGGTAAGAAATTTCCCATTGCAAAATCATAACATGGGTTTAGATCAGTACGGCCATTTGCTGATTTGATCTCAACTTTCATTGGAAACGCACATCATTTTCTTTCTAATGCCACCTAACATTCACTCAACTTGGCAGAAGAGTCAGTCACAAAACAATACAGATTTTTGAAGAGTATCTTCTTTTATACTGCCTTGATCCCATGCACAGGTCCTGAAATGGGCTCGGATCATGAGTCGTCTGGCTTGAGGCACAAGTGTTAGCAAATCAGCCAAACTAACAGTTTTTTTTCCCCCTCTCTTGAAGAAGCAAATTTGCCATTTGTCTGCGTATGCTATCAGCTGTTGCTACATCTTGCTGCTCAAACAGCCATGTGAAACATGCAACTGCACTCCTTACAGCATTTACAGCAATGATCAGAAATGAACTTCATAACCGTCTTCCAAAATAGAACCGGAACAGTAAAAACCCTAATGACATCAACTCATTCACAAACCAATGAGCCCTTTCATGATTCATTCCAACAGCAACAAGATTTCACTCTGTCCAGAAGGTAGATTGGGCAATAGTTTTTAAATTGTCTTCTTTCCTTAGTTGAGACCACAATAATCCAGAGGGTAATTAGAAAGGACTGGGACCAAGTTTCCTGTAGCTGGTGTGTTGCTCCACTTCATTTCTGGGTTCTGATTCACAGCTTGCCAGCTCTGAAACTTTACAGTTCAGGTTCAGTTGAGAAAAAAAGGAAGTATACAGGAAAGTATGCAGAGGGGATGGGGAGTGTGAAGGTGGGTAAAGTATCCTGGTTTAAAAAGTACAAAATAAAATTGCTGCCTGGTGCATAGTTTGAGGGCAGTCCTCCATTACATCATCACTTGAGCTCAGGGCCCTTGATAAACTCTTTTAATGTAGCACATTAAAATTAGTAGTTACTGTAACTGAACAGAAAAATAACGTTAACACTCATCACATTATACACTGCATACAACGCTATCTAGTTCCAGGTCAATCTGCTCATTCTGATCTAGCAGAACACTGCTTGGAAAATACCAATCACTACCTCCCCCTGCTGGACCTTGTGCAGCACTACCACTAATTAAGACTTTTTTAAAATGGCTGCACAATTTCTCAAAGTATGGGGGGGCAGGAGATAAAACTCTGTGAAACTTAATTGACAGCTTCTGAAATCAATGCAGAACCTGTACAATTTATTGACAAACATCGCAAAGTGGTCGAAACTTCTCTACCACGAAGTAGAACCATATCCAAGAGACCAATATTCAGGATATGAGCCTTGATAGCAAGGGATGATAGTGGCCATTTGAGTGTGAATGGCATGATCACAGAACCTTATCACGTCTTCGTCTTTAAACTCACAAAATGTTCCTCCAGCAGGGCTCAATGGAAAAGGATCAGAAGGAAGAATGCTGGCAGAACTCCTCCAACTCAGTCAGGGCTGCTGTTTCTAACCACAGCAGCTTTAATCCACCTTGGGGAAAAGATATTGATGAAGGAATGAGGGAAAGAGAATCATCAAATCTGTGGTAAGCAGCGAAATGGCGTTGTATCAAACATGCATTGCTCTCGCTCAGTCTCAAAACTTCCAGGACAACAAATTGGAGTTTCCATTGTAAACTGCAGAATAGTGTAAAAACAAAGAAAACCAGATAGCTTACAAGGCCTTCTGCAAAAGCCCTGCACTACCTGCAAGGATATTTATGGATATATCTGATCTGAAATCTTATGAATCTAATCAAGGGCAGGCAACCAGCCCAGAGTTCCACCTGACACCATGGAAATGTATATTTCTTATAGTAAGGGAATGTGCTAAAGCTGAAGGAGAAAAGTTGCTGAAAAATGCACAAGTCTGTGACTCATTTAACAGAAGCTGCAAGACTTAATTTTGTGCCCAAGGGCAATCTGGTAGGAAACTCAAAAAGCAGTTGTGTTTGTACTGCTTGTTGAATATTAGTTCATTCAATTGGTGCCTCCAAAGGGGTCTAAAATCCCTTCTCCATTTGTATTCTGTCGATGAGCAAGAAATTACTACTCAATATTGATTTATGCTCTCAGAATGTGGGAACAGATAAGACAAGACACAGTTAATGCCAAGGTTTCAAATTTTTTTTGTTGGTTTTTAAGGTTGGAATTTTTATTTTAAAAAATATTGATCCCAAATTCCTCTTTGAAAAATAATTCTGCATTTTCTTCCTCCATCTGCAATAAGCTGATCTCAGCCAATACAGAAATAAACAATATAACTGAAAATAACACTAGTGGTTAGGTTGGAAAGAAAATGTCCAGATGGAGGTCCAGTTACCTGCTGGAGTAAGTTAACCTGTGAGAGTTCAGTGAAGTCAGGTTCCCTATCTTCCCCACTAGTTTATGTGCCTAGTTGTCAAGAATAGTTAGATAGATTGAAATCCATGAACACAAACAGAGTAATAATTAAAATTACAAAGAATTTACAACACAGAAACAGTCGCAAAAGATGCACAACAGAGATTCTATTTCTTCTATTTTTAAGAGAAAAGAGCACCAAATTTAATTTTTATTCAAAGGGTGTAACTCTTAGCTCCATCTAATTCGAGTAAATCATTTTTTGGCACCATTGTCTCCACATTCATTTTATAATATGGACATCAGAAATGCTCACAAAAGTCCAAATGATGCCTGACCAAGCTTCTGTGCAAGGTCATTATATTTTCTTGATCAATATTATCCCTCTGGAAATAAACCTCAGTGCAGTGTTTACTTTCTTAAGGCTTTTTTTGGCTTTGTATCTGTACTCCCAGATCTCCTCCTCAACATCATTTAGCAGTCCTTTTCAAGGGACATGTGGCTGCCACGGTCTCCCTAATAAGTGTGCCACCACATACTTTTCTATACAGGTATTTCTCCCGTAATGCAATAGTTGCTTTCTTGTGTGACCTCGCACAATAGAAAATGGTGCTACAGAAAATTGCATTATATGGAAATCGCTAAACCTGTACAGCAGAAAGTTTGTGTTATACAAACAGCATCTGCTATTCATCAATCACGTTACAGCCAATTCACGTTAATGAAACACACGTTATAGCAGAACTACTTGTATTGAATTTGCTAATTACATGACCATTCTGCAAGTTTATTAATGTTGTTCTGTGTTTTGTCACCTCATCTGACTAAACATACTTCTCAGTTTTAAGTCATCAACAAATTTTGAAATTGTACCTGTACCTTCAATTCCAGAGTGCAAATAACTTATGTAAAATTGAAACAATACTGGTCTCAGCACCTAGCCTTATGGAATAACACAACTTCCCACCATTTGATGCTTTTTTGAGTATACAGAGGGATGGAGATTTGAGAGGAATTGACAAATAGCAGAAATGAGAAGTGGGACTTTTTTCCCCCCTCAAACAGGATATTTCTGCTTCACTTTAGAATGCAGGAACTTCCCCTCCAAACTATTCAAAGAACTCCCACCACTGCACTCCCTCAGAAGAACAAGGCTCTACTAACAGAAATTGGAAAATTTCTATTTACACTGAGAGCTTTTAATTTCTTTCCCAATTTTTAATATGCCTCTGACATTTTCTATATTGATTTTAACATTGCATTTATTGCTTAGAGGTAGAAGAATACATGAAGTGAGAAAAGACCATTCTGTTGTTAAGTTTACTTCTCCCAACCACTGTGTTCAATAAACAAGCGTATTCTGTACAAATATACTCTGATCACCAAAGCTACAGCACATATATCAGCATTATCACCACAACCGGAAATCCATGGTTAATTTTTTTTCCTGCACCTGCAACATAATAGTCCACTTGTCCCATTTTGAGTGTCTCAGTTGCATTGCCCATATGTTCAGACATTTCACTTGCCCCTTTGGTTTTGGAATCAACAGTGGGACAAGGGTCCTTGCTACATTTTGAAAACCTAATCCACTAAAATAGTTAGATAAAATTGTGTGCATATACCGTTCCCCCAAACCCATGTTACTTCAATCATGCCTCAGTTACCAGTTCCTAAAAAAAAACACACACTCAGCTGGTGTTGTTTCAAGTAATGAGTTTGGAACAACACAGATTATGTGAATAACATGTTGTGGCTCCTCTACAAACCACTGACTCACTAGCAGTTCACGTATCTTTGCTTTATGAAAAAATTCCAAAAGAAATTTACACTGGGCTTATTCAGCAATCCGTGCAGGATCCACAAGTTATTCTCTAATATCTCACCCAAATAGGTGTTTTCATGTGTCTACCTCCACACTTGCTGTCAGTTATTCAACAGGGCAGGAAGAGGGGAGCGTCACCATCAAATCAGATTATCATACATCCCACCTTGTGTTTGCTTTAGTTGGAATACTGCATAAGAATCGTGGGTGAGACACCCTGATCTGTTTCCTTTTCCTCACCTGTAGTTCAGTCGCAACCTCCAAGTCTAAAGCTTATGAAATCAAATCCCAAACCAGGCTGATGATAAAGTGCAATACTTGAGGAGCTGTACCAAGCTGGAGGTGTTATTGTTCAGATGAGACATTAATCCAATGCCCCACCTGTTCTCTAAGTTGGACATAAAAGATCACATGATACTCTGAAGAAGAACAGTTTTCCCTCATGTTGTGACCAACATTTATCTTCATCCAGCATCACTAAATCTGAATTTTTGCTCATTATCACCTTGCTGTTCATATGATCTTGCTGTACACAAACTGGCTGTCTCATTTCCTACATTACAAGAGAGACAACATTGTAAAAGTACTGTATTAGCTATAAAACATTTTGGGATGTCTCAAAGGCACTACGTAAATGCAAGTTCTTTCTTCTAATTTTACCTCTTTTTGTTCCACGGATGCTTTACCTAATTCAGCAAAGACCACAGACATTGTCCAGCAAGAAGTGAGAGGTTGCTGGAAAAGGATCTACAACCCTGGATAATTTCCAGCCTTTTCCAGCTCAGGGTCAAAAACCAAGTTCAAGACCCTCTCCGTCACTGTACTTTCTCAAGTTGAGATCAAATAACTCAACACAAATCAGGGATTTAAATCTTCAACTTGTCTGACCTGAGCCACTTCGAAAGATCTCTCAAGTGATTGCTGGCACAAATTTGTCTGCTAGTTTGACTCACTCCTAAACACTACCCTTACAGAGTTATCTTTGTTCCTTCATTAGGCACCATTCTCTTACTTCTAAAATCACACAACCTACTTCAGTCCTGGCATCAGATTGGCTAATTGGGTCTTGGTCAACACCACTTGATAGAATCTGAGCTGGCTAAAAGAGTCTGAAAGGGAATGCTTGCCTAACTTTCAATTTCTATCTCCACCCTCCACTTCTCTTTAAAACATATTTCACCATCCACTTCAACAACCAACACCCTGCTAAGATCAGCAGAAACAAGCTACACTGTCTGCACAGGATTGGACGTCCTAGCTCTGTGTAAAATCAGTGGGAGAGAATGATCTATATCCAACTAGTTGAAAAATTAAAATCCCGTGATCTCTGAAACATGAATGAAGTACACCAATATGAGCATCATTTTCAGTCGCAAGCTCCAAAAGTTGGATTTTAAAAATAAGTCTGAAAATATTATTTCACGGTCCAGCTGTTAGCACAGAACATTTTTCCTTCTTTTCGTGAGAATCAAGGGTGAACTTTTATGCGACATTCCTTCAGAGCCCTGTTAGCTGACACTCACCTGTTCAGTGCCATGGTAACGGTGGCCCCTTGCTGCATCTCCTGGGATGCAGCCACTGCAGCCTCTGCCAGAGAGGCCACGGCCTGGGTGGCTTCAGAGGCCTGAGTTGTCTGGATTGCCATTTCTCCACCTTGCAATGTGGCCCAGTTCTGCTCAACCTGTGCAAAGAAAATGTGGGCATTAGTAAGAAGGAAGCAAACAAAATGTGAAGAAATGAAGTCAGGTGTGTATATGTGCACAAGTGGTTTCGGGGTGGACAGTGGGGAGCCATATGCATATATTGCTCCAATCTTTCCTTTTTTAAATTAAAAACTTCAAAAAAAATGACCAAAGAAAAATTAATATCTCTCTGCTCCATCAAAGTACTTTAATTTGGATAATTTCCACAAATCACTGCCAGCAGGGAAGAAGGGGGCTGAGTATGGTTTCCTGCACTCAATCAAAACCACATTAGTTTCAGCCCCAGCTTAAATGAGCAGTGCAGTTCCGGAGCACATTGATACTGTGCTCAAATGATTTTGGAGGGAATCAAAGACAGAAGGTAAATTTTCAGATTAGGACCGTTCAAACAAAAATAAAATCTACACTTATCTTTAAGCAATTCTATTGCCAATTTCCATTTAGTTTCCAAAGGGTTAACATTACTTGAAGATAATCCTAGGTTACCTAGTGATTCGACTAGTTAAGACAACAATAGTAGGACCATACAGATCAGTAAGGATCCACATTCATCCAATGTCAGTGCCAAATTTGTTCAGCTATGATGCTACAACTGGCTTGAGGAGGGGAGGCAGGAGTTCCATGCTCAAACACTATCAAACAAATCCTGCCGACTGAAGAGGAATAAGCCCTAAAAATGGTGACATTCGTGCTCACTTGTCAAGTGCTTGGGTTTACACATGAATGTTGTATCATTTGGCAGAATCCAACAGCTGAAAACTGACAAAAAAGGGAGGGAAAATTAACAATTATTTTCCTGAAAGGTAAGGAGACTGTAGTACAGTAACCTTAGCCTATCGTTTTTAAAATTGCAGTCCGATATTAAGAACTGGAAACGTAATTTAAATATCCTGAATATTTACAGATTTTTGCAAGGCTTTGATCAACAAACTAGGTCTTGCGCAGCTAATTTCTCAAGGCATAATCTGTCAGATGTATAACGTTCATCCTACAAACAACAAATTACGTTTATTAACCACCTTTAACAGTGTAAAAATCCAAAGGCACTTCACAGGAGTGAATAACAAACAAAAATCAGATTCTGAGCCACAAAGATACCAGAATCAAGACAGTAGCCAACAGGTAGGTTTTAAGGAATGCCTTAAAAGTGAGCGAGAGAGAGCGATGGAGAGAAAAGGAGATTTGAAGAGGAAATTCTTGATCATGGAACCTCAGCAGATGAAGGCACAGCTGTCAATGGTAGAGAACAAAATCATGACTGTAGAAGAGGCCAAAAGTCAGTGAGAGCAGGTAGTTCAGAAGACTGAAGAGCTGAAGAGGTTTACAGAGATAGGAATGGACAAGACTATGCAGAGATTTGAAAACAAAGATGAGAATTTTAAAATGAAGATACTGCAAGATCAAGAGTCAATCAGCCATTGTAGGATGGTAGGTCATTATCCATCATCGTTATCTGATGACATGATGTGAAATAAAAACAGAAAATGCTTTCCAGAGATGCTGCAAGACCTGTTGAGTTCTCCAGCACTTTCTGTTTGAATTTCAGAATTCCAGCATCTACAGTATATTGTTTTCATTAAAAACATGATACAAGTTGGGCTATGGAAGTAGACACCCAGGTAGAAAGAAAATACAGTTTCAAAATTCATTTTAAGTGGCTCTACAAAACTGCTGTAACCTATTTCTCACTGTGCTGCCCTACTGTGCACATTTCCCACATTCGGCAAGTAAATCATATGGAGGGCTAGGCAATACTTAAGATGTTGCACAATAAGTTTGATCTGTGCTGAGTGTGGGCAACTATACATTTTCTGACATGAATTCTCCTCTTACATGTAATTTTCCATTAACTGCTCTCCTGGATAAAAAAACACCTTGTAATTTTCATAGACTGTCAAATTGACCTTCTCTCCTTGGCATCTTGTTTTTCTCCTTTTCTCTGAATTATCTATGCTTTAAACATGCTACCGACCCCCTCCTGTGCTGCAGTCAAGAATTATGATACTGCTTTGCAGAACTTCTTAGTTTCATCAGTCATCTTTCATGTACTTTAATCTCCAGGTTTCATCCAACCACTCCCCAAAACCTGGTATCATCTAAGTATCACTTGCCTGCTTTCTAACTTTCCAATCTCCATACAAACTAATGGGCATAGGTCCAGATCTACAGGAGTTTAAAATTGTGCCAAGGGCTAAACATTTACCAAGTTTGGACTCCATTACTCCAGTAATGTTTGTGGAGGCTGGTAGGATAATATTTGTAAAAGGAATGTCCTACTACATTTCCATTGGAACGAGACGAAGTAGAAGAGGGCAAGGTTCTTCCCTATATGACAGAACGACAAGAAACTCCCAAAATTCAACCATTTTCCAGTTGGTGAAATTTTACTGCTCACAGTGTAATATGTCTGTGGTTCAGAAATGCCACAGCGACAAAAGGACAATTCAATACACAACGTGACATGCAGCCACCAAATATACAGAGTGACTCTCAAAACTGCCCAATAAAAGGACCAAGTGATGCATAGTGTAAGCACCATGTGATCTGTTTAATGGACAGATCAAGTCATAGACCAAGGGAGTGAAGCACAAGCAGCACAAAAGATCAACAATATGATCTGTCTTTTCAGACATTGCAAATGAAACAAGATACAATTAAACCACTGCCAAATATCATAAAACTATTGGGATTAAGATTCTAAGGCAAATTAAATTTTTAATACAGGTAGATCAAGAAAACATGTGTTACATTGGTACATTTTAACTTTTTGCCAATTAGTTTATAAACTAAGTTACCTTGGTATTTTCCTAAAAGAAGATATTTTAATCCATTATTTCCTCTGTGTCTCTGATGCTTAGAGACAGGGAACTGTGGAGGGGCAAAATGATTTAGCTATCCATATATATAAATTGTGAAAGACTAATGCACAGGTACAAAAAGTAAATAAAAGGCAAATGGAATGCTGAACTTTATCTCATGAGCACTGGAACACAAAGTTGAAGTGAAAATCCAATTGCACTGAGGCATATCTAGACCACATCCGGAGAACAACATGCAGATTGGGCACCCAACTCTGAAGAGGTACAACAGCATGGAGTCGGTACACCAGAGCTTAAATCATACAGGATTAAATTATGAAGTCAAGTTAAGTACATTTTGGTTATCCTCCCTGGAGCTTAGAAGGCTAAGGCAGGATCTAATTAAGATATTTGCAATGATAAAAAAAATTGGTAGAGCAGGTACTGTGAAACTATTTTCTCTGTTAGGGCATCAAGAAAAGAGGAAGCATTTTCCCCACACAAAATGCTGCAAAATCTACAGTTTCTTGTTGGATGA
This sequence comes from Rhincodon typus, assembly GCF_021869965.1. NCBI lineage: Eukaryota > Metazoa > Chordata > Chondrichthyes > Orectolobiformes > Rhincodontidae > Rhincodon > Rhincodon typus. Next base: position 36,133,687 of record NC_063353.1, read on the forward strand.
AGGGATTAAAGGACACAGATTAAAGGCAGGTGAATGGAAACAAGGTATAAAGCAGAATAGGTTCACAAGGCTGAATAGACTCCCTTTCTTCCTATGCCACGCCTTCCCATCATCTCAATTTTCTTGCTCCATAACTACTTCTTTCAACCAGGTGGAAAGGATCATCCAGACCATTGCTACCTGATGTTATGATTGGATGCCAGTGCTGAGTCATGCTCAGTGGGAGTTAGGATAGAGCCCCACCTCCATGAACGTACGTGTGACTGCTGCCCTCACCTCTCCGTCCTGAACAGTGGAGTAATTCACCTGAGCAACAGTTACCGTTCCTGGGAGTTCAGACGCATCTGCCAGAGTCGCAACTGTTGCACCCGTGCCAACCTGCAAACAAGGGCAGACATGAAAGAACAGCGCTTTAATCTGCAGCAGGGCACCTTCATTACCCACTCAGCTCTGTCCCAAGATTATCCCTTGTTTGAAATCAAAATAAATCAGGGTCACAGCTCCACCTGATGATTTGCTGAGAAAATAGAATAGAACCAGAAAGGTTCAAGTTTCCATCTTTGGTCTGAACTGGGTGGGGGTGTGAGGGATTCTTTACATAATTGGTGTCTCTGCTTGGAAAAAGGACAAAGTTCATGATAAATATCCTACAACCTCTCCCCACTGGAAATGAATGTAAGGGGATGCCAGGCAAGTACAGGATCAGTGTTAAACATGATGTCTTCTATAATAGAAAGAATGATAGAAATAAAGACTTTCAATTATAAAGAACCTTTCATTACCTTAGAATATCCCAAGTTCTTTACAATAAATAGAGTATGGTATAAAGTGCAGACAATGTTATAATATAGAAAAGGTGACAGCTAATTTAAAAGCCACAGACAGCAATGAGACAAATGGCCTGCCCACCTCTACGAGATGCCAGCTGAGGGATAACTATTGGCTGAGATGAGAACGCTTATTCAAATCATGCTGTGAAGAATTTTCCATTGCTTGAAAAGACACATAGGGCCTCAGTTTAACATGTTATGACAGATAATGGTATCTCCAACAATGTAGCACCTCCTTCAGCTCTTCAGTGGAATGTCAGCCTGGATTACAGGCTCAAGTCTCAGAAGTAGAGAAAAATCCTTGGTTACTGCAAAAGCACTGAAGGATTGGAAAACTGCCAATGTGACACCCCTATTCAAAAAGAGAGGTAGGGAGGCAAAAAGTAGGTAACTACAAACTGATTCACAAACATCTATTCTTGTAATCAATTATTAAGGAAGTAATAGCAGCGCATTTGGAAAATCATAATTTAATCAAGTAGAGTCAGCATGGCTTCCTGAAAGGGAAATAGTGACTGACTACTCAACCAGAATGGATAGAGGGGAACCAGTGGATTTGTAGTATTTAGATTTCCAGCAAGCATTTGAGAAGGTAACCTCACAAAAGGTTAAGTTATAAGAGCCCATGGTGTTGGAGGTAGTATATTTGCATAGATAGAGAATTGCCCATGGGGTTCATTTTCAGGTTGGCAAGCTGTAACCAGTGGGATTCCACAGGGATTACTGCTGAAATTGCAACAGTTTACAATATATATAAATGACTTGGAGGAAGTAAGCAAATGTACTGTATCCAACTTTGCATTTGACACAAAAATAGCTGGACAGGCAAGTTGCAAGAGGCATCAAAGTTTACTGAGACCTATTGAGAGGTTAAATAAGTGGGCATAAAGTTAGCAAGTAATGTATAATGTAGGAAAATATGCAGTTGTCCATTTTGCAAGGGACAACAAAGAACAGAATATTATTTTAATTGAGAAAAACTGCAGAAAGCTGTAACACAAAGGGACTTGAGGGTACTTGTACATAAAACACTAAGCTAGCACACAGGTAGAGCAGGTAATCAGGAAGACTAATGGAATGATGATGCTGATTTCAAGGGAGTTGGAGTATAAGAATAGGGAAGTCTTACTGCAATTATACAAGGTGCTGGTGGGACCATACCTAGAGTACTGAGAGCAGATTTAGTTCCCTTATTTAAGGAGATAGAGTCATAGAGTTGTACAGCACAGAAACAGGCCCTTCCGTCCAACTTGTCCATGCCGACCAGATATCCTAAATTAATCTAGTCCCAATTGTCAGCATTTGGTCCATATCCATCTAAACCCTTCCTATTCATGTCCCCACCCAGATGCCCTTTAAATGTTGTAATTGTACCAGCCTCCACCACTTCCTCTGGCAGCTCATTCCATATATGCACCACACTCTGCATGAAAAAAAGATTCCCCTTGGATCCCTTCTAAAGCTTGCCCCTCTCACCTTAAACCTACGTCCCCTAGTTTTGGATTCCCCTATTCGGGGAAAAAGACATTGGCTATTCACCCTATCAATGCCCCTCATGATTTTATAAACTTCTATAAAGTCACCCCTTCGCCTCCGATGCTCCAGGGAAAATAGCCCCATCCTATTCAGCCTCTCCCTATAGCTCAAATACTCCAAATCTGGCAACATCCTTGTAAGTCTTTTCTGAACCTTTTCAAATTTCACAACATCCTTCCTACAGCAGGGAGATCAGAATTGAACGCAGTACTCCAAAAGTGGCCTAACCAATGTCCCGTACAGCCGCAACATAATCTCCCAACTCCTATACTCAATGCACTGAACAATAAAGGCAAGTGTACCAAATACCTTCTTCACCATACTGTCTACCTGTGACTCCACTTGCAAGGAACTATGAACCTGCATCCATGGTCTCTGTTTCATTGGAGGCATTCAGAGAAGGTTCACTAGATGATCCCCAGTATGAAGCAAAGGCCAGCAGGTAAGGACGCTACTCACTGCAGTTTAGAAGAATGAGAGGTGGTTCCATTGAAACGTACAGGATTTTTAAGGGGCTTGACAGTGTAAATGCTTAAAGGATGTTTTGCCTCATGGGGGAGTCTAGGATCAGAGGGCATAGTGTCAGAATAAAGAGGTGTCAATCTAAGACTGGGGCAGGAGGAATTTCTTCTCTCAGAGAGTTGAGAGCTTTTTGAACTCTTTGCCACAGAGAATTGTAAGGCAGAGCCCTTGCATATATTTAAGGCTGAGATAGATTCTTGATCAGTTGTTGAATCAAGGGTTAAGGGGAAAAGGCTGGAAAGTGGACATGTGGAATGTGAGATCAGCCATGATCCTACTGAATGGCAGAACAGGCTTGAGGAGTCGAATAGCCTACTCCTGTTCCTATTTCTTATGGTCTTAGGGAGTGGGGTTTGAACCTACAACTTCTGACTCCGGTAGTGCCACTGAGCTACAACTAACATATTTGACCAAAATATATTATATTGACTTTCAGGAAATGATTCACACGAGGATTTGGCTGTTGTGGTTGGTTGGCTTGCCGAGCTGGTTCATTGTTTTTTCTGCTGACGTTTCATTACCCTGCTGGGCAACATCATCAGTGCAGCCTCCAATGAAGCGCTGTTGTGTTTTCCTGCCTCTTATTTGAACTCTGGAGTCCACTGAGCTGGATTACCTCACTTCCAGTTTTCCTTCACAACGGAGTGTATATGGGGTCGAGTTCTATGTGTTTGTTGATGGCTTTCTTCGTGGGGTACCAGGATTCTAGGAACTCCCGTGCTTGTTTCTGCTTTGCTTGTCCCAGGATCTTGGTGATGTCCCAGTCGAATTGGTGGTTCTCCTTATCCATGTGGATAGAGATGAGTGAGTATTGGTCGTGTCTTTTTGCAGCCAAATGATGTTCGTGTATCCTTGTTGTTTATTTCCTTCCTGTTTGTCCGATGTAGTGTTTGTCACAGTCTCTGCAGGGAATCTTGTATATGACATTGGTCCTGTCCATAGTGGGTAGTGGGTCTTTGGTTCGGGTGAGCAGTTGTCGTAGGGTTGATGTGGGTTTGTGCGCTATTCTGATGCCCAGTGGTTGTAGGAGTCTTGTGGTCAGTTCAGATGTGTTCCTGATGTAAGGTAGTGTGATGAGTGTGTCGGGGTGTGTAGTATCTTCCTGGTGTCGTTGGTGTAATAGGCATCTTCTGACCCAGTTTTTCGGGTATCCATTGTCTCTGAATACCTGGAAGAGGTGCTCTTCTTCTTCTCCTCGGCGTTGCACAAATGAAGTTGTGTGAGAACATTATTTAAATGGGCAACAACACACTGCAACAGCACAGAGCTACGCCGAGGAGAAGCGTTCTTCCAGAGTCCAATTAAAGGCGGGAAAACACAACAGTGCTTCATCGGAGGCTGCACCAATGATGTTACCCAGCAGGGTAATGAAACGTCTGCGGAAAAACAATGAACCAGCTCGGCGAGCCAACCAACCACGACATCCACAACCCGAGCTACAAATCTACTCTAAAATCTTAGAGGATTTGGCTGCTCGAGTAGGGTCTGCAAAGCTGCCTCCTAAAAATCACTACCTGCAAGTGAACTGTACAGAAAAATGAAAGGGATTGCATGTTGCAATATTTAAAGAAAATACTTTCCCTGGAAGTATGAGATATGCATCTCAAGCTAGTTCAAATCAAATCATAGGGAATGATTCGGAGTGTACCAACTGCTGATCCAAACCACAATTGATCTCGTTTCCCTTGCTCCCCCATAACAGCTAATCCCATCATTCATTATGTTGCAACACAGCCCAAAATATTGGTCAATCATGACTCACTAAAAATGCAAGTGAGTTCTTGGAGACAATTGGCATTGATATAGCACCCTTAAAGTAAAACATCCCAAGGCACTACACATTACCATTTTTTAAATTCATTCATGGCATGTAGGTGTCACTGGTGAGGCCAGCATTTATTGCCCATGAGAAAGTGGTGGTGGGCTGCCTTCTTGAAATGCTGGAGTCCATGTGATGCACACCCACCCACAGGGCTGTTAGGGAGAGTTCCAGGATTTTGAGCTCGTGATGGTGAAGGAACGACAATATAGCTCCAAATCAGGATGGTGTGGATCTTGGAGGCGAACTTGCAAATATCAGATTAAAACTGACTGAATCAAAAGAGAAGCAACTAAGCCAGAAGACTGAAAGGTCTGTTAAAGGGGTAGATTTTAAAGTGCATTTTAAAAGAAAAAAATAAATCCATATATAAAGTGCTTTCCACATTCACCAGAAATCTTAAAACATTTTATAGCCAATGAAATATATTTAAAATGTAGATAACTGTTGTAAGGTAGGAAATGCAGTAGTCAATTTGTGCATGGAAAGTTTCGACAAACAGCAATGAGATTATAACCAGATAATCCGTTTTGGTGATACAGATTGAAGGATGTACATTGGTGAGGACACCAGCAAAAACTCTCCACCTGATTTTTCAAATAGTGCCAAGGGATCTTTTACATTCACCATGTGCCCTCAATGTAATGCCTCATCTGAAAGATAGCAACAGATAGATTCCAACAGCAACAGCATTCCATTAGGACGGTGAAGTACTGTCAGCCTTGAATATTGTTCTAGAGTTATGCTGTGGTACATGAATCCAGCATTTTGTGATTCAGAGCGATGAAAGTGTTATCAACATAGCCATGGCTTAGAAGTGAGGAAGAGGGAGCTGGGGGTGCGGAAAAGAGGGGAGAGGGAGAGAGAGATGGAGTGGTTTTAAGACAAGGGATTTCACTTTGTAAGGCTTAGATGGCTGAAGGCATGTTAGGGTGAAGGATCTGGGAATAAGAACTTGGAAATGGAGTTAGCAGGATACAGAGTTTTTCTAAGGTTGAGGGAAGATTACAGTGTTATGGAAAGTTGAGGCATGGAGTGATTTGAACACATTGCAGAGCAGCCAGCACAGGAGATGATCAGTATCATAGCAAGGTAAGGATTTAAGAATGATGTGCAATATGATCATGGAGAGGGTATCAAGCAAATTAAGGAAAGAAATAAGAGAAAGATGTGATTGGAAATAAAAATCTCTGAAATCACCTGTATGAGAGAGACTGTGCCATCGGGATTACTGATTGTCTGCACCACTGTCTGAGAGGGGACAAGATGGGCGATGTGAGTCTGTGGCTGTGACTGCTGATCTTCAAACGCATACAATAGGTCCTCTCTGCCATGCTGCTTGTAACAGTTCTTAACAATTGTCCTCAGTGCCTGTGTCCAGGAAACCTACAGGAGAAAAATTAACCTTTCAAATATGGTCATGTAAAATATCATCTCAAATTTTCTGTGTTTGTCTTTCCCCACCCCAAAAGGCATTAACTCTTTGCAGCAGGAGTCATTAGACAGCATCCTGAAGCAGACTAATCCACATACAATATATCGCACAGAAATATTTGGTCAGACTATTCTTTGTTAGTATTTATGACCCACACAAGCTTCCTCTCATTTCTCTTCATCTAACTCTATTAGCATGAATGTCTATTCCTGTCTCCCTCATACCTTTTCAACCGTCACTTAAATGCATCAATGTTATTGCATTAACTATGCCTTGTGGTGGCATGTTCCTCATTTTAAGATATAATTGGCAAATGAACTTCAATATAGATAAACTTGAAGCAATGTATTGTACAGGAAGAATAAGGAGACTCTACTCTTTCAAAAGTAAATGTGTAAATGGAGTGGACAATTAAAAGCATTTTGGGGTACAAATACACAATTACTAAAGACAATGACACAGAGTAAGGCGGCCATGAGAAACCAAAACAATTAAGGTGAAATTAAGTTCCTGGAGTGATTATAATGTGGACCTCACTAATACAGGGACTGAAAAGGCCAAATATTGCAGATGCTTTCATGAGAAATTGGATAAGCTTATGATAGGGTTACATGAAGAGGGGTGGAAGAGAGGCTCGTGTGGAGCAAAACCTCTGGCATGAATCTGATGTGCCAGGTGGTCTATATCAGGCTGTAAATAATTTGGAATTTCTCGATCAGAAAAGTTTTTTTCTCTTGAATTCCATTTTGAATTTATTGGTGGCTATCTTATAGTGAAAAAGTCTTTGTCTGTAACGTGAGGGTACAAAAGTCTAACTCTTGTCTCTGACCAGTTCTTGCAGCTACAGTAACTGGTCCATTTAGGTTTCTGGTTAGTGGCAACCCGAAGTAATTTCTGGTGGGGTATTCAGTGATGATAATGGGATTAAACTAAAAAGGGCAAAATTTAGACTCTCCCTTGTTGGAGACAGACATAGTGTGACCCTAGTGTGGAGTGAATGTTTCTTATTTAACAACTCGAGCCTGAACATGGCCCAAGTCTTTCTGTCTGTGGGTTTGTTATTATCTTCATTATCTAACAATGGATAATCCTTCCCTCATTATTCATAGGAATTTACATTATCAGCCCTGAGGAAGAGAAAACATTATTCTGGAGCTTCTTCTCTTACAGACAATGTGAAGTCCATGTAATCTACCTTGGATTCTACTTATTAGAACACCTGCAATAAAGTTGTGCAAACAATTCTCGTCTATTTTCCCCATAAACATTCAAAACTCTGGAACATTAAATATTTTGCAGTTTTGAAGAACTACAATAGATTTAGGAGCTTCGTATAAAATACTTTCGCCAAGCTGTCACTACTCCTTGCTACCAAATGCTCAGTCCTGAAATGAAACACATAGGCTACAATGATTCATGATGATAAAAAATCTATACCATAAACAGTTATTGCAAAATTGTAAACTTCTGCTGTTCATTATCACCTTACAATCTGCCACAGTCAGCTTCAGGTCACAAGTTCCCACTGTCAAATATAATAAGGTCCCTTCAGTGCTTCTATACAGACCTACTTACCCGCTGTTTCTGTTCCTCTGACCGCACATCACTGCGAACATTGGCCCATGGAATGTCCTCAGGCCACCACACAGGGCGGCAGCTCTCCTTACCCCAACCAGGTTTCCCTCTCCCTGTTGAATACTTCAGCATCTCCGGAATAAAAGCACGGAGCTGAGCCTGGAGGAGACAAAGATGGAGAAGAATTGTCACCTGGTCAATTAGATCCCTGGATAAAAGCATCTGAGATTAAAGGTTAAGCGATATGTGGAATTCATGCAACCCTTTGTATTATATTCTATTAGCCATGAACTTGTTTGGTGTACCAGTAAAAGGTGTTAGTATTAGGAACCAGAATATATTCCACTTGTGGACAGATATGAATAATCTGCATGTCTAGCAGTATCTGTGGAGAGAAAGCAGATTTAACGTTTCGGATTCAGTGATCCTTCTGCAGTTCAGAAAAAGTGTGACTGGACCTAAAACAATAACTCTGCTTCCTCACCACAGATGCTGCCAGACCTGTCGAGTTTCTCCAGTAATTGCTGTTTTGTTACAGATTTCCAGCATCCGCATTTCTTCGGGTTTTTTGTGATATGAATAGTGATTTATTTGTGATGACAGATTAGTTCACACTAAATTAAATACAATTTTATCATCCAAAAAAGATGTTTTAAAAGAATGGTCTCCTCCATTAATAATATTCATTATTCTGTCATTCATACCTCCTCTGGACACATCTTTTATTTCTTTACTTAATGCACAACCACTGCCTTTGGTCCTGCACTACCAACTCTCTCCTATTTTCAATCTTTCACTCATCATCCCTTTTGTTCCTCTTTCAGTAACACCACTTCTGCCACCTTCACTTGCTTAAAATACTTTTCCTATTCTCAGTTTTGATGAAAGGTCATTGTCTTGAAATGTTAACTGCTTCTCTCTTCACAGATATTGTCTGTTTTTATTCCAGCATCAGCAGTATCTTTGTCACTGTGCCTGAACCATTGATTTATATAGATTAATTATATTCAGACCACAGTGAAACCCCAATTGAATTAGATTTAGATCATGTATGTGTAATCCAAATAGATTGTCCAAACACTGTTTCCATTTCTGCTAAGGAACTAAAACCTTGTGCCCCATAGTCCTGTTGTGGCATTAGTCTTATCATTTCCATTTTCTGCTACTCCCTTTCCATTTTCTTCCCCTTTGTCTCTTGGTGTTGCAATTATGAGATCTTTCTATATGTTAACTAAGAATGACAAGTTGTTAGAGGAGGGGAAAAGAAAAAAAACATTGGCCTGGACGCTTATAACCTGCACAAGGTGGCATGTTATTAACAGGGATCTCTTTTGAAAACCGGTTGATGCAATAGAATGAACTCTTTGGAATACCCTTGATGGCTCACCTAGAAAGACACAAATTAAACCCTTGTATATGCCTGTCTAAAAGATGTTAGTTAAGGGCAGGTAAATCATCACCTGGTATCTTTCCCAAATGTCATATTCACGTGAACATATTGTATAAGTGTAGGCAGGGTAATGCAGACTTTTACGAGGGTGCGAAAAGAGAGATATCATAGTGAAACCTGACCCGGCCCTTACTTAACATCCGTACAAAAACAATTCCAGTTGGCGATCAATGGACACTTATTGGGAACAGGTTCTCTCCTATTTCAACAAATCCTACCTCTGTGTGACTGAGACTATCAAATAAAGCATGACTGCAATATCAATTCTAGGCTTGCCCTCTATGGAACTGTAAAGGGGTGAGTTTGATGAGATTAGCAACAGGCCTTCCACGAGACCTCAGCTATTAACTTGCATCAGCTTACTCTACCTTAAAGGAAGGACCAGAAGGCCACTTTTTTCTCCACTTTATCAATTGCTATCCTTTAATTCAGTGTACAATCAGCGATCTGGGACTGTCACTGCATTACATCAGGTTCAGTGGCAAAAACCTCAGGTTCGGTATTTCTCACAAACCTGTGAGGTAATTATCCAGCCAAGCAGTTAGAAATGCTATATTTATATACATTACAGAAAATGCACACCCACATCTAGACAGTGGAAATCGTTCTGTGGTAAGTAAACAATGGCAAATGACTGACATTATGGGTTCAGAAAGGATCTGACCATTTTTGTTGCAAGCTGAAAAACACCCACGGGAGGAAGAAATCAACTTTTAGAGAGGAGCTGAAACAGAAGTGGAAGGAATGCAGATTTTTGAAGAACATAGTTGAGATCCCCAGAGGTTCTCCAGATTTCTTCATTTAATAGCCAAGACACAGAGACCAGAAAAGTACTAAGTTGCCAAATCTAGGTCCTGAACCAGCCTCAGTAAATTGGTTCATGTCCAATTTTTCTTAAAGTGCCCTGACACCAATGAAGGGAAACATCATTCTTATCTATCTGGTCCAGGTGGTTGACTCTTACCATGCCATTCAGTTGTTTAAAAGTAATTACTCAAAGCCAACAGAGAAACACCAATCTCTTGGGGCAATTTATGATAACATTAATGTAGCCTTGTTAACATCATACACAACTCAATAAAAACACAAAAAAAAGAGTAAAACTGGTGAGAACACTCTGGCAATTAATATTTCATTACGTATCAATTTCATTGGAATATATAAACAGGAATAGGCTATTCAGCCCCTCAAGCCTGTTCCACCATTCAAGAGATCATGGCTGATCTGTGGCCTAACTCCATATACCTGCCTTTTACCCATATCTCTTAATAGCTTTGCTTAACAAAAAATCTCACGTTTAAAAATTAACAATTGATCCAGTACCCACAGCCATTTGTGGAAGAGAATTCCAAACATTTACCAGGCTTTGTGTAAAAGTGCTTCATAACATCTCTCCTGAATGGTCTAGCCCTAATTCTTAGACTATGCTCCCTAGTTCTAAAATCCCCAATCAGTGGAAATAACGTATCTTTATTTATCCTGTCAGTTTCTGTTAATATCTTGAAGACTTCGAACAGATCACTCCTTTAACCTTCTAAATTCTAGAGAAACCAGAATTTGTATAAATCTCTCATTATAACCTAACTGTTTCCTTATATTATGTCAGCTCCTTCCTCCGCCATTAGGAATCCTCCAGTCAAAAATGTGCATTCAAGCTCTTTTACTGCCTTACAAATAACAGGACCTACTCGGTGTATCAGTAAGACAAAGGGCCTGGTGACTGTTAGTTGAAACAGCGCAGCTTTGCTGCAACTGACCTTAATAACCCTGAACTAGTGTTTTGTTATAATTTTTTATATATCAGATACTCTACTTGGCTTTGACTGTGTGCAAAATAGCCACTGCATTTGCTAATGGTACACAAGTCTCTGCATTTCAAACAAAAACGTAAAGTGCCGGAGAAAGTCTGTAACATTTCGAAGGGTCACTGGACTCAAAATGTCAACTCTGTTTTTCTTTGTCTACAAATGCTGCCAGAACTGCTGAGTTTCTCCAGCATTTTCCTTTTTTGTTTCAAATATCCAGCATCCACAGTTCTTTCCTTATCTCGGCATTTCAAAGTCATGTAGTGTACATGAAACACACTGAGATGCATCAGAGATGTGGTAAAATACACATCAAGTCACTCACACACTCACACATACACACATGCAAAGGGAGGCAGAGACTAACTTCCATTTGAATCTAGCGCAGTAGAATTTTTTGGCACAAAATGGTTACTTCTGGGAATGAACAGACCTCAACTGCTAATGGAGAACTACTTACAGTAACCTGCCTTACAGGGTTTTTTCAAACTATCTCCTCCTCTTAACTGTTCCCAAGATCCTTTGGCTAGTTTCCAGATGGTATTAATTATAGCATTGGAAGTCACAGGGGCTGCAGCAGCTTGAAGCTCTTATTAGGAGGGTCCTTTTATATAATCCACAGGGACACAATCAGTGAAGAGCAGCATCATACCTGGCTCAGCCCAAAGTACTAATTAGAAGCTCACAGCAACCGCCTCACCTGGCCTGCTCAGTAACAAGGAAAATAAAACACAGAATTATGCTGCTGGCATTTGCTAGACACAGGAACTACTGAAATTAGGAATGACATGTGCACAAGGCACACCTGCCCACAAGTGCCATCTAAAGACAACCAGCAACAAGTTCATTTCCCACAAGACATCTCAGCTTAAAAAACATGTCTTGCCTATTAATTGTGTGTTTCAGCACAATTCAACTGAAGAAGCTATCAACTGCCCAGTGAATCTAGCCTTAGTGAGAGCTTGCAATGCTTCAGATACATCAATAAATCCCTCTGCGCTTCGCACCAGTTATTTATTGCATGCAAGAGGGGAGAGAGGCAGTAGCAGCTGAAGAGATGTCTTAAACTTACATTTTTCTGCTTTATCCAAACAATGTATTCTTTCTCCTATTGCACTTGAAAGCATTCACTTGTACAGGACCAACCTCACAGTTATGAACATCCCTCCTGTGTCTTTGTGAAGGTGTTGACTCCTTATGGTGACAATTGTGAAGTTAGCTAATCGAGCTGTTAAAGTGTGCATTTCAGATCCCGACCATTCACTACAAAAACGCTTTTCATTTCACTGTTGGTTTTGCCAATTACTTTAAATTAGTATCCTCTGGTTCATGACCCATCTGCTGAAGGGAAGAGTTTCTCTCTATCTGCTCTATCTAAACCTTTGTGATTTTGAGCACTTTGTTCAAATATCGTCTAAACCTTCTCTTAGGAGAAGGGCCCCAGCTTCTCCAAACTATCCACGTAATTAAGACTCTAATCCCTGGAGTCATTCTCTTTTATCTTTTCTGCACCCTCTACAGTCTTCACATCTTTCCCAAAGTTCAGTGCCCAGAATTGGATTCCAATTGAGGTCTGACCAATGTTTTAAAAAGTTTCACAATGAATTCATTACTTGTATATACTAGGCCCTAATTTATAATGCTTGGGATCCTGTATGCCTTTGTAACTAATTTCTCAATTTGTCCTGCCACTTACAAGGATTTGTGCACAGAGACCCTCAGATTTTTGCTCCCGAACACCCTCTGCAATCATATCTTTTATTTCATGTTGCCTTCCCTCATTCTTCCTAACAAAATGCATCACTTCACACTCCTAGGCATTATATTTTATCTATCAAGTACCATACTTTGCAGCTGCCTATCTATGTGCACTTGAAGTTAATCATTACCCTTCTCAGTTTTCACAATATGCCCTATAAGTTGCTACTGTCCCTTTTGTTGGATAGTGAGTGATCAAGATTGGTACTCTAGGATACTTCTCCCCTCCTTTGCCAAACCCAAATCAAGAATTGAGTCATTCAGCTTCTGTTTGGTTACATCTTTTGAACTTTGCAAGCACCACAAACATGAAAGTTCAGGAAGGCGACTGGAGACATGGTCAAATTGGGAGCTTTTGAGGCAGTTTTTGATGGTAGCAACGGAAGTACCATGAAGGATTTATTGAGCAATGGATCAGTAATTTGCACAAGTTCCTGATTATTTCCTGAAATTGTGTTCTACCCCCTCCAATTAGAAACCTTAAGATTTAGTTTACTTTCTCTACTACTGTCACACAAAGTGCTTATGGTTTCAGTGAGCTATCCATTACAACTCCACGGAATCAGACAAACAGTTCAGTCAATGTTTCCACTATTAATTTGCATTTCCCAGTCACATAACCTTAGCTGAGCATAAAATAAATTAAATAATGCCTCTTGTCAGTCCAGTTTCTTAACTCAAAGTCCCTCAAAGGTTGATCCACATGTTGTATAACCTGCAATCAGCCACTCCTAACAAGGACGAAATAAAATCTCACTACAAGTTGTCATGTAAAGGTATTTCCCAGAGACCATAAAAACTTTTTGGCTGCCCATATGCACCTGAGCCTACTGTTTTTGTGCCCATTTTTATTTTTCATTAATCTCTCTAGACCGTGTATTCCTGACACTTTTTGAAATCTACTTCTTGGATGAGGTTATTGGCCTTCTCAAGTTGGTTAGAAATTTTTTTGATGATACTCCTATGAAGTGTCATGGGATATTTACTACATTAAAGGTGCTATGAAAATATAAATTAATTTTGGAATACACTGCCTTAAAGGGCAGTGAAAACCAATAGCTTTCAGAAAGAAATTGGACAAAAACTTGAAGGAGAAGTCATAGAAGTCATAGAATCCCTACAGTGTGGAAACAGGCCCTTCGGCCCAACAAGTCCACACTGAACCTCAGAGTATCCCACCCAGACCCGTGCCCTTTTAACCCACCTAATCTACACATCCCTGAACATTACGGGCAATTTAGTATGGCCAATCCACCTAACCTGCACATCTTTGGACTGTGGGAGGAAATCCACGCAGATACGGGGAGAACATGCAAACTCCACACAGACAGTTGCCCGAGGCTGGAATTGAACCCTGGTCCCTGGTGCTGGGAGGCAGCAGTGCTAAGCCCTGAGCCTCAAAGAATACAGGGGAAAGCAGAAGGGTGTTTCTCATTGGATAGCTCTACCAAAGGGACAGCTTTAGATATGATGGGCTCTTGTGGTGCTGTGGTAGAATCCTTATGTGAGAGACAGAAGGCTCGAGTTCAAGTTCCACCTGCTCTAGACGTGAGTAATAACATCTCTGAACAGGTTGATTAGAAAATATCTAAACATGATGGGCTGAATTGCCTCTTTTTGTGTAGTGGGAAAGATTGCGGCATAGTGGTAATGTTACTAAAGTAATTAATCAGGACCTCAAATTATTGGGTTCGAATCCCATGATCACAGATGGTGAAATTTGAATTCACCAAAATCTCAATATAGCCTAAAGGGGTCAGGTAACCATTGTTGATTGTTGTGAAGACACTGGTCCATGAATATCTTTCAGGGACAGAAATCTGTCATCCTTACATGGTTTGACCTACATGTGACTCCACACCCACAGCAATATTGCTAACTCTTAACTCCCTCTGGGCAATTAGGAATGGGCAATAACTGCTGGCCAAGCCAGAGACACCCACATTCCATTAATGAATAAAGTAAAATCTACAATTCTATTTTCATGTACACAATAACACGCTCAACTTATTAAAAAATCTTTTGTGAAATGTGGGTGTCGCTGGCAAGGATGGCCATTTGTTGCCCTTCCTTAATTGCACCCAAGAAGGTGGTTGTGAGCTGCCTCTTGAATCACTGTGTTCCATCTTATGTAGGTGCTGTTAAGGAGTTCCAGGACTATGACCCAGCAATACTGAACGAATGTCATTATAGTTCCAAGTCAGAATGATGTATTGATAGGAGAACAATTTGCAGATGGTCATGTTCCCGTGGGTCTGCTGCCTGTGTCCTTCTCAGTGGTATAAGTCAAGAGTTTGGGAGTGGCTGTTAAAAGATGCTTGATGAGTTGCTGGAATGCATCTTATATAACCCATATAGTTAATTAAACAAACTTTGTTATAGACGATGCTGAGTATCATCAGCGCTGCTGTTAATTTGCTTTGCTTTGTGTTGTTGATTGAAGGAGGAACATTAGCCAGGATAGTGGGTGAATTCCTTGAATGGTGTTACGGGTTCTATAATGTTGACTAGAGTCAAAGGAGGCAGCACACAGGCCTTGGATTAAATGTTTCACACACACGATAAAACCTCCAACCATGCAATGCTTCCTCAGAGCTGCAGCACAAATCAGCAGAGGTCATGCACTCATATCCTGGTGTGGAGCTTGGACCTAAATCATCTGACTGTACTGAGACTCATAAAGCAAAAAGGCCCCATGTTTAATCATCTGTCTGTTCTGACTGATCTCACAGCTGAAAGGGAATGTTAAAGTGGCTTTCAAAATCTTGGTTAAAGAAAAAGCCATAGGGAAGGAGAGATAACTAGGGCTGCTGAAAACGTATTAATTGACACTATTCAGAAGAAGGAACATGTGGTGGAGAGCAGGTGGCGTTAGATGAATAGCAGAAAATAAGAGCATTGGATCAACTTCTCATCAGGATATGTGTTGCATTTTTCAGAAAACTCTGCTCCACTTCCTCCTCTTCATCCCAAAATGTCTTGTCAATGCAAAACAGGCTCAGCTCACCTGTGTCATTTTATCCACAGAGACTGGGATTCCATCAATTGTCAGTGGTGGAAGGTCAGAATTAATCTCCTGAGGAGTGGGAGCATGCTCTGCCAGTGCCGACTCCAGGTCTTCCAGGATCATACTTTTATACTTGCGTACCTGTGGGAAAGGCAGAAGTTTTGGGTAAACAATCTGCAGGGTGGCAACTGAGGGAACAGACGCTAGGCAACAGCCTGCTGCAGGTGCTCCACAGCAATGAGCTGTGTTAGCAAAACATGGTCACATCTGCTGCTGTGATTCAGAGAGAAGATGATGAGGGAGGACAGGGAAGTTACTAACCAGCACAGGCAACCAGGAATTGGACCAAACCCAAAGGACAGCAATTACCAGCAGCGCACTGAAAAGCCACGTCAGTGTCTGAAGGACAAATATCTCCAAGGAGGGATGGTCACGCAGCTCTCTTACCTTCTTCCCACTATTGTGCACATTAAAGGAATTACATAATTTGATGATCTATTGCTCATGAGCAACTAATCATCACACTTATGCCAACATGCATTTAGCTTCCAATTCTGGCACATGCATCATGAGGGGTCAGAAAAGAAGTGACATGTTTCCTTGCCTGCATGGTAGACTAGGCCAGTCTTAAAGGTACCCCAAACAGAATTCTCAATCTTGGCTCACAAGGAATGTATAGTGGTAATGTCCCTAGGATGGGGGTTTTTAAGATTAGAGGGTACATTTTTAAGGTGAGCAGAGAGAGATTTGAAAAAAAGACATGAGGATGGTTCGCATGTGGAATGAACTTCCTGAGGAATGGTGGATGTGGGCACAATTACAACATTTAAAAGACATTTGAATAAGTACATGAATAGGAAAGATTTGGAGGGATATGGGCCAGGAGTAGGCCGTTGGGACAAGTTTAAGTTGGGATTACGTTTGGCATGGACTGGTTGGACTTCAGCAATCCAGAACCCTAGGCTGATGGGGATGTGGGTTCAAATCCCAAAATGGCAGATAGTGAAGTTTGAATTCAATAAAATCTGGAATAAAGATCTGGGCTGATGGCGACCACTGTCGATTATCATAAAAACTCCCCGCTTCATTACAGTCCTTAAGGGAAGGAAATCTGCCATCCTCACCTGGTCAGGCCTACATGTAACTCCAGATCAAAGCAATGTGGTGGACTCTTAACTGACCCTGGGCAATTAGGAATAGGCAATAAATGCTGGCCTAGTCAGCAATGCCCACATTCTGTGAACAAACAACAATGCACCACCATCCAACACATCCTCTCAGTAAAGGAAGAAATATCTTTAAAAATATTAAAGTAAACATAATGGAACAGTACTAAATTACACAAAGCTGGAACGTTCCAGCAGGCTTTGTACATCGTTGAAAGATGGGGAGGAAAAACTAAAGATATTGGACAGAGTGGACTTCTCAACTGAAGCTGTATTTGAATGGCAGCCTGCCGGATAGTGAGCAACTGCACAAGTTTATATTTATCATGAAAAAAGAAAATAACCATGTTTGATATATTGGGTAAAATAGTCAATGATTCCAAGTTTTGTTGCAGCCTGAACACTAACGTTCACCACACCCCAATTAATAGCAAAGTCTGGTGTGTTTTTTTCTTTAGAAAGCAGATGCTGGCTTCAGCTCCCCAGGGGAATACCTCAACAAGTAAATTCACACCTTCCTGCTCATTTGCCAATACAATCCTACCCATGACCAACAGCATCTTGCACTGTTTTCCTGAAATGCATCAAAGTGCAATTGCTCTACAGGGAATAATCCCCAGCCCCCACAGCAAAACAGCCTGGGGCACATTCAACCCTCTCCCCTGGATTTACTCAGAGGTAATAATAACCTGACCCAATGGCAGATGAGAAGAGGGTATCGAGCAGTCAGCTCAAAGTTAATTTGCAGCATGAAGTGTTTCACATTTTTTTTCCTGAGTGGCCCTCCAGGTTGCTTATTTCAGAGACAGAATGGATTCGCTCCATGGTGTATTACAAAAGCATTAGCACCCCTCTCTGAGGTGGTGGTGGAGGAGGAGGAGGAAGTAGGTTAGAAAACTAATTTTTTGGATGGTGGGGGAGAAACAGGGTATGTTGTGATGCTAACAGGCACGTTCTAAAATGGGTCCCAAAGTACAGCTGTATGTGGCTGTGTAAGACTTGAACCGTAGAACATGTTCAGGGGAATGTTGGCAAAGAGAAAAGCAGATAAATTGGACATTCTCCTGTCATTCTCCCATTGCCAACCTTACACCAAATGTAGGCAAGAAGGTGGCTTTGAGGCTTCTATAAAAGAGGTATGAAGAGGTACAGGATGGTGGCCTGCGGTGGTCATGGGGAGACAGAACAAGTCCTATTACTTACAATGTCTCCTGTAGGGGAGGCCTGGTAGCACTGAATACTAGTTAGAGATACCCGCAGGTGCGGTGACATCAGTGTGATCTATAGACACACAGTGGGATTGGCAGGATGCAGATCTCACAGCATTGCAGCCCCACGTAGAACCCAGAAGGACAGGAATCTGCAAACAAATCACTGGCCCTTCTGGTTGTGAACCTGGCTGCCTTGATAGAAAACCTAAAATGAATGGTGGCAACGAAAAAGAGAAAAACACACAGGTCCTTCACAACTTACCACATTCTCAAGAGGAGCAGCTCCAAACACTTTAAAAATGGGGTTAGGTTTGGAGGGCGAGATGCACAGCACGATTGCCTGCTGGCCAACTCTAGTTGTGTATTCATCCAACGTAGCCCGTAATTTCCTAAGGGAGGGAGAATAGATAAACTCCGATGAGATGATGAAAGCCTCTTTTCATGACAAAAAACCCAATGCCAGTTTCACTTTGGCTACTGACATACTGCAGGCATATTAGTATAAAGGACACAGATTTGCTGTCTCCCAATAGTGGCCTATCCTGAATATTTTTGACAGCCCAGAAGCGTAGTAACTGTGATCCTCAACTCCTTAACCGCAACATGCCCAGAGCATATTGTCATAAAGCAAAATGGGTCAGAAAAGGTTTAGCTCCACTTTCCAACTACCCTAAGTACAACAGAAAAAGTAAGCTTTTTTTAAAGTTTAAGACTAATTTACTCCAAAAAATGCCCAACAAAAATTGTGTTATATCCAGTACCTTTTAGTGACAGGGTAGAGGCAGGAAAAAAAAAATCTTAATGGATCTGAATTTTGGACAATATACTACAGGTTTTACTGGCTCAGCAAGACCAACAATCTCAGTGAGCTTGCACTGCATACTACCTGCATACTGTAAAAACTTGTATCTTTTAATGCTGCAGCAATTTTGGTTGAAAGGAATACATCTGTCAGATTGAGTTTCAATCAAGCCTCAAACATGATGCAAAACCCTACAATTCTGGTACAGCAGGAAGTAGATGCAGATTAGGGTCCCCGTGCCCTGCTCCTATAACATGTCTAAAACATGGGGCCCTTCCAATGGCTTTGTTAATAAATGTACTGCCCTTTGCTGTACTTAGCCATGAAGGTCAGGAAAATCCTGGGTTTGATCCACAGTCTGTGCCAAGTTGGCTGATCTCTACCAGAGTTCTGGTGGGCTGCTATACTCGAGCTCATTGTCCAAAGGCATGGGGGTAGGAGGAATATCCAAGGCTGCAGCTCCTGATCATGACCTTGGTTGTTGGGAGAAGGAGATGCATGCTAATCTGAGACACCCACGGCCATAGCCTACTGATGCTCACCAATGTTTGAAGTATAAAAAAAAGGATCAAATAAAAGTGTTACAAACAAAAATGATTTAAAATTATGCACCACAGGTGGAAAACACACAAACAACTGGCACAGGGAGCGGTCTGGAAAATAAAACTCAGACCTCCAGAGGAAAGCTAAACATGACTGAGAGCTAATATCGTTTTGTGTAGTTTGCCTATTGGCTCTTTTGATACATATAAATAGATCTCCTTCAATCCATGGCAACTAAGGTTAGAAGATCTTTGAAATATATAACAAAAGTTTCAAATGACACCAGGGCAGATTAATCAACAGATAGACCAGCTTTCCTCCACTGCCAGCTGTGAATAGTGAGATAGGTCACACCAGATTCGTACAGCAGTCCCAGCCATTTGCTCATTTACAGCCCTCAGTGACAGTTCTACCGTGTGCAATACTTTTCTGTCTATGGTTCCAGTATTAAGTACTCCCAGGCTCGACAATAGATGTAGAGTGAAACTCCCTCCACTCTAACAATGTGACTTAACCTCAGAAGATCAACTCACTCGGTTACAGACGTGGATTTGAAGCAGGGATCTTCCCGGTGCACGGCCAGGCTCTGGGCAGTGTATTTACTAACTACACCAATGGGGCTGCTTTGAAAAAAAAAGTAAAATTCTACATCAGCTGTTTTTTAAAGCAATCAGTCAATCATATAAGAAAAGGTCACTGGGCCAATCAAGACACATCACATCTACATGCATTCTCCCATCACAGCATCATGTTGCAATCTGGATATTCCCACTGTCTTTCCTGCTATTACTTTGCATTGCAGAACATCCTAAGCATTTCTCTCACACCAAATAAAAAAAATTTCTTAATATTTGTTCTAAATTATTTTAAGTAAATTTCCAATGTCAGCACAAGCTCAATCATGAAAAAGGCTTGAGGGTTTGGTGTACTCCTGTTCCTTTGTTCATCTGGGGCAATTTTCTTAAGTGTGTTTGGAAATAGTCTCCACTCTGACTTAACCTATAACATTTACGTCAGTAATTTTTAGACTTTGATGGGATTCTACCCTTACCTTCACCACCATCTAACCCCCTACCTCACTTAACCACCTTCTTTCTCACCTCAAGAGATCACCCTCCTCTTATCTTTCCTCATGAGTAATCACCATGACACATGGGCTCCATTCTTTCTGCTTTGCCCTGGACCCCTGCCTATATAGTTGTCTTTTACTTGGAAATTAGTACAGTGAGCTGGGATTTCTTGGCCTGGGAGTGCAGGCTCACCGTAGCAACCGTGTCTGCTGCCTTTTGCGTATTGAGGGATTGGATTCAAAGGCATGAGGCCGTTTCCGTTTCTTGCCTGTTGCCACAGCAGCAGCCGCCGCCATTCCCACTGGACCTGAAAGCAGAGTATCGAGAGGTCAGTGAGAATTCACATTTGGGAAAGGAAGGGGGGAACCAGTAAACAATGAAAAGTAAAACAAACATCAGAGATACCAGCTTAGATTGCAGTCATAGAGGGAGAAAAAGTCCCTTCGGTCCATCAACTCTGCGCCAATCAAAAATAACCACTTAGCTATTCTAATCCCATTTTCCAGAAAAGACGGAATAAAATAATTCCGAATCCCCAATTTTTCTGGTTTTGGTTAAATAATTTAACCTCCTACTCCTATCCCGAAAGTTTTCAGCTGAAATCAGATACGCCCTCATCTGGTACAATGAGCTTTGTCATTGAAGATGGGCACAATGATGCTATTTAGCCAAGTAAATTGCACCTTTCTCAACCCAAAATGTCCTACAATGTTTTACAAATGAAGTGCTATTGAAGTGTATTCACTGTTGTAACATAGAAAATGCCGGGGACAATCTTAGTACAATCCGAACCCACAAATGTGTGTGTGTGTGTGCGCGTGTGTGTGTTTGAGAGAGAGAGTGAGTGAGTGAGTGAGTGAGTGAGAGAGAGAGAAAGAGAGAGATTGTATAGAGAAGGGGGAGGAATTTGAAGAGAAGATTGAAGTGGATACAGAGCTCCATTTAGGATTGTTAGGTGCAATATCTTTAGGCTGTTTAGGCAGGAGGCAGCTGGCAGAGGCTGAATGGCCACTTCCTCCAACATAGAGTTTATTTTCCATGTTTCTGCCTATGCTCAGCTTCAGACAACCTGGAAAATTCCTGGTCTCTGCAGCTCACCAGGACTCAGCTGTATGTTGGGGGGGGAGAAAACATGCAAAATGTCTACAATGCTGAATATTTAGTAAAAGGCAGGTCATATCAACATATAGTTAAAAAGTGGGAGAATATGAAACAAATGTTGCCCTAACATTTCAGTGGTTAAATATACTACATGATGTAAATACCAAGCCACATTATTCCATACACTCCCCATGGTCAATTTGCATTGCGAGGCTAAACTGGGATTTTCCGCCAATGTCATCAGTACCCTTGGGCTTGGTGCAAAAAGTCTTCATCCAGAATACTCGTGTATCTTATGGACAGTGCTATGCATGAATGTTGGGGAAAAAGCAGGATTGGATTGGTTCCCCATATCATGTATCATGTGCACATTCATGGCCCAGAGTCAGAACGTGAAAAGTGGGGACTTGAAAAGGTGCCTGTGAATATATGAATCACAGAAACAAAGAATGGTTACAGCATCTTCTGAAAGGAATTGGATACAGGCGGCAAGCTTCAGTACAAGGAAAACCAGACTGAAAAAAAAAGTCCAAATTAATTTAAAGGGATTTAAAAATTATTGGTGACTCCCTTTGAATCTGTGACTTTCTCCTTGATTCTAGCTGGTTAACACGACATAACGATGAATTTGTATGTTAGACACAGTCTCGCTGCCTCAAGACACCGAGAGGTAGGTTTGTTTTTCTGATGGCTGTATAGCACCCTCTGCTGGATCTACCATCCACAACATTATCTTGAGTCTTTATTTTTCTTTCTGCAATTTCTCCTTTGCTTATGGCATTAATCCATTGCCAGTTCCTTCCTCGTACTTCATTCAATTGGATATTTTCCGTTTGTGAAGTTAGAAAACATCCACAGGCCATGCACCAACACATGAACAGCAATTCTGGGGAAGGAAGAGCTTTGCAGCCAATTTTACTCTTTTTTGAAGTCGCCTCTATAATTGAGTAAATATAGCAGCCTGTTTCCCAATGAAATAAATGACCAGATAATTTGTTCTGTCATGACTGAGGGGTAAATACCAGCTAGGACCCTGGGGAGAGCTTCCCAGTTCTTCAAAATTCTTTTAGGATCTATATGTCCACCTGAGAAGGCAGATAGGACTTTGATTCAAATGACTGACAGCACATCACTCTGCCAGTAATGCAATGGGTATGTCAGCTTGGATTGTGGGCTCAAATTTCTGGTGGGACTAGAATCCAAAACCATCTGACAAACAGGTGAAAGTGCTACTCGACTGATGGAAGTATCAGAGGGTGAAACGACACCAGAACTGTACTCCAGTGAGGAACCACAATCTGGGGAAGATGGAGGAATAGTAAGTTAAAGAAATACGATCAAATTGGAAAAAGAAAGTGTGCCATTTGGTGCAAGATCAAAATGTGTTATAAACCACTGGCATGGAAAGGACCCAGTCTTAATGTTTACACTCAGAAGAGAAGGCAAGACATGAGCTTCCCTCCCTCCCAGTCCAAAGTCTCACCTGCTGCAGCAAGATGGGCTGTGACTTCGTCTGTGATGGTTGAATTTAGGATATCAGAATCATCAAAGGAGGTCTCCTCTGGGGATGAAGGGGAGTCATCCTCTCCACTCAGGACCACGTGGTCTGTGTAAGTGGCCACATGCACCTGCTGAACTTGCTGGGCAACAGCGTGAGCCTCGATAGTCGTCATGTGCTCGTGGTTTTGATTAGCTCCGTGTCCTTCCATCAAACTTTACTGCTGCAGGCAGGAAATAGAGGACACGGAGGAAGAGGTTAGCAATGAGAACAGAACAATCTTGGCAAAAAAAACCTATAAGAAGACTAAAAAAGTCTAGAAGAGCTTATATTTACATATATACAGCCTGTAACATAATGGCCTCAGTGCTTATAACTAGGAACAATTCTATAATTGCCCCAACATCAATAATAATTGACAATTATCACTTAATTGATATATTCATTAAAATTTAATCTGTATGGCAAGACTGATGGGAATTATATATCTGGGTGGGGACGGAATAATTTCACTAACAAATTTAGGAATTACTGGGAGGAAGTACTATTGCAAGGAAGGTGAGGAAACTGCATTACCCAACATGGCCAAATACTTCACTGTAACTCAGTAACAGCTCTGGCAGATTTTTCATCAACACTTACTCATTTAAATAAAATGCTCAACAACAGATGTAAAATCAGAACCGAGAGACAAAGTTAAAGTAAAGGTTTATAGCTCAGCAAGTCTGTATAATGTGTAACTCTCCCATAGAACAATGATGAAAACATATTCCATAATCAGTCTGTGTTCAGGTAGCTGACCTCAATCAGGGCAAGTGCACTTGGTTCTGCAACGGATTTCTCCAGCAGATTTTCTGAAACTGAAGGAAGAATATGCATATATTTAGCACCTCAAGACAATCCACAGGATGGCACAGTGGTTAACACTGCTGCCACACAGCGCCAGGGACCTGAGTTCAATTCTGCCCTTGGGTGACTGTCTGTGGAGCTTACACTTTCTCCCCATGTCTGTGTGGGTTTCCACCAGGCGGTCAGGTTTCATCCCAAAGTCCAAAGATGTGCAGGTTATGTGGATTGGCCCAGTTAAATTGCCCTGTACTGTCCAGGGATGTGTGGGCTAGGTGGGTTAGCCATGGAAAGTACAGGGATAGGGTAGGGGTTTAGGTCTGGGTGGGATGCTATTTGGAGGTTCAGTGTGGATTTGATGTGCCGAATAGCCTGTCTCTATGCTGTAGGGATTCTATTGCACTGACGCAGACTGATTATGGAATACGTTTCCATCCTTGTTCTATGGCTGAGTTACACACTACATAGGCTTGCTAAGCTATAAACATTACTTAACTCTTTCTCTCAGTTCTGAGTTTATTTCTGTTGTTGGGCATTTTATTTAAATGAATGAGTCACACTACATTCACAAGTCAGAGGACTGAACAGGATGAAATTTTAGCAAAATTACATTTTTTTGTTTTTACTCAATAGTGACATCTAGTAGCCAGTGTGAGTAATACAATAATGGACTCAATCTCAGCTTTTGAAGGCCAATCTACTGTCCCTGGTATGGCAGTGGGTCAGTGGAAGAACAAGCAATTCTGTCTGAAAACAGATCATGGAACATGGCTCCACAATTATCTCAGCTAATCTACGGTTTTTAAAACAGTCATGTCAATCAGTGCTGATTTAATTTTTTTCATTGAACATTTTAAGTGATGAATTTAACTAGGTCAATTCCAATTTGAACTTGGGCAGAATTTCTCAATTGCTCCCAAAATGAAAATTCTTCTGCAGTGACTGTTAGATGTCAAGGGTACAATGTGAAACTACACCAGACATCTCAAAATAGAAACTTACACAAATGGTTCAGAAATTGGTCCACCTCTCCCAGAAATATTTGGTATCTGATCAGATCTCAAAGCTTAACAGTTTGAAATGTTATGCAACAGTAACTATGCATCTTGGAGGCAGTTTATTCAGGGTTGCTTATTGTGGCTTCTGAGCAGCCAGTGTCAAAAGCTTGAGACCAGCTCAACATCTTGTCACATCAGACTTGAGTGATCATTCTTTGCATATGTGCAAAAGATACAAAAAAATGAGTGCACTTCAAAGACACAATGGGAAGGAATAGCTGTGTATGTGTACAGAAATAGTGTCATTTTTATTTATTTGGCTGATGAAAGAAGCTTATTATTGCCTATCCCTATTCACCCTTGAGAAGG
>NC_063353.1:36169027-36202971 GCF_021869965.1 Rhincodon typus
TTCCTGCTCCTCTGATGCTGCCTTGGCCTGCTGTGTTCATCCAGCTCTACACCTTGTTATCTCTCTTCTTCAGAACTGATTTGTTTCATAACAGACCACTTGTCTAAACCAAACTATGTTGGTGTAATTGCAGAAACTGCTGGAAACACTCAGCATCCGTGGACAGAATTAATGTTTCCGTTCAATGGCAATTAGTCAGAGCTGAGGAAAGATACAACTATAATAAATATAATTGAGGAAGGGGAAGAAGAACAATGAGGAAGGGTCTATTACATGATTACTTATTACATCTCCCTTTTTTGTCCATTCTGGTATTGGGTACCCTGTTACTGACCTGGAACATTAAATCTGTTTCTGTCTCTCCACAGATGCTGTCAGATCTGCTGGTTATTTCCATCACTTTGTTACTGTTTAAGATTTCCAGCAACTACACTATTTTGCTTTTGTTCCAAGTCCACGCAGATAGACCTAATTAAGACATGTAAAGAAATTCTTACACATTGCTGTGGATTCTAATATAGCAAGCGTATAATCAAGGTTTCAGAAATATGCAAAGTGTAGGAGGGTAAACGTCATTCCATTGAAGAACCATTCTTCATGGAATCCAACAAAGATATTTGTGAGCTCTGGACCCTAGTGCGGATCCTGTGGCAACACCATCTATTTGGTAGTACACTGTGTCATTGAAACTGAATTCAACTGCACAGCTGCTGAGTTCATAAGTTCAATGAATACTGATTCACACACTGGTAGTGAATCTACATTGTCATGAAATAGTGCTGCAGCGCAGATATTTATAGCTTTCTTGAATGATATTTCAATGAGTTGGCTAGCATTGTCAGATGAGCACATGGACACGACATTGGGAGGACTTTAAACTAACTTGGCAGGTGTGTGGGAATGAAGAGAGAATATTAGAGAGGAATACCAGAGTATACAAAATGCTTAGACAATAGTAAGCTAGTAGATGAAATCAGAATAAGGGAAAAAAGTAATGAAGTCTAAATCAGAGTTAGTGTGCATGTATGTGAATGCACAGATTATAATAAATAAGGTTGTAGACACATCAATTTTCAATCTTTTCATTCACCGGTTTAGGCTTCATCCATTCAGTGTCTCTGAAGGTGTTTCTTTCTCTTTTCCTTTTCAAGATGGGAATTTGCAGAGAGAGTAGCCAGCTGCTCAGGACTTTCCTTTACTTCTCCATTCAGAATGGAGAGAAAGTAGGATGATTTCTCCTTCACAGGCTGGCTGTTTCTTCTGTACTACCTCAACACAAAACTGTAGCCACTCGCCCAGGAACCAGTCAAGATATTGTCATTATGCAGAGTACTCTGGAAAACACACAGCTGGTCCTGGTTGAAAAGCCAAAAAAAAATCTTGTCACTGAGCACAGCTGCTCCTGCACACACAAACATGGAACTAAGGTTTGTAACAGGTCATGATCATAATCATAGAATCCCTACAGTGTGGAAACAGGCCTTTCAGTCCAACGAGTCCACACTGACTGTCAGACCCATCTGCCTATAACCCACCTAATCTACACATCCCTGAACGCTATAGGAAATTTAGCATGGCTAATCCACCTAGCCTGCACATCTTTGGACTGTGGGAGGAAACTGGAGCACCCAGAGGAAACCCAAGCAGGCACGGGGAGAATGTGCAAACTCCACACAGACACCCACCCAAGAGTGGAATTGAACCTGGGTTCCTGGCGCTGTGAGGCAGCAGTGCTAACCACTGAGCCATCGTGCTGCCCCCCCCAAAAAAATGGAACACTTCACGAATTTGCACAAGGATGACACGTGTCAGGTAGAAAATACAATTGAGGGCCAAGAAGAATACAGAAGGGTCAGAGCGTGAGAAAGAATGTGAGAGAAGCAGAAAGGAAAATTTGAGAAAAGACCTGACAGCCAACATAAAGTGGAATCCCGAAATTTTCATAGTCACATCAATAATTTGAATAAAAGGTAAAAAGGACTAGGGACAATTAAGGACAAAAAAGGAGTTTATAGAAAGGCAAGAGACATGTCTAAGGTGTTAAATGAATACTTTGCTTCCACCTTTAACAAAGAGTTTGATACTACCTGGGTTAATGTGACAGAGGAGGAAGCTCTGTAACTAGAAGAATTCTAAATTAATAAGGAAGAAGTACTGGATGGGCTATCGATACTTAAAGTTGGTAAGGCACCAGGAAAGAAAGAGATGCATTTAAGGATATTGAAGGAAGTGAGAGGGGAAATCGCAGAGGCAGTGGCAATAATCTCTCTGTGTTCCCTAATTTCAGAAGAGGTGGCAGAGGACTGGAGAATTACAAACATTACGTTGTTCAAAAACAGTTGTAAGGATAAAGCCAGCAATTACAGATCAGTCAGTTTAATTTCAGTTATGGGAAACAGAAGTCATGAAGAAAATGTGGGTTCTTTAGGAACAGGCAGCATGGTTTTCTGAAGGAGAAATCTTGTTTGACTGACATACTGGAGTTTTCTGTAAAGGTAACAGAGAGGTCAGTGAGGGTACCACTGTTGATGTGGTGTACATGAACTTTCAAAAAGTGTTTGATACAATGATACAACATGACACAATAGACCTGTGAGAAAAGTTATAGCTCACGAAATAAAAAGGACAGTAGCAATGTGATGACAAAATTGGTCGAGTAATAGGAAATAGGGAATAATGATCAATGGATATTTTTTACGCTGGGGGAAGAATTGTAGTGGAGTTCTCCAGGGGTCAATATTTGGAGTCTTGTTTTTCCTCATATTTAATATTCTAGATCTTGGTGTGCAGGGGACAATCTTGAGGTTGTAGATGATACAAAATTTGGAAGCATTATGAAATGTGAGGACGGTGTAGGATTCCAAAATGACATAGACAAGTTGGTGGAGTAGGAAGACAGGTTACAGATCAGGCTCAGTGTGGAGAATAGTGAAGGGATGCAGTTTAGTTGAAACAGTATGGTCAGACAACCTGGGGATACAACAGCTAAGGAAGTGCAAGAGCAGAAGGACCACTGCATAGATCACTGAAAGTGGCAAGACAGGTGGAGAGTGCATGCAGCATGACTCTAAGAACAAGGAGATTATGCTTAACTTTTACAAGACACTTCTTAGACCTCAGCTAGAGTATTTTGTACAGTTTTCAGCACCACTTCATAGGAAGGATGTGAATGCATTGGAAGGAATGAGGAAGGTGTTCAATAAGGCTCCCTATAGTAGACTGGTTAGCAAGGTTAGACCATGTGGAATACAGGGAGAACTAGCCATTTGGATACAGAACTGGCTTGAAAGTAGAAGACAGTGGGTGGAGGTGGAGGCTTGCTTTTCAGACTGGAGGCCTGTGACCAGTGGTGTGCCACAGGAATCAGTACTGAGTCCAGTGCTTTTCATCATTTATATAAATAATTTGGATGTGAACACAGCAGGTATGGTTAGTAAGTTTGCAGATGACACCAAAATTGGAGGTGTAGTGGATGGCGAAGAAGGTTACCACAGAGTACAACAGAATCTTGATCAGATGGGCCAATGGACCAAAGATTGGCAGATGGAGTTTAATTTAGGTAAATGCGAGGTGCTGCATTTTGAAAAGGCAAATCAGGACAGGAGTTATACACTTAATGGGAAGGTTCTGGGGAGTGCTGTTGAACAAAGAATCCTTGGATGTTGAGTCACAGGTAGTTATGATAGTGAAGAAGGCAGTTAGTATGCTTGCCTTTATTGGACAGTGCATTAAGTCTAGGAGTTGGGAGGTCATGTTGTGGCTGTACAGCCATTGGTTAGGCCACTTTTGACATACTGCGTGCAATTCTGGTCACCCTGCTGAAGGAACGATGTTGTGAAGCTTGAAAGAGTTTGGAAAATATTGACAAGGATGTTGCCAGGGTTGGAGAGTTTGAACTATAGGTAGAGGCTGAATAGGTTGGGGCTGTTTTCCCTAGAGTGTCAGAAACTGAGGGGTGACCTTGTAGAAGTTTATAAAATCATGAGGGACGTGGATAGGGTGAATAGACAAGGTCTTTTCCCTGGAGTGAGGGAATCCAAAACTAGAGGGCATAGGTTTAAGGTGAGAGAGGCAAGATTTAAAAGGGACCTAAGGGGTAACTTTTTCACACAGAGGGTTGTGCGTGTATGGAATGAGCCACCAGAGGAAGTGGTGGAGGCTGGTACAATTACAACATTTAAAGGGTATCTGGATGGGTATATGAATAGGAAGGGTTGAGAGGGATTTGGGCCAAATGCTGGAAGATGGGACTAGATTTATCTAGGATATCTAGTCGGTATGGACAAATTAGACCGAAGGGTCTGTTTCCATACTGCACATCTCAATGACTCTATGACAAAATTGGTTCCAGGGATGAGTAACTTCAGTTATAAGGATAGATTGGAGAAGTTGGGATTGTTCTTAATGGAGAGAAGAAGTCTAAGAGGTGATCTTATAGACGTTTTCAAAATCATACATGGTTTGGATAGTGTACGTAGGAAAAGCATTCCACTCACGAAGAGTCGAGAACAATAGGTCACAGATTTGCAAATGTAACAAATAAGCTGTGAGGAAAAAAAAACTTTTCATGTGAGTGGTTTAGATCTGGAAAGCATTGCCTGCAAGTGTGGTGGAGGCAGCGTCAATTTCGGAAATCAAAAGAGCATTGGATGATTATTTGAATAGAAATAATGTGCAAGGCAGGTGAATGGAACTAATTCCTAATGCTCATTGGACAGCCAGTGGTAGACAATGGGCCGAATGGCCTCCTTCTGCACCACAACAATGCTGTGAAAAAGGTGGTCTGTCCAATCACAAACTGGACAGATATTGATTTGAGGTCACACCTTCATTTGTGATCAACAGGTAATGATTTTTAATAAACATTATATGAATACATACTTGACAAGCATTGTATATTAAACATCAAGCACAGCAAATATCATTCTAACACATTCTTAATTTGAGATTGAGGTGAACCCTTTGAACCAATGAGATTTGAACAAAACTGAAAAATGATTATCTGGAAAATGATGAATTTGGCATCAAAAATTAAACAGTCAGACAGGGTACCGATATAAATTCCTAGGTTGGGATGCACAGTTAAATCATGTATTTGTGGTAAAACCTTAACTTATATGGGCCAAAATGCATGAGCTTAGAGGTAGGGATCTATATGTTCAACTGTGAATATTAATTAAGTATTATGATAAACCCTTAACCAACAATGAATTAAACTTCTAAAGGTGAAATCTTTAACTAAATTTAAGGCAGACCCTCACAGGATGAGTTTGGAGCACAACCTTCAACTGGTTTTATGCAAATATGTAAACACCGTGCTAAGGTAAATCCTTAAACTCTGAGATCGTGAATTTTCATTCTACTGCAAAATCTTAAATCCTGAGGTTGGATTAAGTCGTTTCATTTTGCAATTGAGCTAGATTCTTAAACTGATATTGTTACCAATGTAAATGTTGAGAGTGGAAGGCCCTTTCAGATTGTGGTACAAATGAGATTAAAGTTACCTCGTATTTCATGCCTTGGAGATATTCGGAGGTTATACATTCAGATGTTGAATTTGGAGTGTAAGTTTATTTATACTCTCAATGAACTGCTGTCATACTTCCCATTGCTTAGAGTTTCGTTTCTCTTTCTCAGTAACCTCATCCACGCTGAACTAATCACCTACAAGTCAGTGAATAGTTAGCAGCCAGACAAATATAGACAAATTGAATAATTCAACACTACACACATATTCTGAGATTGAAGTAAATCCTCACCCAGGGCGTGGAAAATCTCACATTGTTCAAATTGAGATATTATTCAAATTGACAATGAACAAGCTGTTATACGTTAAGACTAAGGTCAACCCTGTCACTCAGGCATCTTATTAAACTATTTGCCCATTAAGGCTGGAATTAGAGTAAATCTGCAATGGCAGAGGTGAGAGAAATGAGCTTTCATCATTTTGCACTGCATGTTGTGCTAAGCATTATAGCAGTATGTGATTCTGTATCTATTGTCATGCAGCAGAAAGGATGCACAATAACAATACAATTAGGTAGCTGGTTGGCCCTCAGCACTGGCCTTCTAAATCAGAAGTAACAATATCAAGGTAAGCGATCGGAAGCGTGCTCCATTATTTTCTTGATGGCCAACCAGGTTTCTTCAGCCGTGGGAATGATTTGATTCGGTGGAAGCATGAAGCCATATTGACCTTCATCGCGCAACTCAAAAGCATATGCATATTTAATACCTTGGTTATAGCTCCAGTCAATGCTGTTCCCACTGCTCTGATCTACAGAGATATAGAAAGGTTTCAAATGGACAACCAAGCAAAGCACAAATATCCAATCAGTCAACGCTTGCATAAAAATATTGAATTGTTCAACTAACCAGTGAAATCTTTCTCTGATATGCATTTTTAATGGATGTTGGCAGGAATCCTATGGCATTGCTTATGTCCGTCCTGTGCTGTTTCACAATCACATAATCAGGAGAGACAGCACGAAGAAGGCCATTTGACTCTTAGGTTTTAATCTCACTTTCTGCTGCTTATCCATAGTTCTTCAAGATTCTCCACTTTGAGTATTTATGCAATTCCCTTTTGAAAGTTCCTATCGAACCTGCTTCAAGCAGTGTATTGCAGATCATAACTCACTGCATAAATGTTTTTTTTCCTCATCACCCATTTATTTTGCTAATTATGCTCCAATCTGTGTCCTCTGGTTACTTATTCTTCAGCTACTGGAAGGAACTTCCCTTATTTACTTATCAAAATATATCCTCATTTTGAAAACCCCTATCAAAGTTCCCCTTAACCTTCTCTGCTCTAAGATAAACAGCCCCAGTTTCTTCAGTCTGCACATTGAGGTGAAATACTTAAATCTTTCTGGTAAATCTCCTCTGGAGATTGTTGTAAGTAACCACACCTGAGGTAATCAGAGCTTAGTTGTTGTTTAGAGAGTGTACAGAATGAAAGATGTTTGTAAATTTCCCACTGGTTGTTAAAGAAAAACAGCACATACTCTTGAAATGATTATCCTTTCCTTGTTTAGTGTTTTGTAGGGTGGCAGATGCTTTGAAAAATCATGAGGAAAACCTTCCAAGCATGGCTGGAACAGAGTGGATTGAACAGGCCTGGATTTGTGTTGATTTAGAATGGGAAATAGGATCAGGATATTAATACGTGGATTATTTATCCCATGCTTAGTGCTGTTTTGAGATTGTTCACTTCTTTCTACAAGTGGATTCAAGAAAATTCAATAGAAGTAAACATTAAAAGCATTTTCTGAGGCAGGCCTGGAAAAACTCATGGAAAATGGGCGTGCAGGAACTTGACAAAATCAGAACTGCAGAGTGAGTTTAAGAGAAAGCTTTAATGCCTCAGTACAGCAGTGAGGTGAAGACATAACTCTCTGAATTAAATGTAGTTGCCATGGGAACATCTTATAGAGAGCCATTTTCATTTTCATGTGGAAGCTTGCTACTGGCAGTGTATGTATATACATTGTCCCTCCAGGAGGAGGGGGGGCAAACATGCACAACATGGCAATCAGCCCCTGTTTAACGATTATTTCCTGTAGGTGTTGCTTGGTGATGTAATGCCTTTGTAATCTGGAATGCTGACTATTTTGTCAATTTTCTTAATTAGCTGTAGCTGCTTTGATTTGATAACATTTAGTACCGTTATCAAAAAAAAGTGGCTCCCTAAACTGAGCCATTGCACATGACCTATCCACAATGCATTCCCCCAGCCCATTTAGGATGGGAAACAAACTGGAAATAATTAGATGGAAATACAGAACAGGAGACAAAGAAATACAAATGTTGGCTTCTTAATAAGTGAGATGTTTTAAATGTTTTCTCTTAGTTTCAGTCACACACTTGAGGGCTGTCTTGTGGTGGAGGGGTAGCATGCAGAGCTGTGTCGTTGGAACACATTTGAAAAACAAAAAAAAAGTCACACACATTTAGAGGCTCTTGTGCCACAGAGGTAGTATCCCTCTGGACCAGGAGGCACAAGTTCAAATCCCAACTGCTCCAGTAAGGTAATAATAGTGTCTCTGGACCAGGTGATTAGAAATATCTAGAATTGTGTCCCTAGGCCGTTGTAATCTTTCGAGTAAGTGTACATACCCGTCTATTGTTTGGGCTCTTGTGGCACAGTAGTAGTGTCCTGTGCTCTGAGCTAGGTCTGGGTTAATTCCCACCTGCCCTGGATGTACTGATTGGTTAAGAAGGGAACTCTGATTTGTAGAGGTATTGCTTTGGGAATGCATCATTTTAATGATGATGGACAGTTAACTGCCAGGCTGTGTTTACATTTTAAACCAGGCAGCCTGACTCTGATTGTTCAATGCATTGGCCTGCAAAATGAACAAGAGAATGTTTTTACCTATTTTGTTGCTTATATATTCTTTGCAGATTGAATTAACAGATATATACACTGTACCTTTTTCAACTCTCCCATCATTAGGTGGATGAAA
This sequence comes from Rhincodon typus, assembly GCF_021869965.1. Lineage (NCBI taxonomy): Eukaryota > Metazoa > Chordata > Chondrichthyes > Orectolobiformes > Rhincodontidae > Rhincodon > Rhincodon typus. The sequence goes on from NC_063353.1 coordinate 36,177,496, forward strand.
ATAATGAGAAAGGAGATAAAGATAACAGAATTTATAACTTTCAGAACCCTGTGCCATTCAAAGATTTGGTTAAATGCTCTTTCATTATGGATCTGGATTGTGTCCCCTTATACCTGTATTTTGTAACTACTCTCTTCAATTTTCGAATCAGTCCTACCTACAGACAATTAAAATTGCAGCAGAACCTTTGAAATTTGTCAGATTACAAAGCAACTCACCACAGTTTTCAATATGTCACTTACCAATAGCCTGTACAATGCTTCCATGTGTATACTGGGTGCCATACAGGGAGGTCAGAGCTTCAATTGCTTCACCGGCTAGAGTGGCCTGTACCATACAGGGAGAGGTCATGAAAATCATTAGGGATTAATACAGTGGTCATTTGTTTCTTGAATTAATGACAACAACATTTGTCCAAATCAGTCAGTTGTCATCTACTTCTCAACTGTGGCTCACAGGTACGACTCAAGCACTGGCTGCATATTGTCTGTTTAACTCCCACTCAACAGACTTGAGCTCACAATCTAGCTTGATGGTCCAGTACAGTACCAAGAGAGTGCTGCAACGTCTGAGGTTCTGTCTATCAGGGAAGATGTTAACCCAACCCTTCGTCTGTTCCCTTAAGTGAAATTAAAAGATTCTGCAAAAGCAGCAAATCCTCATTAATACTTATGCCTCAATCAACATTGCTAAAACATCCTGTCATGACCATGACTTGTACCACAATCCTTAATATCCTTGCCTCTCAAAAGTCTATATTAATTCCGATTTCAAAATCTTCTGTTGATCCCCATGATTTGGAGGTGCCAGTGTTGGACTTGGGTGGACAAGGTCAAAAATCATGCGACACTAGGTTATAGTCCAACAGGCTTACTTAAAGACACAAGCTTTTGCAGTCTCGCTCCTTCTTCAGGTGTCAGCGGCATCAGACACAGAATTTATAAGCAAAAGATCAAAGGGTCATAGAACTGATGCAAATGTGTTAAACAACCCAAGATGGTTGTTAAATCTTTAATCAGGTAGAAAGGATTAATGTGCAAATTCAAGAATTCCTTTCAAGTCACTGCCCCAGATAACTAAAGTCCCCTCAATACACCAGAGGTGACATTCAAGGTCAGACAATGCATTTTAGGTGTGAGGCCTTGTTTAGAATCTGGCTGTGTATCTACTTGGAGTCTATTGATCTATTGATCCCAGTCTCGATAGAATTTTCGAAGCAGTAAGTTCCAAGTTCCAATCCCTTTTGTGTAAATAACTTGAACAACCCATTCCTAATTTTTAGATTATGTGCCCTTATTCTAGACTTTTTTTTTTAGCAACAACTGCAGGGTTAATACTGCAATCAATGTTCAGTTATAGAAAATATTTTGTAGACTCATACCTACAAGGAGTCATGCTGAAATTACCCCAACCTCAGGTCACAAAGAGACTGTATAGCGAGGAAAAACAGGAGCCTTCCATTTCTCCATGTTTTGGCTTGCACTGAATGCTATGTCCCAAGAGGGTGAAATATAGTGTACTGACCCTTCCAACCAGCCTATAGCATGCACCAGGCACAAGTGAAACTGAATACTTTGGGATTTGGTCTTGCAGTGCTTGCATTGGTGGTTCAGTGGTAGAGTTCTCACCTGCCAATTGGGAGACCCAGGTTTAATTACAAGCCAACTCATAGCCACTCCTTTCTGTTTTAAGGCAAAAATTAGATTTTTCAACAGTAAGGCGTTATGGTGAGCGGGTGGGTAGATGAAGCCGAGTGCACAAAAAGATCAGCCATGATCTTTTTGAATGGTGGACCAGACTTGTTTGGCCAGATGGCCAACCCCTATTCCTATTTCTTATGTTCTTATGTTCTTATTTCCTCGGTGGAGAGCAGTTCTCAGGGGCATAATCATACAAAATGCCCTTCCTTCCTCTCAGATCTCTGTTTCTACCCAATTTTCCTTGCTATCCAGAATTAGCTTTCCAAAGCCTCCATTCTTCCTTCACTCTAGAAATTCCTTCACCCAAACCTTCCCAAGTTCAAGAACTTTTCAGTCACAATTTCTTTCCCCTCCTCACTTCTTCCGTGCTTTCAATCCTTTCTCCTTGCCAAATATTCCATTCCTCTCCATTTTTCCTACCACAATCTTCCTTCCTGTCTAGAACTTCCTCTCCCCTGGATTTTTCTTCTCCTCAAAGTATCCTTTGCTTGCCATATCTTCATTATGCTTCAGCGCTTCCTTTCCTGTGCTCCAATCAGATGGTGCTTAATACTTGAGTGGTAAAGACCAAACTATGCTGCATCCAAGAGACAAAATGTTACTGGTCAGGTTTTCTGTAGAATCAAGGACTTCTGCTATGCCCTTTCTGTAATCTAGGATACAAAACCTGTCTGGGATGTGCATGCCCTCTGATTGGCTGCACCTACCTGGAGATTCCATGAACATTTGTTGAATCATGGACCTTAATCCAAATGGAGCCAAGCATTTGTTCAAACCATCCATAGTGACTGCTGTACATAGAAAGCTATCAACATTTACAGAGAAAAACAAGAGTTTATTCAAAAAAAGTTCTTCGAATAGACTAAGGCAACATACCAATTCTTCAAAGTTTTCTGGAGGCACATGGGTATATCCATAAGGATACAGCAAACGCTGTAAATAGCTATGGAGTGTGATGAAAACCATGAAATTGCCATGGTTTTTTATGAAATTTACAATGGCTTTCACCTCTGGTTCAGAATGCACGTGAGGCCCACAATAACTTTCTGCACAAGGGGCTTTGCTACTCCCGTTGCCTGTGAATCAAAAACAGCTTTTATTAGCTTTGCACCAAGACATTTATCAGCCCTCTCACCTAACACCAATAGTTACCCTTTAGTTGAAAACAAATCAATGCCGATTCTGAAAGTGATAGTACAAATGGTATGTTGGCATTCATAGTGAGAGGATTTGAGTACAAGAGCAGGGAAGTCTTACTGCAATTGTACATGGCCTTGGTGAGACCACATCTTGAGTATTGTGTGTAGTTTCGGTCTCCTTATCTGTAGAAGGATATTCTAGCTATGGAGGGAGTGCAACAAAGATTTAGCAGCCTGATTCCTAGGATAGGAGTACTGACATATGAAGAGAGACAGATTGGTTAGGACTAATGAGTTCTGAAGAAGGGTCACTGGACTTGAAATATTAACTCTGCTGTCTCTGCCACAGCTTCTCCAGCAATTTCTGTTTTTGTTTTGGTTAGGACTATGTGCAGTGGAGTATAGAAGATTGAGGGAGGTTCTTATAGAAATCTATGAAATTCTAACAGAACTAGACAGGGTAAATGCAGGAAGGATGTTCCCGATTACCATGGAATTCAGAACCAAGGATCATAGTGTAAGCATATGGGGTAGACATACAGTACCAAGCTGAGGAGAAATTTCTTCACCCAGAGAATGGTGAGCCCATGGAATTCTCTGTCACAGAAAGCATTTGAGGCCAAAACATTGATTGTTTTCAAGAAGGAGATAGATATTGTTCTTAGGGCAAAAGGGATCAAGAAGTATGGAGTAAAATAAGGAACAGGGTGCTGAGCTGGTTCATCAGTCATGATCATACTGAATGATGGAGCAGGCTGGAAGGGCTGAATGGCCTAATCATGTTCCTAATTTCAATGTATCTTATTGTTTTCAGGAGTTCAAGCGACTGGGCCAATATTCAAAGTTGAATCCACAGCCATCACCAATTTTTAAAGGAATCCAAAATCTGGGGAATCAATGGAAGATATGAGATTAACCCTTACCCTAGCTCAAAACCCCAGCCAGGAATAGGAAAAGTTACAAAGAAAAGGAAAATGACAAGTAAAACAAGCTGAAAGGTATAGAAAGGGTAAGACAAATAATAGTGAAACAAAAAGCTTGAGGAATGAGAATACAAACACAAAACAGGACAGTCAACCACTTGTAACACTATCCTCACAGCCAAATCCTAACCCAAACTCAAACTCACACCCTAACCCAAACATGAACTCTGAACATAAGCCCTGTTCCTCCAGCCTTCTCCTTTTCTCTCCTGAAAGACTTTGATTCCTCATGCAGTTTGTTTTCCATTTATGTTCCAGCCTTTGTGGTCTTCCATAAGGTGAAAGCAAAAGGTAAGTTTCAGCTGACTGTTTCCCCCTCACAGATAGTGTTGAGCTGTGAAGCCTTCCATTCTGAATATTCTGTCAGCACTCTCTCCTCAAAACCAGAGTCAGTAATTGAAAGTCATTATGCTATTCTCTGGTTCCCAGCAACACTAAGCTCAATTAGATTGCTCACACTGCGCTGACAGCAACTCATTCGTTAAGCACAGATCAGACCTAAGCCTGGGATTTTCTTTGGTTTACACCAAACATAGCATTAACCAATGGAGGCATGAGCAGGACATTTACCCACAGTGAGAAAACGCAGCAGGACAGTTAGAAAAGTTAGGTGGTTGTTTTCGACACGCACAGACTTGATGGGCCAAAGGGCCTTTTTCTGTGCTGTAGATTTCAGTGTCAGCAGATGGCCAGAATTATGTACATCCTGTTCCCATGACCCAGCCTATTTGTTACATGAGAATTGAAGGAGGCCATTCGGTCTATTGAGACTGTTTTTCCTTTCAATTAAGTTGGTGTTCAAGAAGTTTCAAGTTGTTTTATTATTCAAGTATTGTATTGTAGAAAATAGGGTTAATTTTGATCAACTCTTTCAGCACAATACTATGTAATGTGACATTAATCAACATCACAAAACAATATTAGAAACAATATCTCACCTCCAAAGTTAGCGTCAAAATTCCTGTTTGCATCAACACCGAAGCAATGAGTTCCAGGGCTCGTGGACATGGTCTTACGCCACATTCGGTTCTGGGATTACAGGATGACAGAATTAGCTCATTGACTATCAGAAACTACACACATTTAGCATTAATTATTATATGATATGCATCTTCTAACAACACTTAGAAAGAGGTACAACAGGCCAATAAGCTGCGGTTCTGATAATACATCTGCACTCAAACCATTAAACAGTCATTTTACATACAATTAACAGTACAATTTAACTCAAAAAGTCGATACTGCACATAATGTCTCCTGAAACACCACATCATCTGGCCCTAATAATGTACATTTCGATTTCTTTTTCCCGCATGTATTAATCTAGTTTCCCTTTAAATATATCCATACTATTTGCCTCAAATACAGTACTAATGAGTTATCCATTCTTGATAAATTGGTTTCTCTTGAATTACTTATTAGATTTATTAATGGCAGTTTTATGTTTATTATCCCCAGTTTTGGAATCCCACAGTTCTCTATGTTTTAACATATCAAATCCCTTCTTAATTTTACAAACTTCTGTTAAATCAAGCCTCAGCCCTCTCTTTGGTGAAGAAGAGCCTGGTCCTGTACAAGCTGTAGACAAATTAAAGGGAGGGAGTATTTAAATGTTATGAGTGACCCTGCAGTTTCAAGATACTTTCGGATGTTTAAGGTAACAAATTAGTCTAATGTCATTTTGTGTCTCTAAGGTTTTGGAGTATATTTGTAGCTCGGGTTGTGGGTATTGAGGTTGGTTGGGTTGGTTGGCTCGCCAAGCTGGTTTGTTGTTCTGCAGACGTTTCATTACCCAGCCGGGTAACATCATCAGTGCAGCCTCGGATGAAGTGTCGGTGTGTTTTCCCGCCTGGTTTTTAAACTCTGGAGTCCATTGAGCTGGATTGCCTCACTTCTGGTTTTCTTTTGTAGTGGATTGTATAGGGGGTCAAGTTCTATGTGTTTATTGATGGCTTTCTTCTTGGAGTACCAGGCTTCTAGGAATTCGTGTGCCTGTCTCTGCTTAGCTTGTCCCAGGATTTTGGTGTTGTCCCAGTCGAATTGGTGGTTCTCCTTATCCATGTGGATTGAGATGAGTGAGTATTGGTTGTATCTTTTTGTAGCCAGTTGGTGTTCGTGTACCCTTTTTGTTAGTTTCCTTTCTGTTTGTCCGATGTAGTGTTACTCACAGTCTCTGCAGGGGATCTTATAGATGACATTGGTCCTGTCCATGATGGGGGTGGGTCTTTAGTTCGGGTGAGCAGTTGTCGTAGGGTTGATGTGGGCTTGTGTGCCACTCTGGCTCCACAGATACAACAGAGAAATTACGCACCAAAAAACTTTATTCCTGGAAGCTACCAATCAGGACTGGACAACGGACATGGAATAAGCCATCAACATCAGCCAACAGACCACAAGAGCCAAGAAAAGACAGACCCTTCAAGACAAGCTAGCTACACTTACCCGCAAAAACGACAACAGAACAGACACCTGGATAAGAAACCTCTCTGACAGGAAACTGACAGACACGGAAGAAGACTTTCTCACCCGAGGACTGAACTATAACTACAGGGACGCCAACAAAACGGAATTCCTAGCCACACTGGAAGCCACACTGAGGACCAACAAGATCAACGAAGAAACACAACAAACGATAAGATAGACAGTAATCCCAACACTAACCAGAAGGAGCGAACTCAACACCCTCAACACATTGGAAAGACAGGCCCTGGAAGGACTGAAGAAGGACAAGAACATCACAATACTACCCGCAGACAAAGGGCGCAAGACAGTAATACTGAATAAAAAGGACTACATCTCCAAGGCACAGGCACTGCTCGCCGACGAAAACACATACCGGCCAGTACAAACTGACCCGACACCGCAACTAGGCAACAAAATCCTCTACACGCTAAAAAGACTTAAACAGACCGGACAGATCAACAAAGCAGACTTCTTAAGAATGAAACCCGAAGGAACCAACACACCCTGATTCTACGGCCTCCCGAAAGTACACAAGCCGGAAGTACCCCTTAGACCCATTGTCGCCCTACCAGGCACTCCATCACACAGATTAGCCAAGGAACTACAAAGGAGACTCAGGCACCTAGTCAACAAGTCACACCACTCAATCCACTCAGCCCAAAGAATTCCTCAACTCCATCAAAGACATAAGGATAGATGACGAGGAGACCATGATATTGTTTAATATCACTGCCCTATTCACACCAATAGACATACCAGTAGCAAGGGAAACAATGACAGAACTACTGGAACAAGAGCAAGACGCCAGTGAAACCATCTCCACAGACAACATGCTGAAACTACTGGACCTATGCCTCATCACCCACTTCACTTTCAATGGCCAAACATACGAACAAATCAACGGGACACCCATGGGGTCACCTATCTCCAGACTCATAGCAGAGGCAGTGATGCAAAGACTAGAAAGGACGGCCCTTCCGCTAATCCAACCAAAACTATGGATACGCTACATGGATGACACCTTTGTCATCATTAAACGGACCAAACTAGAGGAGACACACAAACTTATAAACAACACCCTCACTGGAATAAAATTCACCAGAGAGGAGGAGAAGAACAAACAGCTCCCGTTCCTGGACATCATGGTAGAGCGCAAGACAAATGGGGAACTCCAAATAAAAGTACACAGAAAAGCCACACACACGGACCAGGTACTGAACTTCAACAGTAACCAACCCAACACACACAAATGAAGCTGCGTGCGAACACTATTTAAACGGGCAACAACACACTGTAGCAACACAGAACTACGCCAAGAGGAAGAAGAGCACCTCTTCCAGGTTTTCAAGGATAATGGATATCCAAAAAACTGGGTCAGAAGATGCCGACATGAACAACAGCAGGAAGATACTACACGCCCTGACGCACTCATCACACTACCCTACATCAGGAACACATTGAGACTAACCACAAGACTCCTACGACCGCTGGGCATCACAGTGGCACACAAGCCCACATCAACCCTACGACAACTGCTGACCCGAACTAAAGACCCACTCCCCACCATGGACGGGACCAACGTCATCTATAAGATTCCCTGCAGAGACTGTGAGAAACACTACATCGGACAAACAGAACGGAAACTAACAACAAGGGTACACAAACACCAACTGGCTACAAAAAGATACGACCAATATTCTCACATCTCAATCCACATGGATAAGGAGAACCACCAATTCGACTGGGACAACACCAAAATCCTGGGACAAGCTAAGCAGAGACAGGCACACGAATTCCTAGAAGCCTGGTACTCCAAGAAGAAAGCCATCAATAAACACATAGAACTTGACCCCATATACACTCCACTACGAAGGAAAACTGGAAGTGAGGCAGTCCAGCTCAACGCACTCCAGAGTTTATAAACCAGGCGGGAAAACACACCGACGCTTCATCGGAGGCTGCACTGATGATGTTACCCAGCAGGGTAATGAAACGTCTGTGAAACAAGAAATCAGCTCGGCAAGCCAACCAACCTCAATATCATCTCGTGTGCTTCCGGAGCTCTTGCCTCCATTACCAATTTACCAGAAAGTCATTCCACATGTTGACAACACACAAATGCAAATTGGAGTTCCTGTCATACATGGTATGGCAATTGGGGCCAAATAAATCCTTCCATAAACATGTCACAGTGAGTGAGGGAATTAAATTGGTCATGGCATGCAGTGCGATTAAAAATATCTGCACTCACGCACCAGAACGAAGTAAACACACTCATGAGTATATTGTGAGCCTCATCAACTGCCCCGTACATTGTTTCTCCCTCTCATACTAACAGAAGTCATCTTCTAACCAGAAGTGAGTAGTTCCTACAAATGAAGACATAAGCTCAAGTCACAAGTCATATCTCCAGTTCTGAGGAAGGGTCACCGGACCCGAAACATTAACTCTGTTTTCTCCTCCACAGATGCTGCCAGACCTGCTGAGCTTTTCCAGCAACTTTGTTTTTGTGTCTCAAGTCACAGGTCAGTCTGTCACTTCCTGAAAATGAATGTCATGGTCATTATAGTTCAGAAATGTATACATTTTTTAAACAAAATAATACTCAATGTAAACTCTAAAACAAAAGCAAAATACTATGGATGCTGGAGATCTGAAAACAGAAAGTGTTGGAGAATCTCAGCAGATCTAGCAGCACCTGTAAACAGAGTAAACGTTTCACGTCCAGTGTGTACCAAGCAAAAGTCATATTGGACTTGAAATGTTAACTCCGTTTCTCTCTCCACAGTTGCTGCTGAGTTTCTTCAGCACTTTGTTTTTACTATTTATGTATATACCCAGTTGGATCTGATGAAATATAAAGTCTGATCTCACTAGGCACCAAATTATTATGTACTGAATGAATTAATTCTCTGCCTTCCTAATATTACCTCAGTGCTTCCGTTTGCTCAGTAAGCAAGTTTGACTGCGGGCTCCCCATTCTAACATCTAGACTATTACAGGCTTTATCAAGCTATGATATCTTTAGTAGCTGAGTAAATATTTCCAGGGTGTCCTCATTATGTAAAAGAACCATAAACACTTCAACAGCAGCTGGACCATGAGCCACAGAGTAATTCAGTCCCACTGAAAAGACAGAATGTTTTATTTATTATTAGCGTTTAACCAAGCTTTCTGACAAATCACTGTTTGATGCAGTCCAGTACTCTGCTCTCTTCAAACAGCTGGCCTCTCAAATACATTAGAAATTTTTCTTTTGTTTCCCAATTCTAACATTGCCTGCCCTGCCAGACTTCAGCCTCTTTACTTCTGAACCATTAGCCATAATCTCATCATCTCAAAGATGACAAGATTTCTGTCCTTCCTGATCTCCAAAACCTCCGCGGAATGACAAGCTTTGTGTAGTTTGTCTGGTCCCATGCAAAACCCTGTGTCCCCATCATCCCAATATTCTAGTTCCCCTGTCACAATGAACTGAATTCATCTTGCAAGTTTGCATGAAAAAGATGATATTAGTTTGCCAGATTGTTTGACTATATAACATTGTCTGACTGTCCTTGATATTGGCTACAAGCCAACTGGGTATTTGGTTACTGGTGGAACTGCCCAGAATAAAATTCCCAGCTTGCTTTTCATTGCATGTTAACATTCTGTTGGGAGAATTTTAAGCCATAGATCTCTGTCCCACCGTCAGATTGTCTAAACCTCAATTTCTCTTATGCTCAGACCTCTTGCCCCATGGGACTCAGCAAACATCCTATCTGTGTGACTGCACCTTAAGTTTACTTTCTGTCCTCCAATGTTCCCACTTGTTGTTCAATATCTTCCTCCCTCTGAGACATTCTATTGAGCTGGTTGACCTCCAATCCTCATCTCAACCACTTCACTAATGAAGATCTGCCTCTTTGGGCTTTGCCTCAATGCTGACAGCAAACTTTCTTCTCTATTACCTCCTTGGAGTGATGAAACTTTAATAACACCAGGCAGTGAGTTGCCTCTCCTTATCTCTTCTATAATCTATCACCCTGTGATCGTCTCAAATCTTTGTTTTCCTCCAATTCTAGCCTCTATATATCACTTATTTTTATTTTTTGCATCATTGGCACCTTGCCCCAAGAACTAGAATGTAAACCTCACCACCTCTTTTCCTCCTTTAAGATACTCCTTTAAATCTAACACTTATTTTTAGCAAGTTTTAACTGCTTGTCCTAATTCATCCTTATGTGGCTCCATGTCAAATGTTTTTTTGAAGCCGTTCCTATGTCATAAATAGTGTATAAATGTAGGATGTTGTTTTGAGGGAGGGAACTGGCAACAAAAGATTTTGTTAGAAACATAATGAAACAGGACCAATAAGGTCAGAAACCCTGAACTATTTACTGTGGTCCGACTGTAAACATAGCCATCTGGATTCGCCATGATTTCCATGAAGATGTCCATTTTATTCAGCAATGATGTGATGGAGGGATCAATTCCATAATCAGTCGTGATCTAATGACACACAAAAACAGGAAGATAATTCATAATCAGATGCTTGGGTGTTTTTCACAATTTTGCTCAATTTTCCCCACTTGCAGAAATATTCTTGTTCCCTGCTTCAGCTGCTGTCCACTGCTTATCTCTTACAAAGACCAATATCCACCACATTCCCATTTTTGTCAGAACAATTGTGATCACTTAGTCCTTAAGGAATGCAATATAGGAATCAGATAAATTTGCACACGATTTGTGGGTTATTTTTGCGAAATTCACCAGATGGGAAATCCCAGTGACCAGGCAGAGAATGATTTTACACCTTAGCCAACATTGCCGTCCACTGACTTCACTGGAAACTAAAACTGGGCCAAGAGCGTGTAATTCAGTGTTGTTCACGGTCCAATTAGTTTCTCTGTGGGTGGGTTACATTGAAATTTGCCCCACTAGTTTATGAAATGTTTTCCTACCTTCTTTGCAATCCAGATTGCGACGGCAGGCGCTATCCATTCACGGCCATGGATACCACTGTCGATCCATATGGCAGGACGGTTACGTCCTGTGCTGAACTGTTTGAATGAAAGAAACAGCCCAATTAAAGACTTATTACCCCTGGACCGAGAGGCCTGGGTTCAAGTCCCACCTGTGCCAGAGGTGTGTAATGACATGTCTGAACAAGGTGTTTAGAAAAATAGGTTCAACAGAACAATAGAGAGTAAATGTCTAATGACAGATCAGCGCTGTTGGAGAATTAAGTAGATTATGTTAAGTAAAAGTTTAGATGCAACAGGTAGTGAAGCAACTTCTGTACATATACATTCTCGTATTAGCTCTTATTGTGCCGTGATTGCAGGAGACTTTGAGTGCTACAGAAAGTGACTGAGCGCTAATTTATGATAGTTGAATCGTGATAACCGACCCCCACTCCAGCAAAGTCATGCGTAAATAGTAGTGACTAACCTCAGCAGGAAACAAGTTAATATCTCACACATAAAGAATGTTGTGCACCCACTTTAGCCCTGTGATGAAAACCAACAAAAGATACACACACTGGAGCAGACATTCAATCTGGTCTTACTGAGACAAAAACAAGTTGCTGGAACAGCTTAGCAGGTCTGGCAGCATCTGTGAAGAGAAATCAGAATTAATGTTTTGGGTCCAGTGACCCTACCTGAAAACTGGGGAAGGGTCACCGGACCCAAAACATTAATTCTGATTTCTCTTCACAGATGCTACCAGACCTGCTGAGCTTTTCCAGCAGCTTCTGTTTTGCTTTCTGATTTACAGTATCTGCAGTTCTTTTGGTTTTTATTTGGTTTTACTGAGGTTGGCATAAGTAGTTAAAGGGATGTGTTGATGACTTCCTGAAGAATTTGCATGCTTAGCACATACACACTGCATATAAGTCATCAACCTTGTATTAGAGATACTGGATAAATGACAATAGCCTGGAATACCTCAACATAGGGAGATATGCGACATGTAACAATATTCTTGATGTAAGCCCAGCATTATGGCAGTTAGAACAGGGAAGCCTAAACCTGTAAAAACCAAAAGAATGCGGATGCTGTAAATCAGGAACAAAAACAGGAGTTGCTGAAAAAGTTCAGCAGATCTGGCAGCATCTGTAAAGAAAAAAATCAGAGTTAATGTTTCAGGTCCGGTGACCCTTCCTCAGAACTGATGGTAACTAGGATAAGAGATAACAAGGTGTAGAGCTGGATGAACACAGCAGGCCAAGCAGCATCAGAGGAGCAGGAAGGCTGACATTTTGGGCCTAGACCCTTCTTCAGAAATGGGGGAGGGGAAGGGGGTTCTGAAATAAATAGGGAGAGAGGGGGAGGCGGATAGAAGATGGATAGAGGAGAAGATAGGTGGAAAGGAGACAGACAGGTCAGAGAGGCCGGGATGGAGCCAGTAAAGGTGAGTGTAGGTGGGGAGTTAGGGAGGAGATAGGTCAGTCCAGGGAGGACGGACAGGTCAAGGGGGTGGGCTGAGGTTAGTAGGTAGGAGATGGGGGTGGGGCTTGAGGTGGGAGGAGGGGATAGGTGGGAGGAAGGACAGGTTAGGGAGGCGGGGACAAGCTGGGCTGGTTTTGGGATGCGCTAGGGTTGATTTTGAAGCTTGTGAAGTCCACATTGATACCATTGGGCTGCAGGGTTCCCAAGCAGAATTTGAGGTGCTGTTCCTGCAACCTTCGGGTGGCATCGTTGTGGCACTGCAGGAGGCCCAGGATGGACATGTTGTCTGAGGAATGGGAGGGGGAGTTGAAATGGTTCGCGACTGGGAGGTGCAGTTGTTTAGTGCGAACTGAGCGTAGGTGTTCAGCAAAGCAGTCCCCAAGCCTCCGCTTGGTTTCCCCGATATAGAGGAGGCCACAACGGGAACAGCGGATACAGTATACCACATTAGCAGATGTGCGGGTGAACATCTGCTTGATGTGGAAAGTCTCCTTAGGGCCTGGGATGGGGGTGAGGGGGGAGGTGTAGGGGTAGGTGTAGCACTTCCTGCGGTTGCAGGGAAAAGTGCCGGGTGTGGTGGAGCTGGAGAGGAGTGTGGAGCGGACAAGGGAGTCCCGGAGAGATTGGTCCCTCCGGAAAGCAGATAAGGGTGGGGAGGGAAAAATGTCTTTGGTGATGGGGTCGGATTGCAAATGGCGGAATTGTCGGAGGATGATGCATTGGATCCAGAGGTTGGTGGGGTGGTAAGTGAGGATGAGGGGGATTCTGTTTTGGTTGTTCTTGCGGGAAGGGGGTGTGAGGGATGAGTTGCGGGAAATGTGGGAGACATGGTCAAGGGCGTTCTTGACCACTGAGGGGGGCATGTTGCGGTCCTTGAAAAACGAGGACATCTGAGATGTACGGGAGTGGAATGCCTCATCCTGGGAGCGGATGTGGCGGAGGCGAAGGAATTGGGAATAGGGGATGGCATTTTTGCAGGAAGGTGGGTGGGAGGTTGGTTTACATGCAGAAGATAGGGAGAGGGAGGGGGTAGGGAGTAAACGACAGGTGGGGATAGAGCCCAAAGAGAGAAGAGCATTTGGATTGACAGAGGAGTTGATAACCATCTGGCTAGGAGGGTGAATAGCTGTTAATGGGAACTATTAGTGACTAACAATAGGTAGTGTGTATTGGCAGGCTATGTGATAATAAGGCCTGGTGTGCAGGGTATGTGATAATAAGGCCTAGTGTGTGGGGTAGTGGGCTAGGACATGCGAGAGGTCAGGCCCTAAAATTATTGAACTCGATATTGAGTCCACAGGGCTGCAGGGTCCCCAAGTGAAAAATGAGGTGTTGTTCTTCCAGCTTGCGCTGATCTTTGCCGGAACACTGCTGCAAGCCTGAGACAGAGATGTTGGCCAGGGAATAGGGTGGTGTGTTAAATTGGCAGGCAACAGGTAGCTGAGGGTCTTTTTTACGAGCAGAACGTAGATGTTCTGTGAGGCAGTCCCCCAGTCTATGCTTTGTTTCCCCAATGTACAGAAGACAATATTGTGAGCAGCAAATGCAGTAGACTATATTCTGGGAAGTGCAGGTAAAGTGCTGCTTCACCTGGAAGGTATGTTTGGGCACTTGGACACTGGAGAGGGAGGAGGTAAATGGGCAGGTGTTACACCTTCTCCAGTTGCAGGGGAAGGTGCCGTGGGGGTGTGTTGGGAGTGAAGGAAGCGTGGACGCACCCTGAGATCCACAGTAAGTGCCATGCGGCATGACATGCACACTCAGCCTTTCTCTCTAACAGCATCGCCACGCGCTGGCTCAGGGCTGCACCACTCTGCAGTTCCGCTTCATCCTCCAGCTCATTTGCCGTGCTAACAAGAAACTTTTTCTTTTCCTTTCAGGCATCAAGGGCCACAAGATTCAACAACTCAGAGATACCCATGGCCCTCTAAAACCTTCCTCTCCTCCCCTTCCCTCTGACTTCATCCCATCCCCCAACTCCACATCCTGTCAGGTATTCACCATCTCTCCTAACCTTCCGTTCTTTGATGCTGAACATTCTGTACTCAGCAAAGGCTTTATTCCTCTGCTTTATTCCTCTGCATCCCCGCCTTAACGAATTTCAGGCACGACGTGACATCGAACTCTTCCTCTGCCATCTTCGCCTCCGTGCTCATTTCTTTGGACAAGAGATGTCTCCCCATCCCACAGACTCCATCGCCCAGTTCCAACACTCTCCCTCCATCTGGACCCCTCCGTCTGGCCTTTTACCTGCACTCGATCTATTCGTTGAGAACTGTTGATGTGATATTGGTCACCTCAATTTCTCTGTCCCTCACCAAATTCCGTTTAACTCCCTCCAAACTGACTGCACTCCATGTGCTTGGATCTATCCCTGACTTTGTTATTAAGCCTGCCAATAAGGGTGGTGCTGTTGTAGTCTGGCATACTGACGTCTACATTGCAGAGGCTCAGCGCCAGCTCTCAAATACCTCCTCCTATCTTCGCCTGGACCATGACCCCATCATGACACATCAGGCCATTGTATCTGACCTCATTTTATCCAGTGATCTCTCCCCCACTGCCTCCAAATATAGTCCCCCAGCCCCGCACAACTTGCTTCTACGTCCTTCCAAAAATCCGCAAACAGGTCTGTCCAGGCAGATCCATTGTTTTAGCCTGCTCCTGCGCCTACCTTGACTCAGTCTTCTCCCCCCGGTCCAATTCCCTGCCCACATACATTCATGATTCCTCTGAAGCTTTTCGCCAGTTTCAAAATTTCCAGTTTGCAGGCTCCAGCTGCCTCCTCTTTACCATGGACGTGCAATGCCTTTGCACGCCCATTCTCCACCAGGAGGGTCTTAGGGCTCTCCGCTTCTTTCTGGAGCAAAGACCTGAACCGTCCCCACTTGCACCACCCTCCTCCGCTAGGCCGAACTCATCCTCACCCTCAACAACTTCTCTTTTAACTTTAACTCCACTCATTTTCTTCAGGTCAGAGGCGTGGCCAATGGGTACCTGCATGGGCCCCAGTTATGCCTGTCTCTTCATGAGGTTTGTGGAACATTCCTTGTTCCTGTCCTATTCTGGCCCCCACCCACAACTCTTTCTCCGATATATTGATGATAACATTGTTGCTGCTTCACTCTTTTGTCCGGAGTTGGAAAATTTAATTGATTTTGCTTCCAATTTCCACCCTGCCCTCACTTTCACCTGGTCTATCTCTGACTTCCTCCTTCCCTTCCTCAACATCTCAGTTTCCATTTCTGGGGATGGACTGGCCACTAATATCCACTATAAACCCACCGACTCCCACAGCTACCTGGACTATATATCCTTGCACCCTGCTTCCTGTAAAGACTCCATCCCATTCTCTCAGTTCCTCTGACTCTGTCGCATGTGTTCAGATGAGACCAACTTTGACAAGGGAGCCTCCGAAATGGCCACCTTCTTCCTCAACCAAGGATTCCCCAGCACCGTTGTCGACAGGGCCCTCAACCAGGTCTGACCCATCTCCCATACTTCCGCCCTCGCCCCCTGTCTTCCCTCCCATAACAGTAATAGGGTTCCCCTTGTCCTTATCAACCATCCCACCAGCATCCACATCCTGAAGATTATCAGCCGCCATTTCTGTCACCTCCAGTGAGATACCACCGCCAGACACATATTCCCCTCCCCTCCCCTGTCTGCCTTCCGAGGGACTGTTCCCTCTGGGACACCCTGGTCCACTCTCCTTTCACTCCCAACACAGCCCCGCGGCACCTTCCCCTGTAATCGGTGAAGGTGCAACATCTGCCCATTTACCTCCTCACTCCCTAGTATCCAAGGGCCCCAAACATACTTTCCAGGTGAAGCAACACTTCACCTGCCCTTCCCAGAATCTAGTCTACTGCATTTGCTGCTCATAATGTGGTCTCCCCTACATTGGGGAAGTGAAGCATAGACTGGGTAACTGCTTCACAGAACATCTACATTCTGCTCGCAAAAAAGACCCTGAGCTTCCAGTTGCCTGCCACTTTAACACACCACCTTGTTCCCTGGCCAACATCTCTGTCTCAGGCTTGCAGCAATGTTCCAACGAAGCTCAGCGCAAGCTGGAAGAACAGCACCTCATTTTCCGCTTGGAGACACTGTAGCCTTCCGGACTCAATATCGAGTTCAATAATTTTAGGGCCTGAACTCTCCCATGTCCTAGCCCCCTAACCCACACACCAGGCCTTGTTATCACATAGCCTGCCATTACACACTATCTATTGTTAGTCACTAACAATCCACATTAACAGCTATTCACCCTCCTAGCCAGATCATTATCAATTCCTTTGTCTATCCAGCTGTTCTTGTCTCTCTTTATGCTCTATCCCCATCTATTGTTTACTCTGTAACCCCGCTCTCTCCCTATCTTATGCATATAAACCCGACGTTTTGCTAGCTACCATCAGTTCTGAGGAAGGGTCACCGGACCTGAAACGTTAACTCTAATTTTTTCTTCACAGATGCTGCCAGACCTGCTGTGCTTTTCCAGCAGCTTCTGTTTAGGCCTGAACCTGTGCCTATCTATAATATTTTCTCTCGATTAAGAAACTTGTATATTGAGACAGAGTTCAACGTGCAGGACATTACGAATGTTAATGAGAACACAGAGGATACAATGTAAATAAATGAATTAGTGGTTATCTAATAACAGGTTAGTGCTTTAAAAATTCTCAGACTGTACATGGAAGATAAAACAGATTGAGTCAAGGAGCTTAATGGTTTTTCAGTTCTGCAAATAATAGTTTAGAGTTAGAGAGGGGTCAGTTCCACAGCTCTCACACTCCTGGAAGGCAGTAGAACTATCAGGAAGTCCACACAGCTGTACATACCCAGGCTTGGAAATGAGCACTGTGTGCCTGTGATTTGAATCTGGCCTGATTCCCCTGATAATACAGGTACCTGCAATTTATCATTTCAGTTCCGACTCAGTGAGGATGCAAAGAGGAGAAGGAACATAAAAAATGGCTTACTCAGACATTAAGAGCAAGAAGATAGCTCCAGTGGCACTGCTTATGGTAAAATTGATAAATAGGGAAGATGACTAGCTGCAATAAAGAGAGCTGCAGAATGCTAGAACTATACCATTCGACCAGACAATTTCCAATGACCTGTACTTGGACTGTCTAAGCTTTGAGTAACTACCTATTAAAACAAACAAAGTGAGAACATTCTGACAATTTTAGCTGAGTTTGAGGGCCAAATCTTCCTTCACTTTCTCTTGCTTGAACTTGGGTTGTATTGAAACAGAGAAGGTAAAATCAGCCACAGCAGTTTGCACCTTAAACTAGATTTTCCTTCCCGAACAGTGTACAATACTCCTGGATCAATTCTAACATGGGTTATGTGCTTCTTTTATTTCACTAATGTGCCTCAACTTCCAAGCTCAGAAGATAATCAACTGTCACTCCCACGCTTCCACCACTGCACCCCATCATCACACCACCCATTAGCGTGTAATTTAGAATGTGATCTTGTAAAGAAATAGTTGTTTATGGGATGTGGGCATTGTAGGCTTTCCTAATTGGCTTTGAGAAAGTGGTGGTGAGCGGCTTTCTTGAACTGTTGAAGTAGATACAGTGATACAGGAAGAGATACAGGAAACTGTCGTATGAATCCAATTATCAAGTATATGATTGAGGTTAACATTTTATGTTATTGAGTGACAATTAGTTATCAGCTGGGCACCAGCAAACTACGCTGAAACAGCATAAGCTTTTTGTGTGATGATGAGAAAATAAATGTCTTCAGTTTCTGACCAACCTTAAGGACATGAAGAGCTCGCCTTTGAGAACTTATACCAATTCTGATTCTTCGGACTAATTGCGGGTTTTCAGCAGCAAGATCCTTCAGCCATCTAAAAATCTGGGGAGAAACCAAAAATGGAGAATGTACATGACATATCAATGTATTCCTGAATTGTAACTTAAACCATGCAACAAGAAGTGTTCATAAGGTGCAAGGTTCTTGGGCCTTCCCTGGATGCGTTGATAAGGAATCTTTTCATAGAATGCTTTTCACAATGAAACCTTCTTCCTAATCTTTAGTTGGAGCATTACCCATAGATGAGGAGAGGTACGTACTTTCAAGGCAATGATACAACATGGTCCAACATTACCCTTAGGTCAGAGTTCCATTATAGAATCTGAACACTCAGAGTGTAAGTTCATGGCACCTTACCTTAGGCAGATGCACAAACCCACATTCACATGGTTCTTGGCTGCCGTCAGGTCCTGATGTTCACATTTAGTGATGCAACTGAATGTGGATAATGTAGTCAGCCAGCCTCTTATAAACCAGAGGCATCTGTAAAGATCATTGAATCATCCTGTGATCGAAGCAGGATGCTGAGTTTCAAGACAGCACGAATCAGAGACAGAGATGTGACCAGCACGATTCTCCCACCTGTGTAATAATTGAGTCAGTCACCCCATGGGAATGTGAGATTACTGAATCCACCCTTTAAATCCAAGTGAAAGGTCCATTTGTGCCATTTTCTCATGATGCACCACAAACCTTGTTCCCTGGCTACACCTCCATCCCTCTGCCTGGTCACTGCCTCAGGCTGAGGCAGACGACATGTTAAACACAGTGTCTGAGTTTAAGCTATTGACCCTGTAGTTTCAAATGTTGTATCCAAATGGCTAGCTTATCCTGCATGTCATGTGATCTAACCTTGCTAACCAATCTACCATGCAGAACCTTGTTGAAAGCCTTACTGAAGTCCATATAGACAACATCCACCACTCTGCCTTCATCAATCCTTCTTCGTCACTTCTTCAAAGAGTTATAGGCATGGATAGCCAAAGTCTTTTCCCCAGGGTAGGGAAGTCCAAAACTAGAGGGCATACGTTTAAATTGAAAGGGGAATGATTTAAAAGGGACCTAAGGGCAACTTTTTCATGCAGAGGGTGGTGCGTGTATGGAGTGAGCTGTGAGAAGAGGTGATGGAAGCTGGTACAATTACAACATTTAAATGGCATCTGGATGGTTATATGAATATGAAGGGTTTGGAGGGATATTAGCTAAATGCTGGCAAGTGGGATTAGATTAATTTAGGATATCTGGTCAGCATGAATGAGTTGGACCAAAGGATATGTTTCTGTACTGCACATCACTATGACTATGACTATGACTCTGTAACACAACAGGTAAAATTTTACAGGGGGCCCTGCCTGTGGGTTTGCAGGCTGGTGGTACCAGGGCATACAATTTCGCCAGTGGCCTTCCTGCCACCTTTCCACTTTCCCTAGACACTTTTGAAATTTTATGAGGCGTTGGGTGAGCACTAGGGCAGCCACCCCAAAAGGAGGCACCCAGTTGTAATTTTCAGGGCACCAGGAGAAAGTCAGGGATGAGAAAGGGCAGATCAAATTCCAGCAGGTTACCTTGTTTGGACCTCGGGCAAATAAGTGAAGTATCACCTTCATAGACAATCTTTCTGAATTTTTGGGCCCCACTCAAAGGTATTCCCCAACAATACCAGAGGTGAGGTGGGGTGGGGGTAGGTGGTGGTGTTACATTGGTGCCAATAACTGATATCAGGTTTCTAGAAGACCTACAGTGCTCAGATCAGGGGTAGATTGTTATTCTATGGTCAGGGGTGGGCCACTGTGTTTGGGTCTGGGGTGATGGGTCCAATTTGCTTGGGTCTGCGGGTAGTGGGATTACTGTGTTTAGGTCTGGAGGCAGTGCTGTTATGCTTGGGCAGAGAGGTTGGGCTGTGGGGCTGGTGCCAGAGCCAAAGTCAGGAGCAGCATGCTTGAAGACCCATGATTTATGCCCCTCCCCCTGCTTTATTGTAGTTTTTGCTGTGAAACTCCCAACACTTATCTGTACCTGTGTGCTCCTGACATTTAGAATCTGAGGATTGCCTGCATTTCCAGCAATGGCCACTGCTCCCAGGGGCACTGCATGAACTAGAGAGCTGTTGGTCAATCACATTGACTGGTCACTCTCTGAGGTATGACTTCCTCTTGAGTGAGGGTTGAAAATCCTATCTCCAGCTAATTAAAAGTCCTTAGGGCATTAAAAGGCCGTAGGCTGATTGACATTAGTGGGGAAACCTGAGCACCTGAAAAATCATGTTTTGTATTCTCTGCATAATCAAGACCACTCATTTTCACTTCCATAACAAGTGCTACTGAAATCCTCTTCCATGTCTTTCTTAGTTTCATGCTTCTAGCCTCATTAATTTGTCATATTCTAACTCTCAGCAAGTTCCCTTCACACATCAGTCCTGTGCTTGCTGATCTATTTTGGATTGCTAACCTGCAAAACCTTGATTTTAAAATTCTTCACCTTGTGTTCATTTTTCTCCATGGCTTTGCTCCTCCCTACCTTTGTGAATCTACTCCAATCCTACAAAATATCTCTGCCTTCATCCATTTCCCACTTCTTGTGCTTCTTCTAATTCCATAAACTCTGAAATTCCCTTCCTATGTGTATTTGCTTCTCTATCCAACTATTATTCTAAAAGACACTCCTTAAAATTTGCTACTTTGCCGCAAGGTTTTGGTCATCACTTCAATAGCTCTTTGTGACTTGGTCTTAGACTTTGTCACGTTTCTAGGAAATATCTAGGGATGTTCAACTATGTTAAAGATACTGTACAAAAATATATCTCATTTTTAATGAAACAAGTAGCAATGTAAATTATCAGGATAAACCTAGTAACATGAGAGAGAGAGAGATAGCAAGAACTGCAGATGCTGGAGTCAGAGACAACACAGTGTGGAGCTGGAGGAACACAGCAGGCCAGGCAGCATCAGGGGAGCAGGAAAGTTGATGCTTTGGGTCAGGACCCTTTTGCAGAACTTTCTGAAGAAGGGTCCTGAATCAAAATGTCAACTTTCCTGCTCCTCTGATGTTGCCTGGCCTGCTATGTTCCTCCAACTCCACACTGTTGTCTCAACATGAGAGAGAGATCTTTTGAAGGTAACAGCATAAGCTACACAGTATCTTACCTCCTTCAGTGTGTGGTAGGATCTATAATTAAAACTGTTGGTCCCATTTTGTCCCTGATCAGAACCCAACGTGCTTACATGCTGTTCATCCACCAAAGACTGAAAAGCAAGATTAGACAGTAATTCAGTTTCAAGAGCCATAAATCAGAAATATATCTGATAATATTCAAGTTTGTAAAGTATCCAATCTCAATTCAAAGCACTTTAGGCAATAAATTACTTGGTGCAGTCCAGTGACTGCTCTTATACAACATTTTGTATGTTACAAGCTGTGCACTCAGATCCTGTGTGGACCAGCTGGTGGGAGTATTCACTGACATCTTAAACCTCTCCTTACTATGATCTGAAGTTCCCACCTGCTTTAAGAAGATCACCATCATTCCAGTGCCAAAGTAAAATCATGCAATGTGCCTCAATGACTACAACTCCTTTGCTCTGACCTCCATAATTATGAAGTTCTTCGAGAGGTTAGTCATGGCTCA
Source organism: Rhincodon typus (assembly GCF_021869965.1). Classification (NCBI taxonomy): domain Eukaryota; kingdom Metazoa; phylum Chordata; class Chondrichthyes; order Orectolobiformes; family Rhincodontidae; genus Rhincodon; species Rhincodon typus. The sequence goes on from NC_063353.1 coordinate 36,199,672, forward strand.
CATCCACTCCAGCCTACCAAAATGCCTTGATCTCTTGCAATTTGTCTACCAGCACACCATCTCCAGCAGGTCTCCAGCAGACACCATCTTCCTGGCCCTACACTCATCTCTGGAACATCTGGATAACAATGATATCTACATCAGGCTCCTACTTATTGACTACAGTTCCATCTTCAGCACCATAATTCCAAACAAATGCAACTCCAAGCTCCAAGACCTAAATAACCCTTCTCTAACTGGATCCTCAACTTCATGACCCATAGACCGCAATCAGTAAGAACCGATGATAATACCTCCTCCACCATAATCCTCAATACCAGTGTCCTGCAAGGCTGCATACTCAGGCCCCTACTATATTCCTTAAAAACTCACGACTGTGACCAAGTTCAGCCACAATTCCATTTACAAGTTTGTGGATGACACCAACATTGTAGGTTGAATCTCCAGTGACAAAACAGAACACAGGAAAGAGATTGAGTGCTTAGCGGCATGGTGTAAAGATAACAATTTCTCCATTGAATGTCAGCAAAACGAAGGAGCTGGTCATTGACTTCAGGAAGTGGAGTGTAGGGCATGCCTAGCAATGGTGCTGAGGCAGATATTGCTGAGTGTCAAGTTCCTGGGAGTGACGATCACCAATAATCTTTCCTGGTCCACTCACATCAATATGATGGTCAAGAAAGCACAACAACGTCTCTACTTCCTCAGGAAGCTAAGGAAGTTTGGCATATCCACAAGGACTCTTACCAATTTTTATAGATGCACCATGGAAAGCATCCTGTCTGGATGCATCACAGCTTGGTATGGCAACTGCTCCTCCCAAGGCCACAAGAAACTACAGAGTCATGAATACAGCCCAGTCCATCACACAAACCAGCCTTCCGTCCGTTGACTCCATCTATACTTCCCGCTGCCTCAGGAAAGCAACCAACATAATCAAAGAACCGTCCCACCCCGGTTATTCGATCTTCCACCCTCTTCCGTCGGGCAGAAATAAAAGTTTGAATACACATATAAACTCATATTATAAGGGTTAAAACATATATCCATATCTATCTGTTAAAAATGTCACTTTTAAATTATAATTGCCTCTGTTGAGACAATATCTAGAATTTTTGGGATGTTTCCACTTTGGGATGTTCCCCTTCAAGCACAGAAATAGACCTGAAACATTAGCTCTGATTTCTCTACACAGATGCTGCCAGACCTGCTAAGCTTTTCCAGCAATTTCTGTTTTTGTTCTGATTTACAGCATCCACAGTTCTTTTGGTTTTTATTTAACTGTTGTAGCATGTTTTCCCATTCAGTCACAAACTGGCAATTCACACGGCAAGGCCTAGAAGTGTGAAATTTTCCCACATTTACCTGTAAGTTCTTGATCATGACAGAATATATGATACCATTAGACTCCAGGAAGGATTTGACAGTGCGGACATGCTTGCGAGGAACTCGGAGTTCAATTGGAAGGGAGATGCTTACAGGTTCTTTCCAGAAATCAAGCTGCAAAGGAGACAGAAATGGACATTTAACAGCAATATTTAGTAAATATCATATGAAGTATCATCAGCTTTGATAATACACTCGTTCCAGAGACTAAAGATTGAGTTCAAATCTCATTCCTGCACATTTATTTTAATGCATTTATTGTCCATCTGAAATTGCCCTGCAGAAGGTGCTGGTGAGCTGCCTTCTTCAACCAATCCAGTCCATTTGGTGTGCATGTACAGTGCTGTTACAAAGAAGCTTGATTCAGTGACAGTGAGGAAACAGCTTTCAGTGTAATGTAGTTCCAAGTCAAGACACTGTGGGACTTGGAGGGACTTGTACATTGTGGTGTTTCCTTCTGCTGCCCTCATTCTTTTAGGTGGTAGACACTGTGGGTTTGGAAGATGCCATCAAAGAAATCATGGCAAGTGATGGCAGTACATCTTATAGATGGTACATACTGCAGCCACTGTGAGCCAATAGTGGAGGAAATGGCTGTTTAAGGTGTGAATGGTTGCTGATCTAGCAGGCTGCAATGTCAAAGGTGCTGTTTCACATGAGATATTCTTTCTGAGTTGGTAGTAAAAGTTTCTATGGCTCTACTTTGAAGAGAAGCAGGGTGATAACCTCATGTCCTATTTATCCCTTAAGCAACCTCATTTGTGACAGAATACTGGTCATTTCTTCAGTTATGTTCCTGGAACTTGCTGTCTATAAATTGCAGCAGTGGGTTATTGTTTATAAAACACTTCAGGATGCCTATGGAAAAACATTTTTTTTACTGCAGGTTACTTCTCTGAGTAGCTCAGTGTCATAGTTCCAAAGCCCTATCAACCAGTTCCAGCAATGATACCAAACACTGATGGCTTAACTTCATTTTTTCAGTTGCCACAAAGCCTGATCCTCAAGCACAGAGAAGAGAATTTTTGAGAAACCTGAGTGAAGGGACTGCTTCAATAAAACTCCAAGAGTAGAAGAGACGGTCAGGTAAACAAGATAGATTGGAAATGTGACACCACGACTGCATTGTAAAAGGGTGTAGAGGGAAAGGAGGATTGGTTGAAATGGATGTCTACAGTCTTGGAGTCATCCCATATGCACATGTGTAATTATGAATGCCTGCCTCAAGACCCCAGGATCTCCAAATGATACAATGTCTTTGAGAAGAAAAATATCTTGGTTAAATAGGCAGTTACCTTCAGATAGTCCAATTCTGCCAGGGACTTCACCATAGCAAGCTGCTCCTGACTGTTGATGCGGAAACGCAACACTTGGTGACTACAGTGGATAAAAAGAAATGGAACTGTAAAACACATGCAAAAAAAGTCAAACAAAGTGGATGAGGAAGATGATGAGGCCCATTGAGCCTGCTCCATTTAGAAATATATTTAAATTAAATTTAACTTAGTTTTAAGAAAGAGATAGATAGAGTCTTGATTAGTAAGGAGCTCAAGGCTTATGTCGAGAAGCCCGGAGAATGGGGTTGAGAAACATATCAGCCATGATCGAATGGCGGAGCAGTCTTGATCAGCTGAATAGCCTAATTCTGCTCTTATATCTTATGGTCTAAAAAACAAGCTGAAAGGGGCAAAACTTTGGCCAATTCTGGAAAGCTTAAAATATTCTTCCCCGCCTCCTGGATGAACTCAGGAGAGTTTATAATCTGCAACATCAGATAACTGTAGTGTAATGCATTCTTGTGCATTAGGATGTAAGTAAAATATTTTCTGAATTCCTGAGAGAAGACAACAGTTATTCTTAGATAAGGCAGTGGCAGAGGTGCTGCAATCTCCAAGTAGGGGCAATCTAGTCAAA
>NC_063353.1:36203471-36224196 GCF_021869965.1 Rhincodon typus
GTGTCGGAGTGACAGTGAAGGAGTGTCAGTGTCGGAGTGTCAGTGTCAGAGTGACAGTGAAGCAATGTCAGTGACGGAGTGTCAGTGAAGGAGTGTCAGTGTCGGAGTGACACTGTCGGAGTGACAGTGAAGGAATGTCAGTGTCGGAGTGACAGTGTCGGAGTGTCAGTGATGGAGTGTCAATGTCAGAGTGACAGTGAAGGAATGTCAGTGTTGGAGTGACAACGTCGGAGTGACAGTGAAGCAGTGTCAGTGTCGGAGTGTCAATGAAGGATTGATAGTGAAGGAGTGGTAGTGACGGAGTGTCAGTGTCGGAGTGTCAGTGTAGGAGTGATCGTCAAGGAGTGATAGTGACAGAGTGTCAGTGTCGGAGTGTCAGTGTAGGAGTGATAGTGAAGGAGTGATAGTGACGGACTGTCAGTGAAGGAGTGTCAGTGACGGAGTGATAGTGAAGGACTGTCAGTGTTGGAGTGTCAGTGAAGGAGTGTCAGTGAAGGAGTGAAAGTGAAGGAGTGTCAGTGAAGGAGTGTCAGTGTAGGAGTGATAGTGAAGGAGTGATAGTGATGGAGTGTCAGTGAAGCAGTGAAAGTGAAGAAGTGACAGTGTAGGAGTGATAGTATAGGAGTGATAGTGATGGAGTGTCAGTGTCGGAGTGTCAGTGAAGGAGTGATGGTGAAGGCGTGATAGTGACGGTGGGTCAGTGAAGGAGTGATAGTGAACGAGTGATAGTGACGGAGTGTCAGTGACGGAGTGATAGTGAAGGACTGTCAGTGTTGGAGTGTCAGTGAAGAAGTGATAGTGAAGGAGTGTCAGTGAAGGAGTGTCAGTGCTGGAGTGTCAGTGTAGGAGTGATAGTGAAGGAGTGATAGTGACGAGTGTCAGTGTTGGAGTGACAGCAACTCTGACAGTGCACGCTTTCTCAGTTTTGCATAAGGGTGTGATCCTACATTTTTGTGCTCAACTCTGGAGTGAAACTTGAACCCACCACCTAATGGTTCTCAATGGTCCTATTAACACACTGAATTGAAGAGTAAATTGTGGTGAAGGTTTGTAATGTATTATCGTTTTTTGTAAACTTGGATTTTAAAGAGTTGGACATATGTATAGTACAGGGGAGTCTGGAGATTCGTTTTGTTTAAACGCATTGAAATGATTTCCTAAAATCTGTGAGGTGAACAGTCGGATACATTAGGAAAAGGGAAGAAGAGTAAAAAGCTGCAATTGACAACTGATAGGAGACTAGTAACACAGAAAGTCAGAACCATCCAGACAGAACTGCAAGTGTGCAGGTTAATTCAGTGAAAAAGCAGCAGATGTGTCATTAGTTTCACAGACTTCAAAACAGTCAGGGCAAAAGAAAAGAAATCTTGAGTGGCTTAGAAGTCAGTAAAAGAAAAGCTTAGGTAAAAGAAAACCAGTAGGTTTTTGAGGTGTCAGAATGGAAGGCATCCAACAGGCTTTTGAAGACATGGGTTTCAGGAATTCACATTAAGGTGTAAGTGAATTGAGTTAGCAGCTTGTTTAAGGGTCTCAGGAAAAGAAATTAACTAAAGAAAACAGAATTGAGTGGATGCAGAAATTTTCCAAAAAGAAACTGATTACAGTCATAGTGGTTGAACATGGAGTTGTAAAATGGACATAGGGGTGACCATTAACTGAAGGTTGTCTGTAATGTTGGGGTGGCTATGGAAAAGGGTTGATTTCTTTTCTGATATTTGAATATTTTTGTTTCAAGCAGTTCTTGTTTAGTGTAACATTGTTTGTGCTTTATATTTTCTGTAATCGATTTTTACATACAGCCTACCCAGCCTTGGTGGCCTGTTGGGTATATATTCAAATAACAAAAAAAAATCCATGGCCTATGAAGTCAGGTTCCAGTCTGGGATCTGACTTTTCCAGTATTGATATCAATATTCTGAAATGATCTGAGAATGCCAAGTATCCAGTTTGAATCTGTCGGGCAAAATAACAAATGCTTGAAACCATGAGCTAAGAGAGGATTAATGCAATGTTTCAAGTGACACAGTAAGTTTTGGTCAGGGTAACCTCAGTGCTGACATTGTAGAAAGCAGCAAACCTCTTTTGTAACCACACGGAACTGAAAAATTACACATTGCCACATTCCAATTCAGTATGACCATGAAGTCAGCTTTTGTGTGAGTGCTTTGTTCCAATAAGCTGAAACCACAGCACATTCAGTGAATGCCTCGTCATCTCGAACTGCTTCAATATTCCTTGCTGATCAGAAAAAGTCTGAGCATACAGTCAGCAAATTAAAGAAAATCCTCCATATTGTCAACATATTAGTGCCCCCTGCTCTACTTCAACACAAGGGTTAAAACACATTGTATGTTAAATGTATCTATGTTAAAGCTAAAGTCAGGAACTTCAAGGCTTGTTAATGTGATTGGGTTTGTATGATCATATTGCTTTGTGTGATATGGAGCACTGAAAATTGAGGTTGGGTAAGACACTAGAATCAGAGGTTGCACAGATGGTTGTCAGGATTTGTTGCACACTAATTGATAATTACAATTATTTGTTGATCTCAAACAAAAAAGTAGGGCTACGGGAAAGGGTGGGGACTGGCAGTAGGCAGGTTACTCTGCAGAGAGCCGACATGGACACAATGGGCTGATTGGCCTCCATCTGTGCTGTAGCCATTTGATGATTCTGTGATTCTATAGTTTCTATTATTGCTGTATCCTGTAACTGCTAGGAAGTCAAAAGGCAGACTCAATGAACCTCATCTTTTGTCATCTGTTAAATCTTGTGTTCCCATAATTGTGTAACTTTTAAGTTGCAGTGGGTTTGTAAAGGGTTAACGTTTACTTTGTAACCACAGGTGGAAGTGAGAAGGTTGGTTAATGGGGAGCCAGGGTGCTGGGTAGTAAGTGGTATGGAAATTGCATATTTAAGTCAATCTAGATGGACTAGTCGGCAGAATGAACACAGTAGGCCAAGCAGCATCAGAGGAGCAGGAAAGCTGACGTTTTGGGCCTAAACAACGGTCTAGGCCCGAAATGTCAGCTTTCCTGTGCCTCTGATGCTGCTTGGCCTGCTGTGTTCATCGAGCTCCACACCTGTTACCTCAGATTCTCCAGCATCTGCAGTTCCTACTATCTCTGGTCGGCAGAATGTCAACTGTCTATACAGCAGACATTGAGAGTCCATCCAAGAGCGAAATATGACTTTATTCACCTTCAAAATTAGCAGAGTGTAGTTTTATGGTGGCTTCAGTCACTAAGGACAAACTAATTTAACTGATATTTATATGAGCCAACCCTGGGCAAAGAAAGTTAAAGGTCACTGCCTAAAATTTCCAATTTTCAGATGAAAGAGCTGAGGATCTAATGTGTAATCCTACTGATAGAACATGATGAGATGGACAGGTTAGAAAACAGGCGAAATGCTGTGAATGCTGGAAACCTGAAATAAAATAGAAACTGGGAATAATGGGTTCACAGTGCAAGGCAAAGAGATCAGAATAAAACAATGATGTAATGTCAACAGTAGAGGTCTCAAGGGGGAGACATTCTAAACTCATGCTGAAATCTTACTGCACAAATCAAATGTGCATAAATAAAAGTAAATTAACACAGACCGCTGTAGAGTCATTTGTAAAAAAACAATCAGGTCGCTAATACACTGAGCAGTAGGCAAAACAGAAACTGTGACATACTGACCAGACCTGACAGAATCTATGATGACAGAAAGAGAAACAGAGTTAAGTCTTTTTATTAGATCAGCAGTTCTGAAACGCTGTGGGGACCGAGGGCTTGTCTGGGGAACTACAAAAGTCCCATTCAGCCTCTGTAGTAAGTGCCAATCATGCACTGAAGTGATCACTATCATCATCCCTGGGATTACCCTGGGAGGAGCTGGAAAACCAACCCAATTCCAGGAGCAATGACAGCTGCTGGCAACACAGCCACCAAAGACCAAAAATCAACAAGAGATCCCAAGTCAAAGGTGGGTGATGGTAGGATGGCGGTCACAGTGAAGGAGCCATGGAATAGGATTGGAGTCAGGTCAGAGACAAGGGCAGCAGGGTGACATTCGTGGGAACCCATTCCTGATGCCAGGTCTCTCAAGTGTTTTGTGAATGACTTTCCAGGAGGCTGTAAGCAAACCCAACAAAGGGTAATGCCTTGAAGTAGCCATTATCAACCTGATTAAGAGACTGATTTATCCATGAGCCTTCCTAGCAGGACTCAACAAATGGAGGTTGGATTCCAGTCTGCATGGCACCCTTCCAGCTGAATAAAGCCCCCTCCCATTCCAAATTCACTAATGATTGGGAGACATTAAGGCCCCTAGCACTTTCTTTCTCCACAGATGCTGCCTGTCCTGCTGTGTGTTTCCAGAATTTTCTGATTCTGTGTAAGGTGAGGGTAAGGTCATCCTAGCTTGGGAAAATTGTCAAAAAGATGCAGAGTAAACCTTAGTCTGACACAGTGAAAGGACTGACTAAAGGAACATGCTGTTTAGCTCATTAATGGAGATAGTGTGGTATGTTTTACTATTTTCTTAGTTTTGAGAAGGGTTTCGCATAGAAACATAGAAAATAGGAGCAGCAGTAGGCCATTTAGCCCTTCGAGCCTGCTCCACCATTCAACTGACCATGGTCAATCATCCTACGCAGTATACTGTTTCTCCACAGATGTTTTGATTCCTTTAGCCCTAAAAAGTATATCTATCTCCTTCTTGAAAACATTCATCGATTAGGCCTCAAACACTTTATGTGGCAGAGAATTCCACTGGCTCACCACTCTCTGGGAGAAGAAATTTCTCCTCACCTCAGACTTAAATAGCCTATCCCATATTCTTAAACTATGACACAGTGTGGAGCTGGAGAAACACAGCAGGCCAGGCAACATCCGAGGAGCAGGAAAGCTGATGTTTCGGGTCAGGACCCTTCTTCAGATTTCACACTGTTTTATCTGTGACTCCAGCATCAACAGTTCTTACTATCTCTTCTTAAACTATGACCCTTGGTTCTGGACTCCTTGGTCATTGGAAATATCTTTCCTTTACACCATATAGTCCTGTTAGAATTTCATGTGTTTTTATAAGATCACCCTTTATTCTTTGAACCTCCAGTGTCTATAGCCCTAACCAATCCAGTTTCTCATCATACGTCAGTCCTGCCATCCTGGGAATCAGTGGGGTAAACCTTTGTTGCACTCCCTCCATACCTAGAACATCCTTCTTCAGACAAGGAGCCCAAAATCGCACACAATACTCCAGGCATTACATTTTTATTTGTTCTCAAGGTGTTAGTACCATTGAAAATACTTAATTTAACACCCACACCTAGCTGATCTGAGAAGATGGAGCTGGGCTTTCTCCTTGAACTGTTGTAAGTCTTGTAATCATGGTGCTCCTACAACTATGGTAGGTAGGGAGTGAAAATAAGTTTAAAACATGCTGGAATCTATAATTTATTACTCTGTATTATTGCCTGTTGACTATATAATAAAGTATCTTAACAATTCATGTCTGACTGTTCATATCAGAAGATATGAGAAATACATGTGCATAGTTCAAGATACCTCATTTGTATAACAAGTGAATCTCGTTACTGTATCCCTGGGTCATGTTATCTTAAGGGAGGACCATTTTGATAAACTCCAGATCAAAAGGGACTATAGTTCCACTTGTTGAAATGACCTTTTACATGCTTCGGAGCTCTGCTCTATCCATCTGACGAAGGAGCAGCGCTCCAAAAGATTGTGATTTCAAATAAACCTGTTGGACTATAACCTGGTGTTGTGTGACTTCTGGCTTTGTCCATCCCAGTCCAACACCGGCACCTCCACATTATATTTATGTAGGCACTGGTTCAAAGTAGCAACTGCACTAGGGCACAAAGGTTTCGCATCAATCATTCTAACCAGATAGACAATGGATAGAGGGCTGGCTGAGAAGAAGTCTGATTGGAAGCTATTTAAATTGTGTTTCTTCCTTCTCTTTATTTTATTGATTCTGTATTAGATACTACTAATAAAGGAATTAGGTAACTACAATTATGTACTGTCTGCATGAACACTCCCATTAGTGTGCCAATACCTACATACTTCTGTTTCTAGTCTTTCTAGTCTTTCTGGAATAATCCTTTGGAGAGTGCCAAAATAATTCAAAAGAACTTGAGGAGTAATTGCTGCAAAGTACTTACTCAATAAGGGGACCACCAAACATTTAGTTAACAATGTGTGAGTACATTACTGTCAATAGATAAATATCTAAGTTACCAAGGGTAAAGGAGACCTGACTGTTGTATTGTCTCTGGGTACCAATAACCAAAGACTTGTGGTTGGGAATAGTTCAGTCACCTATCCTCCTTTCTACTGTTTCAAATAAAACCAATCAATTGACTTAAACACAAATTAGGATAGGCAAGCCCTGAAGGACAGTGAAGCAAAAGTCAATGTTGAACAGAAAACTTCCAAATTTAAATTAAAATATTGTTTCATGGGATGATGATTTTTTTTTCCTTTATTCATTCATGGGGTGAGGGCATCGCTGGCATGGCAGCATTCATTGCCCATCCCTAATTGCCCAGAGGGCAGTTCAGAGTCAACCACATTGGTGTGGGTCTGGAGTCACATGTAGGCCAGACCAGGTAAAGATGGCAGTTTCTTTCCCTAAAGGACATGAACCAGATGAGTTTTTCTGACAATTGACAATGGATTCATGGTCATCATTAGATTCTTAATTCCAGATATTTTATTGATTTCAAATTCCACCATCCGCGTGGCGGAATTCGAACCTGGGTCTCCAGAAAATTATCTGGGTCTCTGGATTAACAGTCCAGCAATAATACCACTAGGCCATTGCCTCCCCTTGCATCCTAGCGCTTACCTGTCACAGAAGGTCTCAATCAGAGACTGTGCGCTCCTTCTCCCAGGATAATCCGGAGAGGACACTCATGAGAAGGAGGTGCAGGCAGTCAGGCACAACCCTCTCCACCGCCCACCACCTTGGCCAGGCTCAGAAGCAGAAAGGGGGTATCTCCTCTGATCTGCTCACTCCTTGCTGCACTGGGTGTCCACAGTTCAGGAGCATGGGACTGAAGTACATCCAGATATTTAGAAGCAGCCCCTTTAGACAACAGAAAGAAGCTAAAATTAGGTACAATTTATATTGCTGTGCTCCATGGATCCCTTGAACCCAAACAATTACAAGTATTGCGAAGTTGAGTAGGGTACGTGTGGATTGGGAGGCAGGAAGTTAAAATTCGGTGTTTGTAAAATACTGGGGGTGGGGTGGGGGGGGGGGGGGGGGGGGGGGGTAAGCATTGCATGGTCCCTTTTAAAGATCATGTGCTTTTTCTGTACTTAGAGATTTAAAATGGATGTCTGTGAGCAGCAGCTTGAAAGCTTGCAAGTACACAGAGCACCTGAGCTGAAACTTATGCATTGAGAGGCCGTACAGTTAGCAGGCCAAGAAGCAGCATTTTTTTACCAGGTCAACAGGCATTTAAATTTAGCCAATTATTTTGAACCAGGCACTTAGATACCAAAAATCTACTAAATTTAAATCTAATGGTTTTGACAACGTAGGACAAATCATTTTGTGAGAAATATTGATACATCATGAAGGGTATAAAAAGAAAGGGGCAGTTGAACAAAGGCCCCAGAGCTAGCTGCCATCTGCTACAGCGATCGGCCCTCAGCTCTCAAGGGAGGATCGCTGCCTCTCACAGCCTCCTCTTTGTCTTAGAGAAAGCCCTATCTAAATAACAACAGTACCAAAGGCACAGTAAGTTAATATTCCTGACAGAAGAATCAACGGAGAAGGCATTCCTGACATAAGAATCAATGGGGAAGGCACAGAACATTCTGAAAGATGTAACCTGGCTGTAACTTTGAGAAACTAAAATCTATTTTTTATATATCTAAGTGGGACTTGTATTTATTGGAACAACATATCATTAGAATCTTGCTGCATTCAGGAATAGTTGGTAGTTAAAAGGGATTTATTCTGTTTGTTAATAGTTTAGTTAAATTGTTCACTGTTAGAGTTAGATAAATAAATTGTTACTTGTTGATTTTAAAGTGAGTGTCAGGGATTTATTTCATTTAACCACTAGAAGTTGCTGAAAAGCAGGTTACGCCACTTTTCACACTCTGTTTACAGATTATGAGGTGAGGTGCTCCTCTTTGGGTATTTTGGTTTTAGTTATCCAAGGAGTGGTCAACCTTTAATTAAAGCACAAGCAGCTCCTCTTTTCTGCTCTTTTTAGATAAACCTTCACCAAATTAGACAGCCCATGGCAAGACACAGTTACAAAACCAAAAAGCAAACAGTCGGTATAAATGTATAGAACTATAATGGAATACAGTGGCTGGAACAAAGAATCTTGTCATGGAATAAATTGAAGAAATTTGATTGGAATTTTTCAGCTCACAGAGGAACGCTTGGACATCTGTAAACATTTAACTAAACGATAACCTGTTCTGATTTTGTCATAGGTGTCAGGTTATCAAGTGTCCCATAGAGGTTTGGTTGCAATCTTCATCTTCATCAATTTGGAGCTAGCAGTACCAACCCTGAAGGTTGTGTTTCTCTATCTGTTGAGGTGGGTAGTCATTAGGTAACTGATGAGCACCAATCTGAACCCTCACTGAGTGGTGAACACATTCCAGAAGGACATGTTGATTTGATTTGATTTATTGTAGTCACATGTACCTGATTACAGTGAAAAGCTTTGTTTTGCGAGCAGTACAGGCAGGTCATAGCAAACAATGACATACAGATCATAATGGTGCTTAGCCAAAGAGAAGCATACAGGTTATAACTGAACAGGAAGTGCGCAAAGCAAGGTCAACATTAGCAAGATCAATATTATTTGAAATTAGAGAGTCCATTCATCAGTCTAATAATGGCAGGGAAGAAGCTGCTCTTGAACCTGTTGGTACATGCATTCAAGCTTTTGAATCTTCTGCCTGACGGAAGAGGTTGTAGGAGAGCATTATCAGGGTGGGAGGGTGCTGAGAAGAAAGTGGCAGAATGCTCATGCACAGCATGGAGCAATGGTTCATGACCTGCTTCAGTGCTGTACTTTCTATGTCATTCCAAATACGCAGGGATCTTCAGGACAAGAACAGTTAGCTAACAATTCATCATAATCCATTAAGAGGATAGGAATTTGGCTGATTACAATAATCCAAAGAGTTGAAGAAAATGTCCACATCAATTCTTTGCTTGGCTTGGAGCTGATACAAACCAAATGATGCACAGAGAGAAATGCAAAGTGAGGATTGCATAAGAACTTTCATACAGCCAGAGTAACACGCTTGGCACAGAATTTATCTGTCATCGCACCAACCTCCAATGGGGTAGAACCATTTAGAAAAAGGAACATTTTAAAATAGGCTTATCAGTACCATAAAAACACATCAAAGCTGTAACACTAAAAGGGCTGGTGTCATTGCACAATAGGTCATTTCATCTATGGAACAACCAACTGCAAAAGCTTAGTAACATTCTAAATCCAGCATTCCACAGATAATGCAAACCACAACTATGCTGAAATGAACTAGTCTTCTTAGTTTACATGTGATTAAAAGAATAATGTTTGCTTTCTCTAAAGTGATTTTACATTCCTTGTCATCCCTTAGTGACTGCTTCTACTGAAAGAAAATTTCCCTGACCATCAAATGTAGTCAAACAAACACGCTGAATGACTATTTTAACATTACAATCTCCATTAAATAAATCAGCAGAGTTAAAATAATTAGTTCTTGCTTATAATCAAATGCCCTTGAAATATTTCCAGAATAATTAATCTTGTTGATAACAAGTTCAAATGTATTATTTGAGAAGCTCCAAACAGTAATTTCTAAAGTATTGATAATGTTGCTTCAAAAATATTCTCACATTATCGCTTTGTCTGGTTAACATGTGGTTCCAGAATTAAACCAGAGCAATGGTCTCCAATGTTTTAAAGCATAGGATCACTTTTTGAATTTAAGAACAACCCAGGATCTACCCGAAAGATAATACAGAATAAACAGTTTTTTTTTTAAAGTGCTGTATAGACCTAAAACCAAATACATATAATTATTCATTTTGTCCTCTATAACAAAGTCTCACTGCAACACTTGTGATTACACATTATCGACTAGTGTGATGAGGTCTGAGTTCTAGTTTGAGCATGCTGTCCATCAAATGGGTGTAACGGGTGGGATATTTAAACTTGGTTATCTTCACTGAGGCAAATGCTGTCTCACAGAAGTATGTGGTGCCAAAAGTAAGCTCTACTGTAAAAGTCCAGGATGATAGTAGAAGCGGATATTGTCCTCTGTTTATGAGTTCCCAGAGACTGCTATCCCTTGATTTGACTTTCAACTCAATATCATTTTTTAAAAATTCGCTCATGGGATGTGTGTTGCTGGCTGGCCAGCATTTATTGCCTGTCCTAGTTGCTCTTGAGATGGTGGTGGTGAGCTGCCTTCTTAAACTGCTCCAGTCCATGTGCTATAGGTTGACTCCAATACCCTTAGGGAGGAAATTCCAGGAGTTTGACCCAGCGACAATGAAGGAACGGTGATATATTTCCATGTCAGGATGGTACGTGGCTTGGAGGGGAATTTGCAGGTGGTGGTGTTCCCATGTATCTGCTACCTTTGTCCTTCAAGTTGGAAATAGTCATGATTTTGGAGGGTGCTGTCTGAGGATCTTGTCAATAGCACACACTGCTGCTACTGAGTGTCAGTGGTGGAGGGAGTAGATGTTTGTGGATGTAGTTCCAATCAAGTGCACTGCTTTGTCCAGGATAGTGTCAAGCTTCTTGAGTGTTATTGGAGCTGCACCCATCCAAGCAAGTGGGAACTATTCCATCACACTCCTGACTTGTGCCTTGTATATGGTCGACAGGCTTGGGGAAGTCAGGAGGTGAACTACTCACAACAGTACCCTTAGCCTCTGACCTGTTCTTGTAGGCACTGTATTTATGTGGTGAGTCCACCTGAGTTTCTGGTCAAAGGTAACCCAAAGGTTGTTGGCAGTGGGGAATTCAGAGATGGAAACACCACTGAATGTCAAGGGGTGGTGGTTAGCTTGTCTCTTATTGGTGATGGTCATTAGCTAGCATTTGTGTAGCATGGATGTTACTTGCCATTTGTCAGCCCAAGCCTGGATATTGTCAAGATCTTGTTGCATTTGAACATAGACTGCTTCAGTATCTGAGGAGTTGCGAGCTTTGTGGAATCATTGGTGAATATCCCCACTTATGATCTTATGTTGGAGGTCAGTTCATTGATGAAGCAGCTGAAGATGATTGGGCCCAGGACACTATCCTGAGGAACTACTGCAGAGATGTCCTAGAGCTGAGATGGCTTATCTCCAACAACTACAACCATCTTCCTATGTGCCAGAAATGACTCCAACCAGCGGAGAGTATGACCCTGATATCTATTTATATGATTTTGCTAGGTCTCCTTGTTGTCATACTCAGTCAAATGCAGCCTTGATGTTAAGGGCTGTCACTTTCATCTCACTTCTGGAATTCAGCTCTTTTGTCCATGTTTGAACCGAGGCTGTAATGAGATCAGGAGCTGAGTGGCCCTGATGGAACCCAAACTGGGCGTCACTGAGCAGGTTATTGCTGAGCAGGTGCTGCTTGATAGCACTGTGAATGACACCTTCCATCACTTTACAGATGGTTGAACGTAGACTGATGGATTGGCCGGATTGGATTTGACCTGCTTTTTGAGTACAGGGCATACCTGGGAAACTTTTCACATAGGTAGATGCCAGTATTGTAACTGTACTGAAATAGCTTGGGAAGGGGAGCAGCAAGTTCTGGGGCACAAGTCTTCAGTACAATTAGCAGATTGTTGTCAGGGCCCATAGCCTTTGTTCTATCCAGTGCCTCAAACCGTTTCTTGATATCACATGGAGTGAATCAAGTTGGCTGAAGTCTGGTATCTCTGATGCTGGTGACCACTGGAGAACGAGATGGATCACCCACTTGGCACTTCCAGCTGAAGATTGCAGCGAATGCTTCAGCCTTATCTTTTGCACTGATGTGTTGGACTCTTCCATCTTCGAGGATGGGGTTATTTATTGAGCCTCCTCCTCCAGTGAGTTGTTTAACTGGCCACCACCATTCATGACTGGACGTGGCAGACTTCTGAGCTTAGATCTGATCCATTGGTTGTGGGATCACTTAGCTCCTTTTATCACTTGCTGCTTATGCTGTTTGGCATAGAAGTAGTCCTGTTTGGTAGTTTCAGCAGGTTGACACCCTACTTTCAGGTATGTCTGGTGCTGCTTCTGGTATGCCCTCCTGCACTCTCCATCGAACCAGGGTTGATTCCTGGCTTGATGGTAATGGTCGAGTGGGGGATATGCCAGGCCATGGGGTTGCAGATTGTGCTGGAGTACAATTCTGCTGTGGTTGATGGCCCACAGCACCTCATGGATGCCCTGTCTAGATCTGTTGAACTCTGTCTGATTTAGCATGGTAATAATGCCACACAACATGATGGAGATTATTCTCAATGTGAAGGCTGGACTTCATATCCACAACGATTGTGATGTGGTCACTCTTAGCAATACAGTCATGGCAGATTGGTAAGGATGAGGTCAATTGTGTTTTTCCGTTGTGCTGGTTTCCTCACCAGCTGCTAAAGACCCAGTCTAGCAGCTATTTCCTTTAGGACCCGACCAGCTCGATCTGTAGTACTGCTGCCGAGACACTCTTGGTGGGGGACATTGAAATCCCCCACCCAGAGTACATTTTGCGCTCTTGCCACCCTCAGCACTTCCTCCAAGTGTTGTTCAACTTGGAAGAGTACTGATTCATCAGCTGAGGGAGGACAGTATGTGGTATGCTTAACCTGAAACCATGAGACTTCACGTAGTGCAGCGTCAATGTTGAGGACTCCCAAGGCAACATCCTCCCAACTGTATAGCACTGTGCGACCATCTCTGCTGGGTCTATCTGCTGGTGGAATAGGACATATCCAGGGATGGTGATGGTGAAGTCTGGGACACTGTTTGTAAGGTATGATTCCGTGAATATGACTATGTCAGGTTGTTGCTTGACTAGTCTGTGAGACAATTCTGGCACTAGCCTCGAGATGTTAGTAAGGAGGATTAGGCTGATTCTGCCATTGTTTTTTCCAGTGTTGAGGTCCATACCAAGTGATCCGTCCGGTTTCATTACTTTGAGACTTTATAGCAGCTCATACAACTGAAAGGCCAGCTAGGCCATTTCAGAGGGCAATTAAGAGTTGACCACAGTGGGTCTGGAGTCACATGTAAGCCAGACCAGATGAGAATGGCAGATTTCCTTCTTTGAAGGACATTAGTGAGCCAGATGGGTTCTCCAACAATTAACGATGACTTCATGGTCATCAGAGATTCTTAATTCCAAATTTTTTTTAACTGAATAAAAATTCCACTATCTGCCGTGGCGGGATCCAAACCCGGATACCCAGGATGTTAATTGAGTTATTGGATTAACTATTTTTTCCTTTATTCATTCACGAGATGAGGGCGTTGCTAGCTAGGCAATATTTATTCCCCATCCCTAATTGCCCACATGGCAGTTAAGAGAACCACATTGCTGTTGGTCTGGAGTTACACTTAAGCCAGACCAGGTAAGGATGGCAGTTTCCTTCCCTAAAGGACATTAGTGAACCAGATGGGTTTTTCCCAACAATCGACAATGGATTCACAGTCATTGTTAGATTCTTAATTCCAGATATTTATTGAATTCAAATTCCACCATCTGTTGTGGTGGGATTCAAACCTGGATCCCAGAACATTATCTGGGTCTCTAGATTAAAAGTCCAGCGATAATATCAGTAGGTCACCACCTCCTCTTTGCATAGTCATTATCTCCATATCAATCCGACTGTTTTGTAAATCAAACACCTAATGAAATTCAGCGGGCAACCCATTAATGCCTACGGGAAGAAATTTAAGACAATCATGATGTTTCATAACAACTAATTCCTGAAATCACCTGTTGAATTCCTCTGTTAACTTCCTCAGATATGTACAGAATTTTTCTGGATAGAGCCATTTTTATTTGTCACTGATTTTTTCTGTTATTTTCTGTAGGCTCGGGAAGTGTTGCAATGTTTTGTTTTTTAATTTGGAGGACCACAGACTCAGTTTCATTCACAGCACTGATCATATTTGCTGAGTCTTTGTCCTTTGCCTGCAGTTCACAGCTCAGCTCATCCCGTTTTACTTTTATGTCAGTAAGGTGCCTGGAGTTAGGCAAACACAGGTTGTTTGAGATAGCTAACTGTGCACTTCATTCCTTGATTTGAGAAAAGTGACAATTTCAGGCATCAGATCTAAAACTCTTCTCAGGACCTTCCCTTGAATAAACCACCTCACATCAGCATGGAGGTTTAGTTCACCAGAGGCAGCACTGAGTTTGTCGAGTAAGGATTTAAACAAGTGGTGTTGAAGGGCTCTTGCTCAAGTCGAGTTTACAATCTTAACAACTTTCATTACATGAGAAAAGTTCATAATTTTACTCGCTAATGTTTGCTAGTAGATTATACAATTGTCAAAAAAAGGGGCAAAACGTGACAACATTTGTACAAGAGATAACAAAGTGTAGAGCTGGACGAACACAGCAGGCCAAGCAGCATCAGAGGAGCAGGAAAGCTGACGTTTCGGGCCTAGACCCTTCTTCAGAAATGGGGGAGGGGAAGGGGGTTCTGAAATAAATAGGGAGAGAGGGGGAGGCGGATAGAAGATGGATAGAGGAGAAGATAGGTGGAGAGGAGACAGACAGGTCAAAGAGACGGGGACGGAGCCAGTAAAGGTGAGTGTAGGTGGGGAGTTAGGGAGGCGATAGGTCAGTCCAGTGAGGACGGACAGGTCAAGGGGCTGGGATGAGACTAGTAGGTAGGAGATGGGAGTGGGGCTTGAGGTGGGAGGAGGGGATAGGTAGGAGGAAGGACAGGTTAGGGAGGCAGGGACAAGCTGGGCTGATTTTGGGATGCGGTAGGGGAGGGGAGATTTTGAAGCTTGTGAAGTCCACATTGATACCATTGGGCTGCAGGGTTCCCAAGCAGAATTTGAGGTGCTGTTCTTGCAACCTTCGGGTGGCATCGTTGTGGCACTGCAGGAGGCCCAGGATGGACATGTTGTCTGAGGAATGGGAGGGGGAGTTGAAACGGTTCGCGACTGGGAGGTGCAGTTGTTTAGTGCGAACCGAGCGTAGGTGTTCCACGAAGCGGTCCCCAAGCCTCCGTTTGGTTTCCCCGATGTAGACGAGGCCACAACGGGAACAACGGATACAGTATACCACATTAGCAGATGTGCAGGTGAACATCTGCTTGATATGGAAAGTCTTCTTGGGGCCTGGAATGGGGGTGAGGGGGGAGGTGTAGGTGCAGGTGTAGCACTTCCTGCGGATGCAGGGAAAAGTGCCGGGTGTGGTGGGGCTGGAGGGGAGTGTGGAGCGGACAAGGGAGTCCCGGAGAGAGTGGTCCCTCCGGAAAGCAGATAAGGGTGGGGAGGGAAAATTGTCTTTGGTGGTGGGGTCAGATTGCAGATGGCGGAAGTGTCAGAGGATGATGCGTTGGATCCGGAAGTTGGTGGGGTGGTAAGTGAGGACGAGGGAGATTCTGTTTTGGTTATTATTGCAGCGAGGGGGTGTGAGGGATGAGTTGCGGGAAATGCAGGAGACACGGTCGAGGGCGTTCTTGACCACTGTGGAGGGGAAGTTGCGGTCCTTGAAAAACAAGGACATCTGAGATGTTCGGGAGTGGAATGCCTCATCCTGGGAGCAGATGCGGTGGAGGCGAAGGAATTGGGAATAGGGGATGGCATTTTTGCAGGAAGGTGGTTGGGAGGAGGTGTATTCTAGGTAGCTGTGGGAGTCGGTGGACTTGAAATGGATATCGGTTTCCAGGTGGTTGCCAGAGGTGGAAACAGAGAGGTCCAGGAAGGGGAGAGAGGTATCAGAGATGGTCCAGGTGAACTTAAAGTTGGGGTGGAAGGTGTTGGTGAAGTGGATGAACTGTTCGAGCTCCTCGTGGGAGCACAAGGCGGCGCCAATACAGTCATCAATGTAACGGAGAAAGAGGTGGTGTTTAGGGCCAGTGTAGCTACGGAAGAGGGATTGTTCCACGTAACCTACAAAGAGGCAGGCATAGCTTGGGCCCATGCGGGTACTCATGGCCACCCCCTTTGTCTGTAGGAAGTGGCATCTCCAGCATCTGCAGTTCCTACTATCTCTGAAACATTTGTACAAGCATGGCTGGTGCACTATCAGTTGTGATGGAAACTGATTGGAATAGTTCTCTCAAACACGTACTTTTTGAAATTGTTGTAGATATCCTCACCCTTTGTTCTCTTTTTAAGGTGTAAAGGATCCTGTTTAATTGATATATCCTTAAAATCCATGCACCCAGAAACAATCAGATGGGCTGTATTAGTCATGTTCATAGATTCAAAAAACTGCAGTGAGAAGCATTCACAGTCCTTCAGGTCCTACTGCAGTTGCTGAAGATGGGACAAAAACTCCACTTGTGTAGCGACTATGGAAACAACAAGTCACATGCTCTGGACTGCCATTGTAATTTCTTGTTTGTTCCTAAAATCTTTCAATGAAGAGTTAGTAGCTCCCATCATTGCTTCTTTCATTACTTCGTCATCTATGAATGACTTCTTGTGTTTTGCCAGAAGATGGCAAATGTGAAATGATACATCAGTGCAGGCCTTACCTTTTGCAGTTGGTTTCAAAAATAAACTGTTGAGTTTTCAAACTGGCCTTCAGCTTGAAAAGGTCCTTCAACAGAAACATACTGCTCAAGGGAAAACTATCCTTGAATTTACTATGTATCTTTGAGTGGTGTCATTCCAAATTTCCCTTTTAACTTATTGATATATATTCGTGACATATAAGGTAAACGCTCTTATCTTTGACAGTGTGAACTCAAATTCATTCTCCCATTGTGCGTGGAAGTTTGACCCTTTTGGTTCCCTTCTAGGTGGTCCAGGTTCATCATGACTGCAGCACCTTGTAATTCATGATGTCTGCTGCTGGTCAAGCTGCAGATCCGCCTTTGGATCCATATCTCTGGAACATCCAGAATATTGCTGGCTGCTTTCAAGTGTGAAGACACGGGAGGTCGCTTCTGTTGTCACAATTTGTTTCCAGGGCCTCTGATCGGCTTGCATTGCTTGAATTTTGGATGTGGGACACAGCAGTGTTGCCTGGAATTTTTCTTCATTCTGCACAGATCTATGCAATAAGTAGCTGAAGAAAGAAACCTGCAGTTCTATGGACAAGAGGCAGAGGAGCAGGACTAGCTGAGATGCTTGTGCAGAGAACTTGCAAGGTCATAATGTGTTGAATAGCCTCCTGTGTTTCCAGTACTGTATTATACTGGCTTCACACAGCAGTTCATAGATTACTTCTTATTCATTTGTTTGTATTGCCACCACAAAATTTACTTTACCCTGCAATAATAATACTTCTGGACAAAACTGATACTAATGCACCCAAGTTGGCAAGGCCTATAAAGAGCATGCAGTTTTCTCTTCCGTAAGTGGACATCATATAGTGGCATGAAAGCTAACAAGCAAGTAAGGGAGCATGAATAGGCAGCAAGGTCAACTGACAAAGACTCTGCAATCAACCAGTGACCACAATCTACGTGGTGGAGATTATGGAACTCGAGGGTGGCTCTTGACACCCTTGAGATTTTAAATCACTCATTTGGCCTGTTTATTTCCAGCAGATAACAGTCAGAGTGTGAACAGAATTCAGAAATGGTTGATTTCCCTGCTTCTATTTAAAGTTTTGCTGGGACTCACAGAGATGTCAAAGTGAAAGAGAGATGGACAGTGAAAGAATGAGAGTGGAATTTTCTATTCCTTGCTGTGGTGACAGTAATGGCAGGAAAGGTGGCAAAGTACAATGAGAATTAAAATGATCTGATTCTCATTGTAAGTAATTTTGCCCTCAAGCATTAAATGACAACTTCAGAATGAGACAGGCTTTAGGAGGTGTATTTTGACGTGGTTTTGTTTGTGAAGAAAGGTTGAGACAGAGGTACCAAACAGCCTCTTCCAAAGCCATTAAAATAAACACCTTTTGAGGCCTTGGTTTTTTTAAAGATTGGAACAATATAAGCAGCCTGAATGGTTGGGGTCATGCTCCCATAGAATCAGGACTTTTTTTTAGTTTTAGCCTTCAATAGCAGTTGCTGGGTTCATGAAGCTGAATGTGGAAGCTTTTATTCCTCTCCCTGTTACAGCTAAAAGCTGGGATTCTCTTCTAGCTGCTAGAATTGCATGTAACACAATCCGTTTTACTGAATTTGCCTTTGCCAAGGATGTGTTTATGGGATGCTACTATATTTGAACAGTTAATTAGTAGTCGTTAATATATAAATTAATTTGTTAAGCATTTTGATTGAGTCATAGTTAAGCCAATTGTTTTTTTTTTACTTTTATTTTGCCTGTATTTGAATTATAGTGTATGAATAAAGTAAGTTTTGTTTCAAGCCTGGTGGTTTGACCAATTAAATTGCATCTGGAACACAACACCTTACAAATAACTTTAAAATAAGAAAAAGTTAGGGTCTAGACTATCTTCTTACTATATTGTGAGGGGTTTGTTCTGGTCCATAATACCCTTGAATAATGACTAACTTATATGCATGCATTTGCATCTCATGAGAACCCCAACATTGCTAATTTACATGACACTTCCCATATTGCCCTCTTTCACTGAAAATCTAGACAGTGCAAGTTCCCAACAGGTGAGATAAAGTCTGGTGAATGTTTGTCCCAACCATCACGCTTCTTCAGACGTCCCTGCATCATCCTTGACCCTTCATCCATGTTATTCTGCACTGATAAACTACCAGCCTCACCACATCATCGTGCCTACTCTCAGAGCTAAATAGATACAACTTCAGCCATACAACAGTACATTGGAGCTCTGAAACACCCATGACTTGCATGATTCTCCTACATTGCTTTGCACGCATTGTCACACATACACCTGCACACAATGCATTTGCTTTGATTGGACATCCAGATCTTAAGCCTTTTTGAATGATTCCTTAGTACTCACCCACTTTACTGCTTACTTGCAGTCTGCCAGCTTCTGTCACAATGCCTTCTTGGTGCACACTCACTGACTCTAGGACTGACTTGCAGACTGCCAACCTTTTTGTGCCCTGGATTACTTTCTTGGTGCTCAGGGTCTTCAGTACTCAGTTACAGACCGCCAACCTCTGTAGCTGGCATTGTTTTTTCATGCAGAGGGTGTGGCAGGCAACTTCTGACAGTAGGGAGCATCGAAAAACCTTTCACACAGATAGGTTGTGCAAATGCTGCTATGCAGCCTTTGCTTTTCAGATTCGGGGAAGATCTTTTGGCCCTTTCCCTGCAATAACTGGTTCCTGCTTGAATAAACATTTTCCACTTGCCTGAATCCTGCCTGCCTCCTGAGCTTTTGTCCCTGGTCAGTGGGGTATGCTCCTACAGGAACATTGAAAAATCTTTCACTTAGATAGGGGTGTAAATGTTGCTGTGCAGCCCTTTCCTTTTTCAGAATCAGCCCTGTTGCATGTCCCAGTGGTGTACACAGAACACACACTGCATGTGGTTTGTGCGAATGGCAATGTGTGAAAGTCAAATTGGAGCAGTCCTCAATGAGGTGAAGTGGGGTTTGGATAACACAAACTTTCTGCTGTACAGGTATAGCGATTTCTCTATAATGCGATTTTCTATGACGGTTTTCTCTAGCACAATTTTCTATAGCACAAGGTCAAGAAAGAACGCAACTATCACGTTGTAGGAGAACTACCTGTACTGGCTTCAATGTGGACTTCATCAGCAGGTCAGTTATTGTCCAAAAATGCATACTACAAATTATGGCCTGGACAATCGTGAACAGTATATTGTACCCGCTAATTGCCTTCTTGTCATGCTAGTTAAACGATCGTCATGAGAACAAGGAACTAAGATTACAGAACTTCATTCCATCGCAAGTACTGCCACACAATTCTTCTCAAATGTCAAATTCTCACACTAAATAGTGAGCAAGCAAAAACATGGCCTGGGATGTGGAAGGGAGCCTTCTCTTTGGTGAAGTATCATGGTAGGTTACTGGGCAGCAGAGTGGCTAACCTGTGGCTTACTGGCAGAATACTACTTCCATGTTAACATGAAAACTTTGGTTGTTCTTTGTAAAATTGAATGAGATCATATACCTCAAAAGTCCTTATGAAGGCATGTTTAGGACCTCCTTGGCATGCTTCCATGCCCCATGGTATGATGGGTTAACATAAGGTTTCATTGCTATGGATAAACTTGAATTATTTTCCTGACATTCTCCACAAACTGACTGAACTCACGTGGAGAACACAGTTATTGGTATCACTGAGGCTTTGGTGTAACTCGAAAGACAACATAGAAAGAGACAATGATTAGCACTTCATCAGCAAGAACAGCAACTTCCAGCAGCTGCTGCACATCTTCCAGACAGGGGAACAGCAAGTAGACATCCACCAACAGAGAAAAATGATGAGACACTGCATCCCTTTTGTTTTCTTCAACTGTCCTGCCTCATCATCACTGAACTTTGCAATATGCTGATGGATTTGCATTGAGAAAGATTGGGTGGCAATCTCATCCTGATAGCTGAGACAACAAGGTGCAGGGCTGGATGAACACAGCAGGCCAAGCAGCATCATAGGAGCAGAGAGGCTGACGTTTC
>NC_063353.1:36224696-36252069 GCF_021869965.1 Rhincodon typus
TTAAACCAAGATTTTGATTTACTGTAGTCACATGTACCTAAGTACAGTGAAAATCTTTGTTTTGTGTGTGGTACAGGCAGATCATGGCAAACATGGACACAGAGATCATACGGTGCTTAGACCGAACGAGGCATACAGGTTACAACTGCACAGGAGGTGTGCAAAGCAAGATCAACATTGAAGGTCGCATCCTATCAATGATAAGTCCATTGGATGGAGAATCGTACTTACCCCTGGGTTCCATTCCTAATTGACTGCATAGCTCTAAAATTCATAGCATTGCATTCCATCGAGCTCCCATTAAGTCATGGAGCCACAGTATATTGTGGGCTGATTGCAATTTCATGATGTCTAATGTATAGAAGTAGCCATGGAGAATGGGTAATAGATGCAATTCGTAAGGTGCTTCTTTGGTGCATAGCAATCATATCTCAAGGACTGGAGGCACCCCCTCCCCACCAAGACAGGGATGAGGAGGAGAAAGGTAGTTTTGGGGTGGCAATTGTTGGCAGTTTTATTATGCCAAAGCAAGATTATAATGGTTCTGCTGCAACGTCCCTGAAGGAAAGCTAATTATTGTGCATGGGATGATGCACTAACATGCTTTAAAGACCCTGGTCGATACACATTGTCTTCATGCACCTGAATGTTGGGTTATAAGAAGCAGTCCTCTGGGACCACACAGGGTGGACCTATTCATGATATGTATGCTGGTTGGGAAGGAGGCCAGGGAAGGAACATTGCTAGGTGAATGGCATACTTAGGGTTGCATGGAGCAGGTCTGGAAGGTAAACTTCAAAGAGAATATGATTGTGTACAAAGGGTGGCATGGTGGCTGAGTGGTTAGCACTGCTGCTTCGCAGCGCCAGAGATCTGAGTTCAGTTCCACACTCGGGTGACTGTCTTTGTGGAGTTTGCACATTCTCCCTGTTTTTACATAGGTTTCCTTCGGGTGTTGTGGTTTCCTCCCACGGTCTGAAGATTCGCAGGTTAGGTGGATTGGCCATGCTAAATTGCCTATAGTGTCCAGGAACGTCGAGGTTAGGCAGAATAGCTATAGTTAATGTGGGGTTATAGTAGGGAGCTAGGTCTGGATGGGATGCTCTTTGGAGGGGTGTGTGATCTTGTTGGACTGAATGGCCACCTTCCACACTGTATGGATCCTATGATTCGCAACAGTCTTCACACATCTTCTGAAACTGACAGCAAGGTAACTCATGTCAATGGTATGAAAGAAGAACTTTCAAAAATCGATTGGAGTAGACTGTTCACATGTGCAGGGACATCTGATAAGTGGGACGTTTTCAAAAGTATGATAACGGGAATTCAGAGTCATTATGTTCCTGTTAGAGTGAAAGATAAAGCTGGTAGGATTAGGGAACAATGGATAAATAAAGATATTAAGGTTCTAGTCAAGAATAAAAAAGAATCAGATATTAAATATGAATAACTGGGTTCAAATGAATCTCTTGAACAGTATAAAGAGTGTAGGGGCATTCTTAAGAGTGAAATCTAGGAAGTCAAAGTGAGGATATGAGATAGCCTTGGCAAATAAGGTTAAGGATAATCTAAACAGATTCTATAAGTACAGTAACAGCAAGAGAGCAACTAGAAAGAGAGTAGTACCCCTTAAGATCAAAGAGGTCATCTTTGTGTTGAACCTCAGGAGATCAGAGATATTAAATGAATATTTTGCATCAGTTTTTACTGTGGAGAAAGAAATGGAGGCTAGAGAACTCAGGGAAATAAATATTGATGGTTTTTAAAACCGTTCACATTACAGAAGAGGAAATGCTGGGGATCTTAGACAAGATAAAGTTGGATAATCTCCAGGACCTGATCTAGTGTATCCCAGGATGTTGTGGGAAACTAGGGCGGAAATTGCCATGCCCCTTGCAGAAGAATTTGTATCATCTATAATTCCGGGTGAGTTACCAAACGACTGGAGAGTGGCTAATGTTATGCCTTGTTTAAGAAGGGATGTAAGGAGAAGCATGGGAGCTATAGACCTGTGAGTCTGACTTTGGTGGTGAGTAAGTTGTTGGAAGTGATTCTGAAAGATAGGATTTATATGCATTTAGAGAGGCAAGGAATGATTAGAGATAGTCAGCATGGATTTCTGCTAGGAAAATCGAGTCTCACAAATTCGAAATGAGTTTTTTGAGGAAGTAACGAAGAATATTGATGAGGACAGAACAGTAGGCATTGTAAAATTGGACTTTAGTAAAGCCTTTGACAAGGTTCCGCATAGTACACAAATTAGTAAAGTTAGATCACATGGAATTCAGTGTGAGCTTGCCAATTGGTTACAAAATTAGCTTAGCAGCAGGAGACAGTGATGGTGGAGGGTTGTTTTATAGACTGGAGGCCTGTGACCAGCTGGGTCGACTTTTGTTTGTCATTTATATAAATAACTTAAATGAGAATATAGAAGGCATGGTTAGAAAGTTTGCAGATAACACCAAGATTGGTAGTATAGTGGACAGTGAAGAAGGCTATCTAAGATTACAAAGAGATCTTGATCAATTGGGTCAATGGGCTGAAGAGTGGCAGATGGAGTTTTTAATTTGGACAAATGCAAGGCATTACATTTTTGTAAAACAAACAAGAACAGGATTTATACAATTAAAAGTAGGGCCTTGGGTAGTGTTGTAGAACAAAGCGACCCAGGGGTTCAGATACATAATTCTTTGACGTTTTCATCATATATAGTAGGGTAGTGATAAAGAAGGTGTTTAGCATGCTTGCCTTCATTGCTCAGACCTTTGAGTATACAAGTTGGGGCATTATGTTGAGGTTGTACAGGACATTGGTGAGGCCTCTTCTGGAGTACTGTGTTCAGTTCTGGTCTCCCTGTTATAGGAAGAATATTATTTAAGCTGGAGAGCGTTCCAAAGAGATGTAATTGGATGTTGCTGGGAATGGAAGGTTTGAGTTATAAGGAGAGGCTGGATAGACTGGAACGTTTCTCACTGGATCATAGGATGTTGAGAGGTGACTTTATAGAGGTTTATAAAATCAGGAGGGGTATAGATAAGGTGAGTGGCGGGTGACTTTTCATGAGGATGGGGTTTTCAAGACTAGGGAGCATATTTCTGAGGTGAAAGGAGAAAGATTTTAAAAAGACATGAGTGACAATTTTTTTTTACACAGTGAATGAAATCAACTTCCAGAGGAAGTGGTGGATGCAAGTGCAGTTGCAACATTTAAAAGACATGTAGATAAGGGCATGAATAAAAAATATTTGGAGGGATATGGGCTAATTGCAGGCAGATAGGACTAGTTTAGTTTGGTATTATGGTCAGCATGGACTGATTGGATTGAAGTGTCTGTTTCCATGTTTTATGACTCTATGACTCTATATCTCTATAACTTTTCCCTTCTTCAGGTCACCTTGTAGCTGTGGGGGAGCCTGTTTCATACAATAGTAATAGTTGCTAGAGGCTGTAGGCAAGCCTGCATTAGGGCAAAAGGGGCCACAATGACAAAGAGCAGTGGCCAGAAACCACACGTGCAGGCAATATTGCAGCTGACCCCAACTGCAAAAGAGGCAATGTCGGAGATACCTCAAGATGCCTCCTGGATCTGATGGATGAACACCTGTGACTACAAGGACTAAGTGGTAATCTTTTGCCAGATACGTTAAAGGTAAAAGTGGCCTTCAATGTTCATCTAACTCATTTCAATGAGCTGCTAGGAACCGAAGTGGAATTTCCTATCTCTAACTGATCTTCTATTTATTAAATTGCATGCATTTGTGTAGTTTCCATTGGATGCAGGGAGCCAGGGTAGTCAAGTTTGCTGTGTAACAGGTTTCCCACAGCAGGAAGGTGAAATTGATTGCACCTATATTGTCTTCATAGTGTTTTGGCAACATCCAGGTGTGTTTGTCAATAGGAAAGAGTTTCGTCCCTTGAAGTCCAAATCATAAGTGACCACACCAACTAAACACTTCGGGTGTGCACACGATATGCAGGGAAATTTTATTAATTCTACATTCTGAAGCTCTATGGCTGGCTGAAGTTTTTAATATCCCTCATCAGACACAGAGTTGGCTGCTGCAAGACAAAAGATGCTTCCTCTAGACCTCAGCGATGATATCTGTCAGGAATCCTTGGACAGACAACCAGGGGAGGTATGCTGCGCTCACCTCCATAGGGCCATTACTGAGCAAGTGTTAAGATTCTGAACATGAAACCTGGTTGCTTGGGCTGCTCAGGCAATGCACTGAAATAAACACCAGAAAGAGAGTGTATTGAAAACAAAAAAATGCTGGAAATCACAGCGGGTCAGGCAGCATCCATGGAGAGAGAGCAAGCTAATGTTTCAAGTCTACATGACTTTTCATCAGAGCTTCATCAGAAAGAGTGTCCCCAATCATCATCATGGGCTCCTGCAAACAAAACCCAACAAAGAGGATATCTCAGGAGAGGAAGAGATGCATGTCTGAGAGGCATCCTCCAATGGGAAGAGGGAAATCAATGATTGTGACATCAGCCAGGAGGTAGCTCACTGACAGAGAGAAGTGCCCTGCCTTTCCATGTTTGGTTTTCTGTATGACTTTTGGAAACCAGCTGGCTGCCAGGCTGCTGCTTTTCCATGGGACATAGATCATGAATTAAAAATTGTTTCATTTCGTGCTACCCTTTTAAATAGAGGGAGCTTTTATAAATTTCAATGTGCTGGTACTGTGATCACTCAGAATCACCAAACTGTGCAGACAAGCCTTTGTGCCCATTGCACCAAACTGAACCTACATTGATGTGCATGCACTTTCAACCACATGTTCCTGGACAGAAGCATGATTAGGGCACACAGACCCTGGATTATACTTTTCTAAAATCTGGCTGATGTGACTCATCATTTTATTCCTTCATTATCCCTACAGTCCTGAAGGATATTTGGCTCCTTAATTGTACTGCTGCAATTGCTGAGCATCCTCATTGATTGTGTTTCTATCATTATCACTGGAACAAATACAAACACTTCCCTTCCAGTATCACACTCCCTGAGTCAAGAAAGTCCTTCCTATCTCAGTAATGTATTTTGTACCTTTTATTCTGAGAATGTTTTGCATGGCTATGCAGACCCAAACCCTGAAGAGCCCAGCCACATTTCTTCATTACTTGCATGCAATGTCTCAATCCCAGGCTAAGTTTCCTCACACTATCCTTACTAGAAAACATCAGTGACCCTGAAAACCATCTCATGAGTCTCAAATGCAATCCCCAATGCTCGGTCTATGGTTTGCTTGGTCATGAGCACAACATTAAGCAAATGCATTGCCAATAACATTAGAAGACTAATTGAAAACCAACATTGTCCTCTGATGGGAAAGAAATTGCATTTTTTCACTTCAGACAACTATGTCAGCTTCTTGCTTCGCTTACCATTATGTATATGTGCTGTTCACACATCCATAGCTGAAGAGAAGGCAGTGTTTTGACAGCTATGATTGCGATAACTTTTGCAGGTGTCCACTGGGGTCTTGGGGCCAAGAGGCCTATAGCATTCCTGAGACTATGGGCTGGTCCACACCCCTGATTCTGCCAGGCAATGAATTCAGTGGCAGAGGGGAGATAGAGAGGCAGGTCTTCTCTGTAATGTTCCGAGATAAACCTCCCAGGTGCCTGGCTGGTACTCCTCCTTCTTCCTATGGGTACTTATTGGCACCAAGTTGTCTCTTTAAATAAAGGGAACCTGGAGTGAGGCTGGGTATCATGCCCCTTCCCCATCACCCTATCCATGGAACCAGCTGTAGTACAAGAAGGTCTGAAAGGGACAGTAAGTGACATTGTGATATGTAAGAAAAATAATTACTGTCTAAAATACAGAGGCTTCAACATCATTACTAGTTAAATCAGACTTATTATTAAAGGGATCAACCTTAAGTATAACCTTGCAAAAGTAGCCAAGCACTCACATGTTGGAACCACAACAAGAAACAGAATTAGACAGCCTCCTCCATATTTGACTATAATGACAGCCTCTGATATCATTGCCGGACGTTCGCTTGTCCGTCCCTGTATGTGAAATATATTTCATGTGGCCAAGTGAAGAGGCATATCATTTACATGTGGCAGAGCAGCTACCTGTCATCCAGCAGTTTGTCAAGTCTCAGAGACCTCGGGCATTGCTTCTTCCTCTGGTTGTAGACTCAGGTCAGTGATGTGCTCACCAGACTGTGACCCCTACTAGCCTACTTTAGACTCACCAAGGCAAATATCTCTGTGCTAATGCAGGGTGCAGGTGAATGCTATGCCAATGCAGTCTCTGAGATTTCAAATAAATCATCCTCAGGGGTGGTGGTGCTAATGGGAGGAGGTTGTGGCTTTTGTGCTTTGTCCATTTCTGATGGTCTCCAGTATCTTGAGTGGAGAAGAGAAAGAATGAGTTGCTGAACATGTACAGTCCTTTTTGTAGACAAATGTCTGACACTAGCTGCTGATCTAAGAACTTCCCTAGAACAGCAGGCTTCCCTAATGGTCTCTTGTGACATTCTTACCTCCTCATCAGTATAGGGATGGTCAGAATCCTCCCCCGCCCATTGTATGGTCTGATGATTTATATATCAAATATCTGTCCACTGGTCTGGGCTTCCCTCCCCCTCGTTGTAACTGACTTGTCCTGGAGACAGAGAAAGATTGAATGTGATTACAATTGGTGCATGAGTACTTTATGAGCATGCATAGCCATGACAGCTCTGAAGCCCCTACCAGTAAGTGAATAGGAAATGCACTGCCGAGGAACGGCTGGAGAACAAATTGCATGAGGTGTCTCTCAGGCATTCAGTTCATTTCATTCGTGTGGTGTTGACGTTTGTAGGTGGTTATTCTATATGATATCTGTGTACAGTGACAGAGTTAGACTGAATGATACACCAAAGAGTCTCAGTTTACAGTGAGTTGATGGTGTTATTTATCTTTGGGGAGTGCAGGAGATTGTTCATCCTCTACCAGCACCAGATATGACTTATTTTGTGCAGGTCACAAGTGCTGACCTGCTTGCAAACTCATTCCAGGCCCAGGGTCTGATGAGGGGCTTCTTTCATTGGGGATAATGATCTCCCTTCTTCCAGGGACAGCCTGGACCTCTTGCAAAGCATCACTGAACTGTACGGCCTGTTTTTGTCTGTGTGAGACACATCCAGGCTGGTGGGGGCAACCAACTTTGGTTCCATGAAGCTGCAGGCTTCCAAGGAGTGAAGGTGAGTGCCCAGGCACTGTCTGATCCTTTGTTCCTGGACAATCCTAGTGACAGTGAGAGTGAGGAGGCGATGGACTAGTGCTTTTATTGCTGGACTGTTAATCCAGAGATCCAGACAATGTTCCATAGAATCCATACAGTGTGGAAACAGGCCCTTCAGCCCAACAAGTCCACACTGACCCTCAGAGTATCCACCCAGACTCATCCCCCTGTAACCCAACTAATCTACACATCCCTGAACACTATGGGCAATTTAGCATGGCCAATCCACCTAGCTCGCACATCTTTGGACTGAATCTGGAGCAACCGGAGGAAACCCATGCAGAAATGGGGAGAACATGCAAACTCCACACAGACAGTCGCCCAAGGTGGAAGTTAACTCGGGTCCCAGGCACTATGAGGCAGCGGTGCTAACCACTGAGCCACCATGCCGCCCCTGTTCTGGGGACCCGAATTTGAATCCCACCATCACAGATGATGGAATTTGAATTCAATAAAATATCTGGAATTAAGAATCTAACAATGACCATGAATCCATTGCTGAATGTCAGGAAAAACCCATCTGGTTCACTAACGTCCTTTAAGGAAGGAAACTGCCATCCTTACCTGAAATAGCCTGCATGTGACTCCAGACACATAGCAATGTGATTGACTCTTAACTGCCCTCTGGGCAATTAGGGATGGGCAATAAATGCTGTCTAGCCAGTGACGCCCTCGTCCTGTGAATGAATAAAAAAAAAATTCCTGGTCACCCACTTACCTAAGATACACCACTCAATGTGTACAACAATATGCAAGAATAAGTAATCAGCTAAAAACCACATGAAAACTCACCCCAGTTCTAAGTAGGTGACAATTTCTAACATACACAATACCATTATAGGAATCCTTAATGAAAGAACTATTAAATTATTCTTTGAGAAATCAAGGGTCCACAGTTACGACCATTCATTAAAATAGATCACAAATCAGGAGCTGTTGGAATTTTTCCAACCAAGATTCCCTGCATATCTCAGGTAAACACGCTCTAATGTGGGATCCAGGTCAGTGAGGTGGGAATTCCTTGAAGCTGTTCCCTCTCTTCCACCGTTACTTTAGCAGAAGTGTGGCAGCAACATGTCTTATCTGAAGGAGTTTGTAAGGGGTTATACCAACTCTTTAAATTTCCAAGTTTCCTACCTCTAAAGTTCAGGATCAGAAGAATCTGAATCTCCTATTGTATCTTCTTACATCTGCAATGACAAATGCGAATGAGAAAAAAAGGTTGAATAGGTTATAATTGGTGAAGAAGATAAACATATTATTTAAAAACCAAAAAATCTGCAGATGCTGTAAATCAGGAACAAAAACAAAGTTGCTGGAAAAGCTCAGCAGGTCTGGCAGCATCTGCGAAGGAGAAAACAGAGTTAACATTTCGGGTCCGGTGACCCTTCCTCAGAACTTGCTGGACCTGAAATATTAACTCTGTTTTCTCCTTCACAGATGCTGCCAGACCTGCTGAGCTTTTCCAGCAACTTTGTTTCTGTAAACATATTATTTGTCTTTTTGTCTTGTTCAGTTTGGGCAATTATCTTACATAATTAACAATACAAATAAATAGAATGTACTTGAAAAGATAGGAATAAGTGAGTTTGCCTGTGCAAACATTAGGACAAAAACAAACTGGAAATTTCGACAGAGAAAAGTAAAAGTACACAAGAAGAACAAAAATGATGCATTGGGAGTGGCAAGTGGTGGCCAGTAACAGCTCCAAGGACTGCACAACTTCTATTGCTGGTTGCACAACAAAGTCAGTAAATGAACAGCAGCTTACATTTTGCATGATAGCCTCTAGTTAACCCTGTAAAGACCGGTGTGTTTAGCTGCTGACCACCTGAAAACATTGTCTAGGTAGTTTTTCACATATTTTACAAAAGAATCTGAAACAGTGTTAGGACCTCAATTTGCATTTGCAATCGGCCTATTACCTGTTTCCGGTGCACATCCTGGAAACTTATTAGACAGATCCATCTAATTTGATAGGCAGTGAAACCCTGATGCAGAAGAGTATATACACATTATTGCCATTTTATATCTTTAAGCACCCACTAGCATCTGTAAAACAGAAGCAGTAAAAGAGATCAGATTTCTTGGCTGCTGAAATTAATAAATTAATGAAAAACACACATATATTGGCATTGGAGGCAGACCAGAGAAGGTTCATTACATTGATTCCAGGTTTTCTTATGAAGCATGGTTGAGTTTGTTGATCTCATATTCAATGGAGTTTAGAAGAATGAGAGAAGACCTTATTGGAATATATAAGACTATTACAGGGTTTGACCAAGGTGGGTATGAAGTTGTTTCCCATTTTGGACAAATTTAGGACCAGAGGGCAAAATCTTTAGAGAAAGGGATTGCCCACTTGAGGCAGAGATGAGGAGGAATTTCTTCTCTCAAAGAGCAATGAATCTGTGGAATTCTTTACCACAGAGGGCTGTTGAGGCCAGGTAATTAAGTATGTTCAAGGCTGAGATAGACTGATTTTTAATCATTAAGGAAATCAAGATTTTGGGGAAAAGGCAGGAAAGTAGTCTTGAGGATTATCAAATCACCCTAGATCTAATTGAATTACAAAATAGACTCAATGTGCTGACTGACCTACTTCTGCTCTTATATCTCATGGTCTTATGAGGTAAAGAGATAATTGTATCCCACAAGAGCAAGAGCTAATGGAAGCCAGATTTAGACCTATGTCATATTGTTTTGGACCAGACTAGAACCACTCAAAATATATTAAGAAGGTAGTCTAAACTCTAACTTTTTCTTATTTTAAAGGTAAGTGTGAGGTGCTGCGTTCCAGATGCAATTTGATTGGTCAAACTACTGAACATTAAGCAAAACACAATTTATTCAAACACTATAGTTAAAATACAACAAAAGAAAGAGGAACTTGGAATAATTTAACTCCATTTGAAAACTTAACAGAATAATGGATTATTTCACTACTAAACAGTAACTGTTCCAATTTAGTAACATCCCATTAACACACACTTGACAAAAGGAAAATTCAGAAAAAGGAGAACTATCTCACATGCAACTCCAGCAGCCCAAGAGGAAAGACATCCAGAGAAAACTCAGAGCGTGTAGCAGTTGGGAGAGATCCACTGCCTTCCAACACTGCTGAGACCCCAGCAACAACTGCTGCTGAAGAAACTAAAAATCCTGGTTCTGTGAGAGCAAGACCCCACCCAGTCAGGCTGCTTCTATCATTCCAGCTTGAAAAAATATCCCGAAGGCCTCACAAGCTGTTTACTTTAGTGGTTTTGATAGATTGCCCAGTACCTCTCCCCTAAAACCTCTCTTCAGGAAAAAAAAACAGGATAAACTAACCTCTTAAAGCCATCACAATATTTGCCCATCAAGAGTACCCAGTCTTTGTACTTAGGGCACAGGCTACTAAGGTATTCTTTTGCCTGACAATAACTTCCTTGAACTTAAGGGCAAAAACATTCTTTTAAAAAAGGACTGGGATAAATTATGCAGAGATAGCATGGATAAGTGCTGCATTAGTATCATTAACAAATCAAAAGTGGTTTGACATTTCTAATAGTGCAACTGAAACAAATACAGACATTTAATTTCCTTTAATGAACCAGGAGACCCTTTAATGGAAATAACAGGAAGCAATTATATTTCTGATTGGTTCAACAATGAATTGTTCTGTGACATTGGTCAAGTTTAACTAAAGTACTTATTACCTTCTGAAATACATTAGGTGGCAGGAACAATTGTTGAAGTAGAGTCTAATTCAATATGCACCACTCATTATTTCCTTAAACTTGTATCTCCAAA
This sequence comes from Rhincodon typus, assembly GCF_021869965.1. NCBI lineage: Eukaryota > Metazoa > Chordata > Chondrichthyes > Orectolobiformes > Rhincodontidae > Rhincodon > Rhincodon typus. The sequence goes on from NC_063353.1 coordinate 36,235,737, forward strand.
CAGATATGTGGAATAATAAAGATTTAATGGGCACATCTTTTAAGAAGAAGTTGCTTCTGGAGAATCCTTTACCAGGTAAATTCTGCATATTAACATCTTCAGAAGTAAGTCACATTTGCTGTAATCAATGGTTTTCTGTGCTACCTGAAAGATTTCATTCTTCACAGAAGAAATGGTAGCTCAGTAACATATTGCAAAGTAACACAGCATAATCAATAGGCTATTGGATGAGAGAGACCAGAAATTAATTACAAGTTCTAATCTGTGCAGGGCCCTGAGAAACTCCAACAACTACCAGCACATTAAATGTTACAATGCTTGGCACCTCTTATTTACTTAGAGGTCTTTGAAGTAACTGAGTTTGAATGGATGTGACAAAAACATGCAAAAAGGTAGTTTCCCCATCCAATCCCTATCCTGCCATAGTCTAGCTGCTGACCAATTTTGTTATGATTTTCGCCAACACTGATAACTTCTTAGAAATAACTTTATGCTTCTAGTTAATAGATAAGAAAAGGAAGATGAAGATTTCACATTTTAAGACTTTTACTGTAACAAAAGACCAAAATCTCTGTTGACTAACCATTATTGTTGTAGGCAATTTATATTTTAAACCACAGAAGAGAGTTTTCCATATTTATACTTAAAAGCTTCTGATCATGTGTTACCCCTCCTTTAACTCTGCACAAATTCAGTCTTTTCAATCAAGAATGAGCTTTCACCCATATTCTGGCATGAAGAGTCATGGAGACTTTTAGCTCGTAGCTGCTCACACTCTCCCTACCTTGGCAGACTAACTGTGTCTGTGCACTTCCATGGATAGCTTACAAACCATTCCCCTCTCAAAATACATTTTCATAGCAATGTAAATCACATGGATGTTGTATCCAGGAAGAGTTGTTGATTAGCTATTCTTGAAAGCCAAACTCATTTTCATCTTTGAAATAACTGCCCAGTTTCAAGCATAATCACCTTGCATCTTCTTCCAGTAAAACAAATAGAACCTCTTTAACCTCCTATAGCTAAATTAGGCAGACTTCAGAACAGGTCATATGACAACTTAAATTAAAAAGAGTCAAAAACATAACAATATTGTAAACCTCATAATTGTAACACCTTCTTGAAAATCAGAGATCTGCATGGCAACATACTGTGGAAAGTGAATCAAACTTGCAAGATACTGATCAAATCCAGAAAGACAGTTTCTTGTCAATTGGAGTTCCAGATCTCATTGGACACAAGCCAATGTTTTTGAGAGAAACAGAATCTACACTTTGAACTGCTACCTTTGGGATCTTTGCAAGTTCCCAAGGAGTTTAAATTCAATGCATGGATAGCAGCAATCTTGTGAATCTCTTAGGTACTGCTGCAAAGATGTCATTCAACTGACTTCTCAAGTGATGCAATAAATAGTGTAGAAAGTTGCATTGGGACATTGATGTTCCAAACAGTGGCAGATTGAGTTCAATATGGAAAAAAGAAAGATAGATCAGAATACTTTCTAAACAGCAATAAGTGTGGAATGGAATTAGAAACATAGAAGCAAAGGAGGGCATGCAGCACATGGAAGGGGTGATGTGTGTCCATATTGGCTGAAGAAGAGTTATCCAGGCTGACCCACATTTGATCTTGGTCTATTGTTCAGTAGGTTATGGCTGCTTAAGTGTATATTACAATTTTTTAAAATGTGTTAAGTGTTTCTACCTCTACTCTCTGTTCACGCTGTGAGACCTGGCCCCACCATCTTTCATGTAACAAAGCTTCTCCACTAAACTTCCACCAATTACTTTAGATCTATTCACCCTCTTATTGGCCTCTATAATTAGACACCTCAGAATTTTAGACACCACATTAAATCTCATTTGGGAAGATGTTTCCATTAGCAGGAGAGACTAGGACACTGTTCTGTTCCTCTTCTGTTCCAAAGAAAACAACTTCAATTGATTTAGTCTTTCCTCGCAGCTATAATTCTCAATTTCTGGCAATATCCTCATAAACCACTTCTACACCTCACTAATGTGATCACATCATTCTTGTAATGCTGTGACAGAACTGTAGCTAGTATGGTACCTCTGGTCTAACTAGTGTGTTATAGATTTCCAGCAGAAGTTCCCTGCTCTTGTACTCCAGACCTTGGCCAATGAAGGAAGGTATCAGTACTCCTACTTTACCACTTTACCTACCTGTCCTGCAACGTTCAGGGATCTGAAGACATACACACCTTGATTACCCTCTTCCAGTGTTTCCCAAATTATTTTCCAGTGTGATCTCATTTTAACACCTGAAAATAAAGTGACCCCATACACCAGCAAAATCAAAATAGCAATAAGAAGGCATGGTAACATTCAGTGTATAATTATTATATCATCATCACATATTTGTAATTTTATAATTATTAAAGTTTGATTATTGATCAACATACATCATAAAAATATGTTAAAGCACTTTGTAACAATGTTACAGGCTCATGCAAGTTTCCTGTTTTCTGCCTCCCTCACTTCTCAAATAGAGAGGTTATACTTGCTACTTTCCAGTCCAATTGAATCTTTCCTGAATCTAGGAAATTATGGGTAATTAACAGGAACAGTATACTATCTCATTAGCAAACTCTTTTTAAGACCCTAGAATGAAATTCATCTGAACCCAAAGACTTGTGAACCTGCAGATCCATCAGTTTTCTTAGTATCACTTCCCTCGTGATTGTAAATTTCGCCAAGTTCCACTCTCTTTAACCTTTTACTGCAATATTTATTTTATCCCCAATAGAGATGACAGATTATAAACATAGACTGAATTTTCTTACTCCTTTTACACAAGATAAGCCATCTATCTTCTTGTAAATCATAATAAGACCATAAAACATAGGAGCAGAAATTAGGCCATTTGGCCCATCGAGTCTGCTCTGCCATTCAATCATAGCTGATAAGTTTCTCAACCTCATTCTCCTGCTTTCTCCACACAACCTTTGATCCCCTTGACAATTAAGAACCTATCTATCTCTGTCTTAAATATATTCATTGACCTGGTCTCCACAGCTTTCTGTGACAATGAATTCCATAGATTCACCACTCTCTGGCTGAAGAAGTATCTCCTCATCTCCATTCTTCCCTTCACTCTAAGGCTGTGGCCTCAGGTCCTAGTCTCTCCTGCCAATGGAAACATCTTCCCAATGTCCACTCTATCCAGACCTTTCAGTATTCTGTAAGTTTCAATTAGATCTCCCTTCATCCTTCTAACTCCATAAACTCTATAAACTCGGAGTCCATAAACGTTCCTCATATGTTAAGCCTTTCACTCCTGGGATCATTCTCGTGAACCTCTTCTTGACCCGCTCCAGGGCCAGCACATCCTTCTTGAGATATGGGGTCCAAAATTGCTCACAATATTCTAAATGTGTGGTCCGACCACAGCCTTATAAAGCCTCAGAAGTACATGCCTGTTTTTATATTCTAGTTCTCTGGAAATAAATGCCAACATGGCATTTTCCTTCCTAACAACTGACTCAACCTGCAAGTTAACCCTAAGAGAACCCTGGACTAGGACTCCCAAGTCCCTTTGCACTTCAGATTTCTAAATATTCTCCCGATTTACAAAATAGTCTATGACTCTAATCTTCCTATGAATGGAAGTGGACACCATCGCCAGATTGACTGAGCTTGGGGAGCACCACTTGAGTGAAGGCAATTGCATAGCCTCACTCAGCACACATCCCGAACACAGGGACCCTAGATCAGCCCACAGCAAAACCCCGAAACAAATTCAAGCCTCAGTCAAACTGTTAAAATTTTCATCAGGATCCAAGCCAGCAAGCCATTGTGGTTGCTGCCAATTATAATACAGGGCTCAAGCCCAAGCTTGATGGGGCAGAATTGGTTGAGAAAGATTCAACTTGATTGGGTCAACATTTTTCAATTAGAAAATAGCTGCCTGAGTGAAGTCCTAGTTAAATACCTGAACGTTTTTCAGGGAGGTCTAGGGATTATCAAAGGATCCAAGGCCACCTTACCTATTGACCAAGAAGCAATTCTGCAAAGCCCGTCCAGTGCTATTTGCCTTACCTGCAAGAGTACAGGCAGAAATCAGGAGGCTGGAAAGTGAAGGAATCATCAAACCAGTACAGTTTGCACAATTGGCAGCACTAGTTCTACCGATTGTGAAGCCCAACTGCTTGGTTTGCCTTTGAGGGGATTTTAAACAAACGTGAACTGCTTTTCGCAGCTAGATAAATATCCAATCCCTCTGGCAGGGTCCTGTCCTTCACGAAGTTGAACATGAGCCATGCATACTGCAATTGCAATTAGATAAGGATTCACAGAGATATGCCACAATTAATGCCCATAAAGTTTTGTACCAATATACGAGAGTGCCTTTTACGGTATCATCAGCCAGTGCCATTTTCCAGTAGACGATGGAGAACATTTTACAAGGTCTACCCAAAGTCGCCATTTATCTGGACGATACTAATAACCAGGAAGACCAATAAAGAGCATTTAGAGAACTTGGACAGAACGCTTCAACATTTCTCCAAGACAGGGGTATGCCTTATGAAGGAAAAATGAGTGTTCCAGGTCCCCAAGTGACCTACTTCAGCTATAGAGTGTTCAAGACCAGGTTACACCCGGTGGAAGATAAAGTGAGGGCAATCAAAGGTGGCCTGGCTCTTCATCAGTATGGAGCTTAGATCTTTCCTTGGGTTGGCGAATTATTACAGAAAATTCATACGTAATCTGGCCTCTATCATCGCACTCTTACATTTGTTACCGAAGAAAGATCAGCCTTGGAAATGGAGCAAAGCTGTAGCTCTTAGGGAAGTGAAAAAAGCAGTTATCATTGTCTTAAGTGTTGGCTCACTACAATCCCAAGCGAGATGTGGTGCTGACATGAAATACCTCCCTGGAGGTATTGGAGTAGTGTTGAATGACCAATGGTGAGGAACACCCAATAGCATATGCTTCCCAGACACTAGCTGATGCCAAATGAAGATACGCCCAGACATGTCTCTTTGATGTGAGAAAGTATCATCAATCCCTTAACAACATAAATGTGTAATAGTATGGATCACAAAGCCTGCTTGTGATCCATACTATTAAGGAGGACTACTTAAAGTGGACAGGGCCATGCCGTCCATTGCTTCGGCTCAAATTCAGCAGTGGGCTCTTATTCTGTGTGCATACAATTACAAGTTGGAACACCATCCGGGAGGCCGAGTGGCAAACACGGATGCCTTGAGCCTCCACCCACCAGTGGATACACCACCAGTGGATACACCATCAGTGGTGCTGCCACAGGAAGAGTGCGAGATAACAAGATGTTATGAAGAAGGGTCTAGGCCCGAAACCTCAGCCTTCCTGCTTCTCTGATGCTGCTTGGCCTGCTGTGTTCATCCAGCTCTATACCTTGTTATCTCAGATTCTCCAGCATCTGCAGTTCCTACTATCACAGGAAGAGTGCGTTCTGGTTCTAAACTTTCTGGACAACCTTCCGGTCACCGCTGACAATATCAGACTATGGACACAAACAGATCCTGTCCTGGCAAAACTAAAACAGCTGGTGGTGATGAGGGAAACAAAAGGGCCATCACAACCAAAACTGAAACCTTTCTAGACCTGGCAAGATCAGATCACAAGTAGAGGATGGCATATTATCATGGGGAGCAAGAGGGATTGTCCCAAGTAAAGTTTGCTGCCACAAATGGTCTGAACTATACCAAGGTAATCCAGCATTTCCAAAATGAAGATATTGGCAAGAAGTTATGTCTGGTAGCCAGGATTGAATGGCTGCATAGCCACATTGGTGGGGCAGTGCCCAAAGTGCCAAAAAGGACAAAAATTACCACCAGCAGCTCCTCCACATTCATATGAATGGTCGGGTAAACGCTGGACTTAGTTCCACAATGACTATGCCGGTCATTTCTTGAACACTATGTTGTTAGTTATTGTACAGTCCCCTTCAAAATGGCTTAAGTTGCAGAGAATTCATTCATCAAACATGGGGCCACTGATTGAAAAGTTGCAAGCATCTGTTGCAATACACGGACTCCCAAAGGTGTTGGTCACAGACAATGGGCCATCATTTACCAGCAGGGAATGCAAATATTTCCTACACTCAAATGGCATTCGGCATGTCAGGACAGCTCCATTCGGTCCATCATCCAACGGTTGGGCAGAAAGTTCAGTCCAAACTTTGAAGGCAGTCTTAAAGAAATAGCCTACACGTTCACTTGATAACAAACTATACCGTTTCCTGCTTGATTATAGGACCAGCCTTCATGCAATCACAGGGATAGTTCCAGCAGAGTTGCTAATGGGGAGAAGATTTCAAACTAGGTTAAATCTGATCTTCCTGGACCTCGAGGGGAGGGTGAAATGGCATCAGGAATGCCAATGTCAGACACAAGTCTCCTCTAAGCAAGAGAGACAGTTTACTTCAGGGGACGGAGTTTGGTGTCAAAACCACGGGACTGGCCATGCATGGGTAAAAGGTATGGTCAATGTGAGGTCAGGTCCCATGTAGTTTGAGTAGGAGAGGTGGTCCTGAACAAGCACATGGACCACAGGAAAGCCGCAATCTCGCAAACAGGGCTGGAACAAAACTTACCTGGCACCTCAGAACATCCAGCAAGGCTATCAGAATCTATGGGTTCTCCCCCTCTGCTTAGCATTGAAGAAACCTCTGAGGATGAGTTGGACATGGCAGATGTCGCAGTCTCAACACTGTTATCGCCTGAAGAAGATGAGTTTCAGCTGAGACACTCTGGGCACAAGAAGCAGGCTATGATCCGGTACACACTGCCAATATCCGAGGCAGTGTCGGAGGAATCAGACGTGATGCTAAAAACTCCCAGGACAAGCTATAGGAAAAAGAACCAGTACATAGAGGGGGAGGGATGTAGAGATTGGAACAATGTCAGCCAGGTGGATCTCATAGAATATGAGCTACGTGATTGGCGCTGTTAGCCTGGTCCAAACAGGGAGTTCTGGCTGACAGATATTAACAGGAGTGTCAGGGATTCTGTTCACTCTAGAAGTCGGCCCTGTGCTTGCTGGGTCAGTGTCATGTACTATGCACATGTAAATAAAGGGTGACTTGGTAATGGGATACCTGCCATCGTGGAGTTATTTCACATACCAATTCATAACCCACCTCGCCACTCATCTCCAGAGCTCCTCATAGTTCCTCTGGTAATTTCATGGCAACTCATGACACCCCAGTGATTTCTTATGGCTTCTTAAAGCCCACTGCCACTCCCTGCCACATTACCCATTGTCCATGTACTGTCCAAACTATTATACATAGAGTGCATCATGGACAGACCTCGGGAGCTGTGCTGAGGTAAAATAAAGCTCTGAATATCTACTAGAGACTTCACTACATATGAAAAAAACTCTCATTCACAAAACCCCTCTGACATAGTTAAATTCCCCTCAAATATTTAATCCTTTTCAAACAAACATTTGTATTCATAACCCCACATCAAGAACAGCTTATCCTTTAATAACCTCTCGTGTTATCAAACTGTGAACATACAACTTCCTCCCTCCACCCACAAATAATGACACAGTGGAAGCAATCAGGCAGTAATAATGCTTTAATTATACCACTTAGAGTTATGTCTAAACATCTATTGAAACTCTACACCTTTTTGTTTCAATTTGCAGACACAGGCAAGCAGATTTCTTTTCAAATTTTAAGCGGCAGGGGAATTAAATAACTTGACAGTTTTGCATACCTTATCTATCTTTCACAAACATTTGTATCTCCACCGTAAAATGATAGGACACATTGTCAGTTGAGGCCGCTCCTTAAGCAAAGCTCAAATCTGCTAGGCCTACGCATTGAGTTCAGTTGGCCCATGCAATTCATAATTTGGGTCTATATGCTTCAGGCCTATCCCTTTTCCCTACCAGCAAAAGTAGAAAATAGAGATGGGATTTCTTGGTCCAGGTGCTGTCTGCCATTTTTAAAGCTCCAAGCAGTTCCCAGGACTCTGTAAAATACCAGTTTATGGCAAGTGATTTCAGCAATACACATTGGCACTAACAATTCACTGAGTTAAAACATTGGCTTTGCCCATGTTTACAGAAAGGCACTATATCAATAAAGGAGTAGTAGGAACTGCAGATGCTGGAGAATCTGAGATAACAAGGTGTAGAGGTGGATGAACACAGCAGGCCAAGCAGCATCAGAGGAGCAGGAAAGCTGAAGTTTCGGGCCTAGACCCTTCTTCGAAATGGGGGAGGGGAAGGGGGTTCTGAAATAAATAGGGAGAGGCGGGGAGGCGGATAGAAGATAAAAGGGTTGACACCAATGCTAGGTACAGTCACTCAAAGGCTTGATAAATGGAAACACCCACTTAAAATGTCTGCTAGAGGTCATTAAAGAGACTTCAGGCCATCTTGGTGCCTAGTATTTCTGTTACTGCTCTTTTCATACAACAACCAGTTGTTTGGGAGTAACCATAGCATTAAGGTCAATTTTAAGCGTCACTTTAAGTGATATTCACTATTTCACGATCATTGCTATTAGAGCTGTTAAGGTGACTGCTCAGAAAAGCATTTCATCAAGACTTCAAGTACAGTGATACAGAGAAATGGCATTCAGTGCAGGATAGGGTGAGGGCAACCAAATATTGGACAAGTTTTAATTTTATATATGGAACCCACCATGCATCAAATGAAACAATATAAAACAAATTAACAGTCATTCATCTCTTTATGGTTTGTGGAATATTGCTGTGCATAAAATGACTGCTCCATATCCACACATGGCAGCAATACCAACACTAATTTATTGTATATGAAATACTTTAGATCAAATAAACAAAAGCCTTTCTTTTATAGATTAAAGTTGATTTACACAACAAAGATACTCCTTTAAAGAAAGAATAACCTTATCATAGAAGCAACATATTGAAATGTTAGAAAAAAAAGTTGGAGAAAATTTGTTGGCTTTCTGTAGAGAAACCATAAAGACATTCTTTATATCCTATTTCAGACTGAAAAATACTAAATTTTTCAATTAAAGTTGAAGTCACCATAGTCCCGCTCCCCCATTAGAGAGGGAGATGACTGGCGATGAGGTTAACCTGAATGTCACCATGCCTTGTGTGAGGCTGAGAACACAAGACCTTCATGGTAACCTCAGTCAGTACAGAGTCGAACCTGTATATAGAACATAGAACTGTACAGCACAGTACAGGCCCTTTGGCCCACGATATTGTGCCAAACTTTTACCCTAAACCTAAGGTCTATCTAACCTCCACCCCTACCTTATACTATCATCCGTATGCCTATCCAAAAGCCGCTTAAATGCCCCTAATGAGGCCGACTCCACTACCCTCTCTGGCAATGCATTCCACGCCCCTACCACTCTCTGACTGAAGAACCTACCTCTGATGTCTCCCCTGTATCTACCTCCACTCACTTTAAAACTATGCCCCCTTGTAATAGCTACCTCCACCCTAGGAAATAGATCTGGCTATCCACTCTATCTATACCTCTGATCATTACTTTTGGTAATTTTTGATCTGTACTTTTGGTATTGCACTGCATTCTAAACCAGCCATCCAGCTAAGTGAGCTAACAAACCCTCAGTGTTTCAATGAACGAATGACATATCTAATTCCACGAAAAGGGTAGACTGGGCATCAATGAGTTATATAAATAATCAGTATAAGTTCATTGGCATGATAATTATTTGCAAGGCTGTTTCACAGCATTTTCATGTAAAAAAAGTGTTTCACTATTGAATTAAAAGCAAAATATTGTGGATGCTGGAAGTCGGAAACCCACAAAGAAAATGCTGGAGAAAATCAGCAGGTTTGGCAGAATCTGTGGAGAATGAAACAGAGTTAACGTTTTGAATCTGGTCTTCTTCACTATTGCCTGAGTTGAGGACAGATTGATTGTTTGTCTTTCTGTTTCTATATCTGCACAGTTCCTTGTAGCCAGCCAATGGATGAAGGTTCCTGTTCACACTATGAGCTGCTATGGTATTATTCTCCCGAAAGCAATGAATGCAGACCATTTGTGTACAGTGGCTGTGGAGGAAACAGCAATCGTTTCCCTTCAAAGCAAGGATGTATAGAAAGATGTGTGGAAGGAAAGAAGGTATTTGTGTTTTTTTATTGGATGTATCAGACTGAGGATTTCAGTTTAATTTTTAAAAATTGCATTTTGTCATTCATTCATTCCTGAGCCAACAATACCATTTATCTCATGGACAGTAAGGTCATCCTGTTTGTTCCAGTCATCAGAAAAGCTAAACATACATAAATTCCATATTTCTCATATATCTACTCCGCCAAACTGATGTAAATAATTTGAACAGTTTTGCACTTTATTTGCTCAAAATTTGGTTGCAGTTTAACATTCGCATTTTTCTGTAAATCTTCAAACAATCAAAGTGCTTAATCTTGTCAGTCTGCATTTGGTTCACTTATAGGCAGTAGATGTGGAAGAACAGTGTTCCTATTCACTATGCCCCTGCCACTGTAAGATAAAGTTACATATGGAAGTTCACAGAAGTTCATCGCCTATACCTAAACTGAGTTACCCTCCTTAGTTCCATAACTGGAGTTCACATTAATTTAGTTCTGCTCTGATAAAAAAAAACAACTTCTCAGTCCTATCCTAAAATGTGAAATGCATGTGTGAATCAAACTGAATAAGGATAAGTACAGATAGAAATGACTAACAACATGTCAGCAATATTGATCCTGTTACTTACATGCCCCCCCCACCTTGTTCAGAGTAATGGACAGAAAGCCCAAAAGTACAGATTTCCTGAACATCCTGCAAATTTTGCAGGTGATTTGGTGGGGGCAAGGTAATGTTAGGAATTCAAGATGGTATTGGCTAGATAATTACATGGGAAGTATGTTAAATTAGAGTAATACAGCCTCCTTAAAAGCTTTTGCCAGGTGACAAATCACCTCAGAGCATATTTGCCATCTGTCTCTTGTCCCACCATTTTTTAAACTGAAAGTGAGCTTCTGCTTTACCAATCCGTTTACATTACACTATACAATTGTCTCCACCTCAGAATTTAAAACTGCCGTTCTTGTTTCTGAACTTGTCACACCACGACAAGTCCTTGAAAGTCCCACAGAGTAAGTTAACCAGCAAAGACAGGACAGGCAATAAATGCTGGCCAGCCAGCGATGCCCACATCCCACAAAATGAATAAATAAAAAAAAATTGTAAGTAAGTATTTTGGAATTTAGCACCAATCAAGGAAGATTTTTATGAAATCATTTTCATGAAATGAAATAAATTAGTTGGATTCCTGATCTGTGGAAAGAGTAGGAGTGATGGACCATATGGCCTTTTTGTTTCCCTCCTCCTAAAATCTTTCTCATGAACCATTTTCCTGGATCTTGGGTTCCAAATGCATACTGATACTTTATTTTACACCATCACAATCTTGGCATTCACGCATTAGACAGGGGGTTTTAAGCTGATCTGTACCAAAACTCCAGTTACCCTCCATAGTTCCATAAGATTTCACTTACTTGCTCAACAAACATTTTGAAAATGTTTTGCTCTTATCTTGTTTTGCGCTTGCTAGAAAGATGATTATGGAAATAGAAGGATTTCTCCTTCATCAATATGGTGGACATTATTTCAGACTTGTCTAAAAGGCATGAAAGATAACAGTCTTTAATTTTCTTATCACAGGATTGACACCAGGAAGATAAATAATGACCTTCTTCTTATTGTACCATGAGCCAATAAATAATTGATGCTCATTGAATGTGCCCCTGCATTCATTAAGACATGGAATGACGACTTGAATGAGTTTGGAAGGAATTATTTTCACTGAGACTGACAGGTCCCACTATACAAAGGCCAACAGCTGGGCAAGTTCTAATTGTAAAGACATCAATTTATAGGAGGTTCAGAGAAGTTACTGTCTGATATTGACTACCATTCACCAATGATCCACATATTTGACATATATCCTGCTTAGATGTTTCAAAAATTAATTAATTTTGATATTTACTTAAAGTTGAAGAAAACCTTGCATTTTTCATTTGCTATTCATGATGATATGTGGCTAGTTTTATTTTCTTCCTATATTTTGTTTTGATAAAGCAAGCAAAATAAAAGTTGTCAAAATATGGGCAAACATTAAACAAGTAATGTTGAGATATAAAGATGGTTAATTGATAAGAATTCCAAAAGCTTTATTTTAACAAATGAAAAATTGTAAACTGGTTTTCACAACAATATCATACCAACATATATTCTCATCATGGCATTTGAAGGGACGTTTCTTGTTTGTGTAGTAACATAATGCTTCAGGCTTGAGGTGGACTGAGCTTCACTTGAGCAACAAAGGGGTTTTTATTCGCCACCTTAATAGAACAAAGAAGCAAACAGAAAATAAGAATTACATTTGACCAAATTTGTTGGTTGTAATAGATTTTATTACTGATGTAAATCTGCTAGAGTAGCAAATTTATTTACTCTGTTTATCTTTACCCATGTTGCTAAACTGCTATGTTACCTCAACCCATTCTCTTTGGATTTCGACATCGCTGTACACCTGAATCCCACCCCCAGGCTTACAGTTAGCCAGGGTACTGGCCCAGTCCTTGAAGAGTGGAAGCCATCCCAGTGGAATAGCTCTCTGTTCCTTAAGTACTGATGACCTGAGAATCAAAACCCACTGTTCTCATACCACTCTTTGTGCTCTAAATTTGATTCCCTAATCTGCTTAATCCAATACTAATTGATGTTTTATGTTCTTTTATGTTCTGCATTTTAATTTGGATCCTAAGGAGTTGAAGATGGGGGATTATGAGAATGAGGATTAAGTACAACAAGGGTCGGCATGGTGGCTCAGTGGTTAACCCTGCTGCCTCACAGTGCCAGGAACCTGATTCGATTCCACCCTTGAGTGACTGTCTGTGTGGAGTTTGCACATTCTCCCCATGTCTGCTTGGGTTTCCTCTGGGTGCTCCGGTTTCCTCCCATAGTCCAAAGATGTGCAGGCTAGGTGGATTAGCCATGCTAAATTGCCCATAGTGTTCAGGGATGTGTAGATTAGAAGGATGGGTCTGGGTGGGATGCTCTGTGGGTTGTTGGGCCGAAGGGCCTGTTTCCACACTGTAGGGATTCCATGATCTATGAATACCACGATTTTCAGTGGTTTCAGCCCAGTCCCTGGCTACGTCCTGAGATGGCAACATTATCAAACTCATCAGAGAAGGGACAAGCAACCATGCCTGTTCCCTGCCAGCTAGCCCCTACTGTCTCTGATTATATGTCAATTTGTCTTCAAGAAGTGCACAGGTCAGTGTGAAATAATCTGTTTGGATGAAGTGGCTGTCATGATTGTGCAGCTGGCAGTGCATGCAAACTCTGAATTGTGGATGACAAACTTGCATCAGTTCTAAGTGCGTGAGAATGAGGCAAATCTAAGAATGTTATGCATAAGTCAAGATTTCAAGAGATTGCTGGTGGATGAGTGATGGAGAATGGTGCACTGAATTACTTATGTGGCATATGATGCAGTGAATGGGATATGGTATTTGCATATACATTCATGCTTGATCTTGTGTGTTAGAGCATCGAATGTTTGTGCATCACTGCATCCGGATTTTTGAGGATTGACTTTTGCCATTGACCACCATAGTTATCTCATCACGCTGCCTTGCCAAGTTTGCCTACATGATGTCCTGTGGATGGATCTAGCTCTCCTCTTCTCCAGCAACATATCCAATGCAGCACCAGAAAAATCTTTAACCATGTTCTATCTCCTGTTATGCTCTGAATCATTTTCTTTTCCTGCTCAGACATTCTTCTACTTCTTCCATCCAGTATAGATCACCCCTTCAAGTGGAACAGGCTGGCTTTAAGTAATACAAACTAGGCTTAGTGTTGCTGGCCTTTCACAAATTTGCCCTCCTCGTGGACCATGCACTGATTCAATACCACATTTAGTGCTGGCTACACACAGAAATTGTGGAAATTATCAGGCAGCGAAAAGTTAGGTCAGTTGATCTTGCAATATGATCCCTGGATTGATCTTCAGAAATGTACAAAATTTGTTTTGTTTTATTCGCAAAGACCTGTGGGGAAAGGGTACCAAAGTGGAACAAATTGGAAAGGTCTTTCAAGGAGCTGGTAGTGGTTCTATGGCTAAGTGGCCTTCTTCTGTATTGTGTAATTCTTTGATCACAGTCCTATTTTCAAGCGATTCTGTGGGAAAAGATTTATTTATGAACAAAGATCTCCACTGCAAGGTATGCTTTTCCTACTGTGGTTCTTAATAAATATGGGGTATATCATTAAACTATAATATGCAGTGAGATGAAATGTAATTATCAAAGTAATATGATTTGTATGGCACAATAAGTTGCAGGATGAATCACCTGATATGGCATCACTGTTGGATGTGTGACACAAGTCCTGTATTTAGTCTTCAGCTGAAAAATGTTCACCTCAGCAACATAAAAAAGATCTGATTGTGCCTGCAAAACTGTATCCTAGCCATACAAAAAACTGTCAATAAAAGTGAGAACCTGGAGAAAAAATACTCTGAACATTACAGACTCTAAAATGTATTTTCAAAAGGAGGTATAACAACTAATTAATATTCATTGATCATTATTGAACATAATCATTGTAGTCATCTGCAAGCTATGCACATCAAAATACTTTTCTCATTCATCCCTTCTGAACATTGTTGCTATAACCGTAGTGCAATAAATTTTGTGAGAAGAATCTCTCAGTTTTGGGCTTGCTGCAGTGCAGCAGCAAAGCTCAGCACAAGCTAAAAGAATAGCATCTCATTTTCCACTTGGGCACTCTGCAGACTTCGGGACTCAATATCAACCAGTAAAAATTGGATCTGTTGGAAATAGAGGGGTCACTTCTGCATTCAGGTCTCTGCCGCCACTTTTAAAGTTGTGTAACATTTTCCAAATTCAGTGAAAGTCTACTCTTGGTTATCTTTGCTTAATTTAGTTGCAAGGATCCATTTTCTGGCAACCCACAATAATAAACTCCAAAAGAACAGGACTAGGAGTAAAATTCAGGCTACAGTGCCATCCAATTTTCTCTCTCTGCCATTGAACATTATCATAGAAAACCAGGGTAACTTGAGTTAAATCCTACATACTACTGTCAATCCATATATTTTAAGATTCAGCATCTTCATGTTTATTCAATTAAAAGCATTAAGTTTCCTTGACATAAGTTGCAATACTGCCTTAAGCCTTATGTTTGATTTAGAGTTAAGTATAGCATGATCTTGTGCTGTGGGAGCAAGACTGTGTACAGAACTTTTCATATCTATTTTGTTTTGATAAATACTTGTGAACAACTCACTAACAACTGCTTCATATCCTACTAGAAAACTCAAAACTTAATACTAGAATTTACAAACCTGTTCCGTCTTATAAATCAGCAAGACCACTGTTAGCTCTCCTTGGAAAACACATTAGTCCAAATATACGATCTTTCAGATTTTTATTCATTTCAGTAAATTCCATTCATAGGGAAGGTTCTTGAGGAATCAGTCGTACAACTGTTCAGAAAAGGTTTTGTGAATTGGACAAAGCAGGATAACCGTTGAATTAATTTTATTATTGTGTGGTAATGGTTTATTATTGAATAGAAACTTCTAGATATTTTTAGATTATCAGCATTTCTTCTCAGAATAACCAACACCCCCACAGGATCTTTATGACATTTGCATTTGCCAACTGAACAGTAGATTGCACAAGAAGAAGAGTCTCCCGACTCGAAACGTTAATGCTGCTTTCTTTTCAGAGGCTGCCAGACCTGTTGAATTTCGTCAGCAATTTTCATTTTTGCTTCAGATCTCCAGTATCTGTAGTTCTTTGTTTTATTTTAGTAGATTGCAACCAATGAGAGTAAACACATTGAAGCAATTACAATCCAAGTCCTGTTGTATTGTTTTGTTATTTTATGACAGAATATTATAGATGGTCAGGAGTCAAAAGCAGTGACCACGTACACAATTCGAGTGTTTACATCAGACGTAACAGTGATAGCAAACTAAGGACAGCTCATTGTCAAAAAGATTGAATTTTGAGCATCTTTTTTACTTAGCTAAGGAGCTTGATAAGGAATGTTTAACATGTTTATAGTAATTGGCAAAATCATAGAGTAGAGAACTGGAATGCATGTGTAAGAGATTTAAATTCTATTTTCAGGAGCATTAACCCACACTACGTAAATGCGAAATAAGAGCAATTTTGCTTACCATCTGTGAACCCCAAATGTATAAGTATTCTATTCAACCTATATAAGACAACAAGGTGCAGAGCTGGATGAACACAGCAGGCCAAGCAGCATCA
>NC_063353.1:36267069-36278492 GCF_021869965.1 Rhincodon typus
TTATTGCGTGGACGGGGTGTGAGGGATGAGGTGCGGGAGATGTGGGAGACACGGTTGAGGGTGTTCTCGACCACCGAGGAGGGGAAGTTACGGTCCTTGAAAAACGAGGACAACTGAGATGTACGGGAGTAGATATAATGCTTTAATCATGATTCTATCTGACTCAAATACAACCCACTTCACAGCTCATATATCAAGGATGCAATGGACTGTTCCAGAAGGTTAGATAGCCCTGTTGTATACTGTTCATCATCTGCTTTTACAGTTAACCCCACAAATTGTACAGGAGACAAGGAGGAAAAGGAAATAATAAAGTATATAGTATTCCACCAGGCTAGAATTCGTGATTTTGGTGAGATATTGGAACCTGGATTGGATGCTTGGGAAAAGTGAGCATGGAGCTAGTTTTCAATGATGACTACAACTTCCAAAATGTGCTTTTTCTCCCCAGCATCATTAGCTGTCACTCCATTGCAATGATAAGTGGTCAAACGTTGTCTGTAACTGTAACTACCTGAAACATATGAAAGGATTTACTGTTGATTACTGTCCTATTAGTAGTCATTGAATATTAATGGACACAAATTCCACTTAAGTCAGTTGTAGAAATGAATCACAAGACCTTTTGACATCTGGAGGTTGATTTTCTGCAACTATGACTAGCAATTAATCAGAGATTTTGCATTACTCTGATCAGCAAATGACGCCTAGACAGGTTTTCTTAATTACCGGACTGCCAACTCTCAAATATTGGATTAGACAAGATTTAGGCAACACATACCCTTAGGGGAAGCTAGTAATAGTACATATTACAAGAAAAGAGTGTTTTGTGCGTTCCACTACTTATGCATGTTTCTTTGTAGCCTCGAATAATTATAGGTAACTATACATTAAAATATTGAGAGACAGTGAAGGGGCATTCCTCCAAAGATTGCCAATGTTAACTTTGGAGGTTTAAATTGTTGAGTTCCTTTGGCAAATGTTTTATAGCTTTGAATGTTCACCAAATCAGTGTCAATGGCTCAGTACGTAATAACTGTTGCACACTTGGTGCTGGATTTTTGTAAAGCTGGAATGGTCGAGTTAGAAAACTTACCAACCCAGAAGACCCATCTCCTTTAAAAGGACCCCTGACCACCTTATTTTCATTCTGACATGATGAAAGCAGGACGGAGTCAGGCCTGCCATCCCTGGGGGTAGACCTGAAGTGATTTTGAAGACAAGTATATGGGCAGGCAAGCAGGCTCAAATGTCCACAACTACTTAATGGGACATTAGTCCAGTTTTAATTATGAATGTTAGATACTCAAATCCTCACTCCACCCATACCCCTTAAGATCCTCTACACTATCCATGTATCCTCCCTTGCTACGCACCCAATAGTCACTATGGTTAGACCTCAGAATGTCTTTGAAACAAACAACAAAAACAAATAAGCTTCTAAGAAAATAATCCTATTCAAAAATAATGATACTGAAACAAACTCTCCACCAAAAAATGCCATACAACTAAACTTAAATCCTATAAATTGTCAATACGCTGTAAAAACAAACATCTATTTCATTAACTGCATCAAAAGTATCTAACCCTTCAATACCCTCTTAAAATGTCAATCAAAATAAACTATACAGATGTTGTTGAAGCAGTTCTGGACCTAGTGAACTCAATCAAACATTGAGCGCACGGTGGGTCAGTGGTTAGCACTACTACGTCACAGTGCCAGGAACCTGGGTTCAATTCCACCCTCGGGCGACTGTCTGTGTGGAGCTTGCACGTTCTCCCAGTGTCTGTGTGGGTTTCTTCCAGGTGCTTCAGTTTCCTCCCACAGTCCAAAGATGTACAGGCTAGGTGGATTGGCCATGCTAAATTGCCCATAGTGCCCAGGGATGTGTAGATTAGGTGAGTTATATGGGGGATGGGTCTGGGTGGGATGCTCTAAGGGTCAGTGTGGACTGGTTGGGCCAAAAGGGCCTGTTTCCACACTGTAGGGATTCTGTGATCCATAATAGTCAAAGCTGTCAAGAGAAACCATTCCAGCTCACAGTCAATGAGGCAATTGAAACTGCAAAAACAAGTAGCTACATCTTTTAAAAAAAAAAGTATATTTGTTAGCTTGTCAATCAAAGCAGTTTGTTGAAGGTTAATATTTCCTTTTAAATGATTCTGGGCATGTAAAGCACTTCAGATTATTACATTAGAATCCAATAACTGCAATAAAAACACAATACAGTATATAACTACTGAAACTGAAAAGAACTTTTTTTTTTAAGTTTCAGAAGCTTGTCATTGAAAGAACTCCAGAAGCAACTAACTTTTTTTACTCTGTACTTGGAAAGGGGATCACCCATGCTTTCTCTGAGGCAGTTTGAGCCATGTCCAGTAAATCTTAAGGGTACAAACTATCAACAACTGAAAATACAGCTAGCAAGTCTGAGTGCAGAGTATGGGCTTACTCCAACAAAAATTGACAGAAATAGGATTGGGGATGGGAATCCTGAATGTGTCGCCAGTTGTCATGTTAAAGACCTCTGGAGTTCACCCACATCCATGAAAATCCTGTCCTTAGTTTCATCAGACTTAACACCTCTCCACAGTTGGCAGAACTGAAGCTCTCAGGTTCCAGGCTGCAAATGGGGTCCAGATTCCTAAAAGTGCATCCATAAAGGGAAAACCAGCAAAACCTTGTGAATGATGTATGCTGTTCCGCTTTGTTTTAAATACCCCAGAACAGTGCTCCACTATGACTGGTACATTCATTTCCAAATGTTTTTTACTGTTTTTCTTTCTCCCTCTGGGCAACAATTTTTCTTTTAACTATCAAACTGTTTTCCTCATACAAGGGATAGTGTCCTTTCTTTTGAGGGGCGACACGTTTAATCCAATATCACCAGGTCTTAGAAAATTTCATCTAATATCTATGATTCCTTGATACCAAAAATAGTAAACAAAATTCCAAAGACTGATTTATACATGAGTACATCTGCTTCTGTTCCTTATTTCACTAATAGCTCCTTAAGCAAATTTGCTTTTTATTGGTTGAACTAAGGCACACTGTCAAGGTTTGTTTTTCTATTTGCACTGAATTAGCTGATTGCCACTCTAGTGTCTGTAGCTGGGCTGGGCATAGGAGTAAAAATTAAATCGAATCCCCTTGCTGATCATAAATAAATAACACCGATCATCTCCCCACCCCACTCCACTTTATTGGAAAGTGTACTTATACCAACGTCATCACAAAATTAAATCCGCTGTCTCCCTGGGTCAAATAATCTGCCAAAATTAAGTTATTAGACCCTTACAGGAAGGGTGTACTTGGGTAAGCTGGAGATAGTTAGAGGTACTACATTGTGAAGGCAGCAAAGAACACATCCAAAATTAATTGAAATGGTATGGTTGATGACCTTTAGAGCAAAGAGGGGAGAAATGCAAGATTATTCATGGAGATGAGATGGCCAAGAAGAAGGAAAAGAGGTAAGTCTGAAACTGGATGAAAAGATACAGTGGTGACAGGATTGGAATAGGAATGAGTGATTGACAGGAGGAGATGGAGGAGGGGGACTGTGACATTGCCTTGTGATGTAACCCCGAACTGTTATGCTACATGCGTCATTTGAAAGCGGAGATGATTGGTGAAAATAAAATTGCTTTACATAAAAGTAATTAGTTTGAAGAATGATAAAGACATGGCAGAGGTTTAAACTATGTCACAATGTTAATTCTTTAAATGTATGGCTTTGTTTTATTTCACAGACTGGCATAAACTCCCCTGTATCAGAAAGCATGTATGGAATTTGTCAGTACTTTATCTGTAGGGCTGATGAGGCTAAAAGAACCACCTACACAATTACCTGAGAACTGTAAGCCTGCTAATATCTTTAATTCTGCTGCATCTATTACTACAAATTGCTTTATTTTTGTATATGCCATATGGTTCTTTTTTCTCTCTACAGTTATTTTTTTGAACGGATGAAAACAACTATCAAATGTGCATTCTGGAGTTCAAGGAGTTTGGTGATATTCATGTATTTACTAATTTAGGGAGTGAACACACTATGAATCAAAACATCTTTGGGAGCTGGATTAAAATTCACCCATAAAGTCTCTAGATACAATATCTCTCTACCTCTTTCTCTTAACTTTGGGCACCAAAAATTGAATGAGCTTTTTTCTCTGTATTAGTCCAGTATATTCAGTGCTACTTTGAAATAATTTTAAGAATTCATAAAATGCGCCACCAAATAATTGCTTCTTCTTTCAGCTTCTCCCTTTTTACTGAGGGCTGCCACAATCACCTTTCTCCATCTTTTCTTGGCAAGTCACCATTTTCTATTCCAAACCCATTGTGTTCACCATTATATATTTCTGCCAGGCCTTAAGGCTTTCTCTTATTTTTCCTGAGAGTCCGAAGTCCATTATTCGTGTCACATTTCCTCATCAGATAACTGACTATATCATTAAAATCTCTTCTCGGCTATTTTTTCCTGATGCTTTCACAGTCTTCGCTGACCACTTGATGGACTGATTCCTGATATTGGCCTTTCTCATCAATTCACACAACCACCTCAGCGTCCACATCCTAGTAATATTTGGTCCTTCTGTTCCTGATGTCCATGTTTCTGCACTAGATAGCAAGGCCAGCTTCACAACTCTGAGAAAGATTTCACCTTTCAGCTTCATTAATCCTTTTCCATCACATAATACTCCACTGCATTTCTTCCAATTACTTCACCAAGCTAATTTGTTGCTTAATTCCATACTTTCATCTTCTGTCACTATTGACTCCACGATCCCCAAGTCTTGATGTATAATCTTTACACCTTCACTTTGATCCTTCTTCCTCTCAACACTTTTCTTCTATTCTCTCAAAACTTAGTTATGTTCTCATCCTTACCAATACATAGCTCAATGTCACCTGTAACATCATTGACCATGGTACTTTCTGTCTCAATTGTTCAGTTAGAGTATTCCTGACAGAGGAAGAAGGATCCTTGCTGCAATTCAAATTTGATTTTGAAAGTCTCATTTCCACCCACACTGATTTTTAGTCATTTCAAGCACTCTTTGTACATGCCTGTAGCAGTATACTTTCCTCCTTGGGACTCCACAATTCTAGCACACCTCAGACTTCCTCCCTTGACACTCAGTCATAAGCCTTCTCTAGATCAAACAATACCAGCAAAACATGCTGCCAAACCATACTTATAAAATTTCCCAGAAAATATTAAGCCCTGTGGGATCTGGGTTTGCAGTAGAAATGTGAGCTGATGAGATTCCCAGATGTAATGAGTAAAGTGTATACTACCTGAAGTAAAAGCAAGTAGCTACTGCAAAACTCTTAAATGAACTCTTTTTTTAAACTGAGCATGTGTGATCAAGAAATTCATTAGGTCTCATTTTTTATAATTTGATGTCAATTCAAAATCTACACATGCAGCAGCATAAATGCAAAAGAAATTTTAACTGAGTGGAGGTTGGGGTAAAACTCAAGCGGCATCATCAGTTTGAGAATAGGAGCTCTTTTAACTTAAATGTGTTTTCCAGTTACCACAATGGTGAAAAAAAAGTTTCAAACAAATCCATATTGCAGAACCTGGAATCCAACTGCTGACCAGGTGTAAGGGTGCCAAGATGGAGTTCAGGTTGTGTATGAATTTTCTATAATAATTCACTAACCCAAGGAAAGACCTAAGCTCCGGCACAGATGTGGGAGTCTGGTCTCCTTTGATCGCCCTTACTTTCTCTTCCAACGGGTGTAACCTGGTTTTGTCGACTCTGTAACCCAACTCAGTCACTTGGGGTGCCTAGAACACACATTTTTCCTCCAAGTCAAACGCCTCCCTGGGAGAAACATTTAGGCACTATTTCCAAGTTCTCCAACTGCTCTTTATTGGTCTTCCTTGTTATTAAACTGCACTAGTTTGATTATTCCTTCACTGTCCAGCCTCCTGATCTTCTCCTCTACTTTTGCCCACTAGGCAAATGGCACTAGGTGGGCCTTGGAAAATCTCAAAATTGCTTCCTGGACTACATGTAAAGCGGCTTGGGTCCCTTTGATAGTCCCAAACCTTTTGAAATACTGATGGGCGTTTCACCAGAACTTCACTGAGGCAGCCATTTTCTAATCAAAAAATGTTGAGCCAATCTAAGTGAATTTTTCTCAAACAATTCCACCCCAATAGGCTTGGGCCCAAACCTTTTACTACCAACCGTGGTAACTGCACCAAATGCTTCTCAAAAGGAGATTGGAACCAAAGTTGTACCCTTAATCTGCAATGGTTCCCTAGATCCTGAAGAACATTTTAGCCATTTGGCTGAGGCTTGGCTTTGTTGTGGGGTTATGCTGTGGGCTAGCCTAGGGTCCCTCTGCTCAGGATATGCCCGGTCTGTGGCTCTGTGATTACTTACTCTCAAGTGGTGTTGCGCAAGCTCAGTCAGACTGGTGAGGGAGTCCACTTCTATTGGGATGCCCTGTAGTTCCCATGCTCCACTGGCCGCATTTTCTAATGACAAAGCCAGTTGTAGTGCCTGTTTGAAGTCTAGATGGGCTTCAGCTAGTAGGTGCTTCTGCCTAGTGACGTCATTAATCCCACATATCAAACGGTCTCTCAGCAGCTCATTCAGGGTTAACCCAAAATCACATGCCTCTGCCAGTTGTTTCAACCCTGTCAAAAATCCCAATATGGATTCCGCAGTTCTCGAACATCCGAATAAAACCGATGGCAGGATTAGAGGAGATTTGCAGTTGTAATATTCCTTAACCATCTCAGTCAACTCTTGGAAGGTTTTCGTGTCTGGTGCCTCTGGGAAAGTTAAGCCCCTTATAACTGAAAATGACGTGGGTCTGCAAGCAGTCAGAAGGATTACTCATTGCTCTTCATCTGCTCCCCGATGTCATTTTACTGGAAAAATTATTGTATTCTTTCCACATACACTGCCCAGTCTTCGACAGCGGGATCAAACGAGTCAAGCTTCCCAAATAAAGGCATGCTGCCAGAAATACTTACTGCAACTCCAAGATTACTGTTGCAAGTGAATGCTCTTCAGGCACGTACTGTTTTCTCCCATTGCCACTGAAATAATTGCACAGAGGCCAGTATCCCATAACCAAGTCACCCTTTATTTACTTGTGCACAGTACACTTGCTGTGGCCAGCCAGCTTGGAGCTCAGTCCTCTGAACTGATGAGATTCTAACTCCTGTTAATATTAATCAGTCCATGTTAATAACAGCAATCAAGGACTTTGTAGTCAAAGAGGTCCACCTGATTCCAGTCAGTACATAAGTCCTTCTGGCTCAGACGTAGGGACACTACCACTGCACCAAAAGAGCCCCCTTTTAAATATGCCATCTAAATTGGGTGTGTCCCTTATTTGCCAAATTAAATAAACACAGTCTCCCATCTTATTTGCATGGAAATTCTGAATATTCTTTTAAAGCCTACCTGAAATTGAATCAGGCAGTCCTTGTTCATCAAAGTACTGTCCAAAGGTGTCGGTGTCTTTTTTTCAAGAAACGGTGAGCAGTTGAGTATTTTCCCTCATGTTAATTTTTTTAGATGTTTCCCTGAGATTCCATACTGAGCAGATTGGATTTTCCAAACTGTCACTGATTTAAACAGAATAAGCTCTTA
This sequence comes from Rhincodon typus, assembly GCF_021869965.1. NCBI lineage: Eukaryota > Metazoa > Chordata > Chondrichthyes > Orectolobiformes > Rhincodontidae > Rhincodon > Rhincodon typus. The sequence goes on from NC_063353.1 coordinate 36,274,699, forward strand.
ATATTATGAAAAGGGTTGTTAAGATTTTGTGAATTTTGAATATTTGACATCCTAAATTCAAAATCAAATTGGCATGGATTCATTTATCTCCCCTTTTCAAGCCTATAGCATATTGGGACAGCCCTGGCATAACATTTCTGGCATTGGCTGGCTGTTTAGCTCTACGGCCAAGACTTTTTGACAGCCATCATGGATTTTTCTGGAGTCAGGAACAATTCTGGCAGCATAGGACATGTATGGTGGGCGTACTGGAAAAAAATACAAATGACAGAAATAAATAATTTGTTTATTTGCAACACTAGATGTCAAGGACATAGGCAGCTCAATTCTGCCTCAGCAAAAATCCAGGCATGATGACTCAGTTTAAAGGAGGAAACCAACAAAAAGAGCTTGTTAAAGAAATTATAGCTTTGCCACACCCACTTCATTACCATACTTTCTGAAGGTCTGAGAAAGCTCAAACTTCTAACAGTACAATCATCCTTTTTTATCCTGTCCTTCCTGGTTAGAAATGATCAGCCAGCATGCTTCCACTATTTTTACACTTGCATCAATAGTTTCTGACCCTTCCTTTGTGTCCAATACTTGGCTGCTCTGCAGTAGAAATTCTCTTCTTTCATTGCTTGGTACCTGCAGCTGCCATCTGTTCCTGTTAAGGCTGCACACAGAACCAGAGTTTTCCAGGATGTCATCACATCTACACTATCTTATTTTTAATTCATCAACTTTTTCACATTTGTTATCGTACACCTGTATGGCACATGGGACTTGAACCCAGACCTTCAGGACCAGAGACAAGAACACCATCACCACAGATGGCTCATAACTGTTGGAAAAGATTGGTATGTAGGACCTCAAAACTTGACTTGTTTTCTATGAGAAAGAAACTTTGCAAATGATGGCCAGTGAGGCTTTCAAGTGTTTTAAGAAATGAAAAAGTAGGAGGGCATTATGTTAACTGAGGACTCATGAAGATATTTTGTTTCTCCAATTGAAGGCTTAGAACATAGAACAGTACAGGCCCTTCAGCCCATGATGTTGTGCCGAACTTTTATCCTAAACCTAAGGTCTATCTAACCTCCACCCCTACCTTATACTATCATCCATATGCCTATCCAATAGCCGCTTAAATGCCCTTAATGAGGCTGACTCCAGTACCTTCTCCGGCAATGCATTGCACAAATATTAGTGAATCATTATTATGAATTCCTTCTGTCACTCTCAACTGAATTGACATGCAGATTGTTTCCTGAGAAAGCCATTCTATTCCATCTTCCACATTTTCCTTTGCAGATTTTACACATCGCAAGGAAAAATATGTATTTCACTGATGCCAGCATTTTACAGTACCAAATCATTCACTTAGAACTCCCAGGTCTGAGGGAAGGTGGGAAATGAAAAGAAGATGACACACTATGCATGGAGTAAGCCGAGCAGTTTGTAGAATGAAAAAGAAAATATATAGGAGAAGGAGTTAGAAGTTGCGTATCTCTATTGCATGAAACTCACAGAATCCCGTAACACATTAGCTTTGGTTCAGTCATTGAGAGCTGTATCTAATAATTTTTATGGACAGCAGCTTTGATGAAAGCAAATTAAAAGTGTGCACAGTGACTTGCCTGTCATGGCACGTTTGGAAAACTAGTAAATCTACAGCAAAAGAGTTTCTTTACTTTATGCCATACAGAACTATCTCCCAATACTAGTGACCTGGAAGGACAGTAAATACATATGTAATATTCTTCTTTTCTCATGTTACACCGAAACATCATATGTTTAGCTGTCAAAAGCTGCAAACATGCACACCCATCTTTCATATCCAGTGCCTGCACGCATGACAGAAAGGAAGCTGGACATATCGAACAACCCAAAAGGATGAGCCGACAGCATTTTATCACAGGTTTCAGCTGCAGTGAGATGAAGATCCTCTCCATTCCAAGGACAAGATACCATCTCATGCATTTCTGCCACTTGGGTAATACTTAGAAGAGATGCTGGATTACATAAGAGTTCAAATTTTATTCACTAACAGCAAGAAGGACAGGGAGAAGAAAATTTTATTTTGTATTGATATGGTTCTCTTGGCATAGAGGAAGCTTAGAGGTTTCCTTTGTAGGTATTCTTAATATTATTTTGAATGTCCTATCAGGACAAATGAAATAGGCAATAAGTGCAGTGATTCATGTCATAAGAATTCTTTCACTAAACAGATATATCTTTTGAGTCAGCTGCTGCAGAAACTGAAACAAATTTTTTCTCACTTCCAGACAGTACTCGTCATTGGCTAGCCATCCTGCACAAACTGTGGTATCTATAACATTTGCCAGTTATATTTTGTTTTGTGTGATAGGGATTAACCACTTTCCCCCTTCATTGCTAATTTATCCTGGTCCCTATCCCTTAACATATTTCATCATAATCACCACCTACATATACTTCTGTCCACTCTGTCCTTACGTGTCTGATATGTTTGTACAGTGGTAATGTCTTCAGATGTTTTGCTCTCTGGAACTCCCTCCACTTACATCTTAAAAACATACTCAAACATTTTCCCTTTAATAAAAACTGAAAGAACTGCGGATGCTGTAAATCAGGAACAAAAACAAAGTTGCTGGGAAAGCTCAGCAGGTCTGGCAGCATCTGAGAAGGAAAAAACAGAGTTAATGTTTCAGGTCCGGTGACCCTTCCTCAGAACAGTCCTCAGAAACATTAACTCTTTTTTTCTTCACAGATGCTGCCAGACCTGCTGAGCTTTTCCAGCAACTTTGTTTTCCCTTTAATCATGCTTTTAAGTCACCCCTGCCAAATTTATCTATCCTGGTTCAGTGTCTGTTCCATGGGTCTATTAGTGATGCATCTTTGATTATTAAATGAGCTAGATGCAAATTATTACTATTTTGTCAGCTTGCTTTCTGAATGAATTCATTTTTTAACATTAGCAGATACCTCGCTTGTTTATCTATGTTGACAAATAAGTCAGCAAATTAAAATTTACCACATTCTCATAAGCAGCAGTCCATGAATTGTAACAAGTTAAATCCGTTGATAACCCTCTCACTGTGTACATACAGTGCACTGCAGTTCGGCTTCCCAACACTTCACACCGTTGGCATTTCATCAAGAACACTTTAAGCAATAACCTTCCAGATTTACAGATGTACAAGAGGATCCCTGCGCATTTGGAACAATTCCCAGCTCACGTTGCCTGTTAGTTGTGCACCTCAGCGAAAATTTTAGAATAACAAAAATATTATTGGGCCTGATTCCTTTTCTCAAAATGATTTTCAAGTGGGTCTGTAAGGTGTTATGGATATATTATGTGGGAATTTTCTCAGGCAGTTATAGTCTACTGGAAGTGCAAACTAATACCAACCCCCTCCACAGGAAATGTACAATCAAAACAAATCAAATTAAGATATAAAAGAAAATATTTGACCATTTAATCCACTTTATTAACTGGAACTTGAAGAAAAAAAGCTATTATTACCTTCACCCCACCACAAACTCTGTGCTCTAGTAACTAACTCACTCCTTTAAACTGTGAGGCTAAACCAGAATACTCATGGTCTTAGTGTTGTATTTGACACGGAGACAAACTACAAAACACATATCCACCCCATCACCAAGACCACTGTAGTGATTGGAATGAGGGCCAGGTGGATCCCATTGACTAGGAGATCCATGATTAGGGTTGATAACAAAAACAAAGTTGCTTGAAAAGCTCAGCAGGTCTGGCAGCATCTGTGGACGAGAAAACAGAGTTAATGTTTCGGGTCCGGTGACCCTTCCTCAGA
>NC_063353.1:36278992-36289121 GCF_021869965.1 Rhincodon typus
GCCTAGACCCTTCTGATGAAGGGTCTAGGCCCGAAACGTCAGCCTTTCTGCTCCTTTGATGCTGCTTGGCCTGCTGTGTTCATCCAGCTCTGCACCTTGTTGTCTCGGATTCTCCAGCATCTGCAGTTCCTACTATCTCTTATTCAACCTATATGATGTTTTATGACACATCTCTGAAGCAGGTGAGACCTGAATCTAGGCCTTCCAGCCCAGATGTAGGACACTATCACTGCAGCACAAGAGCTCTCTCTCAAATGTATACATTGAGTAATGTTAACAGTCTTGCCCAGTCTAAAGACAAAATGTATGTGTCCAAATGATCAAACAGCCTGCAGCGTCTTGTAACTGCAGAAACATTCATGTTTATTCACAAGACACAAAGGGATGATAAAAATGTGTCTATTTTAGCGATGAAACTGTCTGAAACATGTGACTTTTGAACAGTTTCTAGGTGAAGCAATGAAAGCTTTGCCTCAGTTTGAAGAAACATTAAACCAATGGAGCTTATCAGTCAAAGACTGACCCATGTATGCTATAATAAAAGCAAAATACTGCAGATGCTGGAAATTTGAAACAAACAGAGAATGCTGAAGAAACTGCCGCAGCAGCTTTGGAGAGAGAAACAGAGTTAACGTTTTCAGTCAGGTAGGACTCTTCTTCAGACCCATGTATGCTATGCCTCTTGAGCTAATACTTAGGATGGAGATAGTGCTGGATATACTAGTGAGTTACATGCCACAGAGTCCAAACAGCTTTAGAATCAACACAATCGCTTAACCACATTAGAGGGTGCCGGAAAAAAAATTCATTATCCAGGCCAATGTTTTATTAACACAAAAACAGAAATTGTTGGAGAACCTCAGCAGGTCTGATAGCATTTATGAATAGAAAATAGAGTCAACATTTCAGGTCCGTACCTTTCTTCAGAACTGTGTAGCAAGGAAACTGCAGTATTTGTGCTGAAGAATGAGGGTGGGAAGGGTTGGGGAGGGAAAGAGGTTGAACAATCGGTAAAGATGGAGCCCAGACGGAGACAACAGCAGTTGGGCGGGCAAATTAATGGAATAGTGATGAGTTGGGGAGAAGGAAATGCTGCTAATGGGGACTAATCAGTGGGTGAAAATAGGTTGGCTGTATGGTGGCAGCCTGTATGATGACAGGTTCTGGAGTGTGGGGGTGGATAAAGGACAAGAAAGAAGGTATTCAGGCCTTAAAATTACTGAACTCAATATTAGGTCCTGAAAGCTGCAGGGTCCCCATGTGGACAATGAGATGCTGTTCTTACAGCTTGCTTTGACCCTCACCAGGTTTACAGGATGGAAACAGGCCCTTCAACCCAACTTGGCCACGCTGCCGAGTTTTCACAATTAAACTAGTCCGATTTGCCTATGTTTGGTCCATATCCCTCCATATCTATCTCATCTATGTACCTGTCTAAATGTTCCTTAAATAACAAAATTGTGCTCGCTTCCAGCACTACCTCTAGCAGCCTATATCTGACACTCACTATCCTCTATGTGAAAAAAAGGTCCCCTCTGGACTCTTTTGTATCTCTCCCCTCTCACCTTAACCCTATAACCTCTAATTTTAGACTCCTCTACCATGGGGAAAAGCTGTTAGCTATGTACCTTATCTATGCCTCATAATTTTATAGACCTCTGTAAGGTCACCCCTCAGTCTCCTACACTCCAGAGGAACAAGTCCCAGCCTATCCAACTCTCCTTATAACTCAAACCTTCCAGTCCAGGTAGAATTCTAATAAATCTGTTCTACACTCTTTCTAGTTTAATAATATCCTTTCTATAGTAGGGCGACCAGAACTGCACACAATACTCCAAATATGGCCTCACCAGTGTCTTGTACAGCTGCAATAAGACATCCCAACTCCTAAACACAGGGCTCTGACTGATGAAAGCAAGCATGCCAAAAGCTTTCTTCACACCCTGTCTACCTATGACTCCACTTTCAAGGATCCCTAGGTCTCTTTGTTCTATACACTCCCCAGGCCCGTACTATTGACCGTGTAGGTCCTGCCCTAGGTTGACCTACCAAAATGCAACACCTTGCATTTATCTAAATTAAACTTCATCTGAAATTCCTCAGCCCACTGGCCCAGTTAACTTTCTTCACTGTCCACTATACCACCAATCTTGATGTCATGCACAAACTTACTAACCATACCTCCTAAATTTTCATCCAAATCATTTATATAAATAACAAGTAACAGTGGACCCGGCACTGATCCCTATGGCATGCTGCTGGTCACAAGCTCTGAAAAACAATCCTCTAGCACCACCCTGTCTTCTACCATTAAGCAAATTTTGCATCCAATTGGCTAGCTCTCCCAGGATCCTGTGAGATTTAATCGTAGGCAACAACCTACCACACAGTACCTTGTATGCATTAGTCAGATTTCAGCATCCATGGATGTGAAGTGCACGTAGCCATTGCCCATGGAGCGTGCCCTAAGATGTTGGTGACATGTGTACAAGATGGAGTTCAGGAGGAGCAATCAGTGAGCAGGAGTTGCCATGTAATTGCTGTGACAGTATCAAGTCTCTAGCCAGTAGATGATAGAGTAGGAGAATGCACATAAGGTGTGATTAAGTAATAATAAAGGCAAATGAGTGATAATCTCTATTAATAGGTCTCGCGCCGCTTAGTAGTGAGAATCTTGTCTTACCATCCAAAACATGTTGCTATCAAAATCCAGAAAGGCCTCATTCAATTTCTCATGCAATTCTCCCAAATTTCTTGTCGTAGCCCATGCCATTTAGGCCCTAGGGAAGTTCTACTCACAGCAGTAAAACTGTTTATGCCAGCTATTCTACATGGCATCACCATTTTTTACAGTGATTTTAATGTGTTGTCAACTGCAAACTGAAACAAGCAGAACTTCCATATTCAATACAGTGTGGAGCTGGAGGAACACAGCAGTTCAAGCAGCGGAGAAGCAGGAAAGTCGACGTTTCAGGTTTACACCCTTCATCAGGACAGTTCCCTGACATTACTTCGACACTTACTATTTCATAAATACAAATAGCATTTCAACTAATTCATTCCACATATGTTTGTGCATTCACCATCCAACATAGTCCAATTAAATGAATCTGTAACTAACACATTCATTTCAAGGCTGAAGCTTCTGACAGCTACAACTGTCTAAGACTAATGACTATCATCATCTTCCCCTTCTAAAACTTCTATTGTGCATCACCTCAAAGACCCAATTGTTTCATTTCGGACAACTTGCTACATAATAACATTTTGAATCACATTTAAAGCATTTAGATGTAGTAATTCTGCAGGCATTCTGCAGTCACCAAAGGGTTGCTCTCTCATTAGAAAGAGACAACTAAGGGTGACTCCTAAGACAAGGGAGAAGGTTTAGTAAGTAGGACTTTCATGGTAACTTCAGCCAGTGCAGGAATGAAAATTACGTTATTGGTATTAATGCATCACAAACCAGCCATCCAGACAACTGTGCAAACTGACTCCCACAAAAGGGATGACTATGCCACAACATATAGATGCCTGCATTCCATATCTGAACAGTCCCAAAATGCTATGAGCATTGAATCTTCAAAATTTCATCACATTGCCAATATCTCATTTGTGACATGACGTTTGGTGGAAATTACAGCTTCCCCAGGGAATTTTTTAAAGCTTCAGACATCTGTAGCATGACTTTTTCTGAGAACCTAACTCCAGTTAAAACTAGGAGACCAAAGCAACACTTCAGCATAATCCAACAATTTGATAGCAAACACAGAATTGGGAATTTCCAGATAGAATTTCTGCACTCTTGCGGTGTGTTAAATTCCATGATGTAGTCTGCGATTGAATAACTATCCATGTTTCTAAACTTAACAAAATCTGACCATTCTTCCCATGCATTTATTCATCTTTCTTCTACTGTTTGCCAATAAATTTTAATAGAATACCCATCTTCCTCAGTGTCCTACTGACGAACTGACTGCTTCTTGCTCCAAAAATACATTGAATCTGAGCATGCTTTTGGTAGGAAATGGAAAAATCTTACCTTAACTCATTTCATTTGATTTCAGTCAGTCCTTCTTCTCAAAAGTAACTCCAATTATAGTCTTCTGTCAAAAATCATTAGTTTCTAATTTTCACCTTTAGGAAAGCTCTACTTCCATCTTTATTGGATTCAAGCCAGATGGTGATGCTGCTTGAAGGTGAGAAGCACTTTCCAGAAAAAAAAGTATATTATCTAAATAGGGAGAGATTAAAGAGCTGTGACATGCAGAGGGATCTGGGTGCCCTCATGCATTAATTACAAAAGATTAGTTTGCAGGTTCAGCAAGTAATCAGGAAAGCTAATAGAATATTATTGTATATCATGAGTGAATATTATCGGATGGTAAGACATTCTGGCTTCTACACTCAGTTAGCAAAATAGGGCTATTTTATATCTCTGCCTGCTTAATAATGCTGCCTGCCTCCACAGTCGCTTGTTGCTCCTGCTCTGGCCGGTTGATGTCCTCCTTTTCGTGATGCCAATAGAATAGACAACTCCCATATCAGACATTCACAAATAGTGCAGGATTCAATATTGATTAAAGCCTCTGCTTTTCTTCCGTCTTTCCTGCGGAATTGTACTGATGCAACTATAATGTTATGATAACTAAAATTTGCAACAGTGCTTAAGTCTCAGTTTCAGCAGCAGACTCTTCGAGTAAATCCAACATGTAATATCACCTGCAGCCTCTACATTCGCACTTTCAACAGTGCATGTAAATAAAGCACCATGCTTCCTATGAACCCATTGATTATGATGTAACATTTTATTGACAAAAACTGACATCCAAACAAGTTTAAACATTCTTAATAGAGCATTTAAAAGTGGTGGGTGAACTGTCCAGCTATCTACTATGATGACCTCACGTTCACAACCCAATGTCATGATGCCAAATTTTACACATTAACAGAACTGCAGTAGTTCTGCTTTGCAAACATGCCATCCACACACAAATCTCACAATTTCATCATCATTTTGTACAAGCGTGCAGTGTATATCTTTCGGAGCAATGTCAGAGGAAATTTCTGAATTTTGAGGTATAATACTGCTAATTCACAAATGCTGCAAAGCGCATTATTCTAGGACACAATTGTAGTGAGATGCATGGCCATGAGCCAATGACACATACAGCCACAATGATCTAAATCTGTCATCTTTTAGAAGATAAGCTTCAATCTCAGCTGTACCAATGTGAGCGGAAAGAGTCAGAGGAAAATCATGAACCTTCTCCAACAAATGTGGAGGGAAAACTAGTATGTACTGGCTACATTTCACGCGTGCCAGTTCGTACTTAGAGTAACATTGAAACAGAGGTTAAGAGCTAAAAACTTTGTGAGGCAAAAAGAAACCCAAAGAGGAAGTGGATAAAACAACCATATACCATATTCAAATACCAAACATGTTTCAGATGAATCTCAGTTTTAGAGAATTTACTGTAATGTGGCTCATCAACAAACTGGTTGAAATTGTATCTTAGTCTCCGTGTTCCAAGTGATATAAGCAAAGAAATTGTGCTGCTAAGGATTTTAGTGAATCATAAATCATTTTCTGCTTTTTCTTTTTTTTTTGACATAAGCAAGCGTGTTATCAGTAAGATGTGTTGACTAATTAGCGTCTGCAGGCTTTGAAACATGTATCCTGTACTTTGATCAGGCAAATTAGTGAAAAAATTCCAAGTCTAATCTTATAATACTGGAGAAGCAATAAAAGATTGTGAGGGGAAGAAACATATATTTACTGTAGAATGTAACATAGAAGCATGAAAATATGCAACCATAGATGGAAAAGATGCTATTTGGAAGTATAAAGAAATATAAGACAGTTTAAAAGATAAATTGACAAAAAATTAAACTAACCAAGATCTTGGCTGAACTGAGATATTGTTCCTCTATCTATTCAAGCAATTTATTTTATTCATTCATCTTATGTGGTCATCACTGGCCTGGCCAGCAATAATTGACCATCCCTAGTTGCTCTTGAGAAGGTTGTGGTGAGCTGCCTTCTTGAACTGCTGTCGTCAATTGGCATTTGTAGATCCACAGAGACCCTGGGGAGGAAGATCTAGGGTCTTGTCCCAGCTGCACTGAAGTAATGGCAATATATTTCCAAGCATAGATGATTAATAGCTTGGAGGGGAACTTTCAGGTAGTGGTGTTCCTACGTATCTGCTGCCATTGTTCTCCTGGATGGTAGAGGTCAAGGCTTTGGCTAAGGGTTTTATGCTAAGGAGAGTGCAGAATTCCTGAACTGAAGACAAAATCAGACAAATGACACACTTATGATCACTATTTGCTACTGGAATGTTGTGTGTGCATATCTTTGTAAGCCACCTGACTTGTCCAACAGGAGATACATATGCAATTATGATCCAGTGAAGCTGGCGACTGATATTCGTGCAATGTATGGTTTATAAACTGTCATGGTGAATCTTAATATCTACATAGTTTGATTGAGTTTTTTTGAAGGAGTAACGAAGACGGCTAATGAGTGGTGCACATTAACTGTATGGACTTCAGTAAGGCATTCGACAGGGTTCTGCATGGTAGACTGGTTAGCAAGGTTCGATCACAGAATACAGGGAGAACTAGCCATTTGGATACGAAATTGGCTCAAAGGTAAGGAGACAGAGGGCAGTGGTGGAGGGTGGCTTTTCAGATGGGAGGCCTGTGACCAGTGGTGTACCGCAAGAATCAGTGCTGAGTCCTCTGTTTAATGTTATTCATGTAAATGATTTAGAGGTATGATTAGTACATTTGCAGGACGACACCAAAATTGGTGGTTTTGTGGATAGTGAAGAAGGTTACCTCAGAGTACAATGGGACCTTGATCAGATGGGCAAATAGACTCAGGAGTGGCAGATGGAGTTTAATTTAGGTAAATGTGAGGTGCTGCATTCTGATAGGGCAAATCAGGGTAGGACTTATACACTTAATGGTAAGGGATCTTAGGGAGTGTTACTGAACAAAGAGACCTTGGGGTGCAGGTTCACAGTTCCTTGAAAGTAGAGTAGCAGGTAGACAGAATGGTGAAGGTGTTTTTGGTACACTTGTCTTTATTGGTCAATGCATTGAGTATAGGAGTTGAGAGGTCATGTTGCAACTGTACAGGACATTGGTTAAGCCACTTTTGGAATACTGCATTCAATTTTGGTCCCCCGGCTAAAAGAAAGATGTTGTGAAACTTGGAAGGGTCCAGAAAAGATTTAAGGATATTGCCACGGCTGGAGGGTTTGAGCTACAGAGAGAGGCTGAATAGGCAAAAGAGGTAATGGCTGAGTGATATTATTGCTGGACTGTTAATCCAGAGACCTAAATAATGTTCTGGGGACCCAGGTTCAAATCCCACTATAGCAGATGGTGGAATGCAAATTTACTTTATTAATCTCTTAATTCCAGACTTTTTAATGACTATGAATCCATTGTCAATTGTCAGAAAAACCTATCAGGTTCAGTAATGCCTTTTAGGGAAGGAAACTGCCATCCTTACCTGGTCTGGCCTACATGTGAGACCAGACCCACAGCAACGTGGTGGATTTTTAACTACACTCTGGGCAATTAGGGGTAGGCAATAAACGCTGTCCTTGCCAGCAACGGCATCATTCTGTGAATGAATAATGAAAGAAAAAAACAGCAGGGACTATTTCCCTGAATGGTCAAAGGCTGAGGGGTAACCTTTATATAAAATCATGAGGGGCATGAATAGCGTGAATCGTCAAGGTCTTTTCCCCAGGAGAGGGGAGTCCAAAACTAGAGGGCATAGCTTTAAGGCAAGAGAGACAACTTTTTCACGTAGAGGGTGGTGTGTGTATGGAATGAGCTGCTAGAGGTGGTGGAGGAGGCTGGCACAATTACAACATTTAAAAAGGCATCTGGATAGGTATATGAATAGGAAGGGTTTAAGAGGTATATGGCCAAATACTGGCAAATGGGACTAAATTAATTTAGAATATCTGGTCGGCATGGACAAGTTGCACATCTGTGCTGTACACCTCTATGATTCTAAAAGAAGGAAAGCTGTTTGTTGTTGTGAAACTATTTACCAGCATAAAACAAAAAGACTAAACTAGAAGATAGAAACAAATTTCCATTTTGCCTCAAATTTCAGTTTTTCAAATCAAGTTAAGTTACAAATTAATTAAGATAAAATTAAATTTCAGTCAGCAGTCAATAACTTTAAAATAAGCATAAAAGCGAATCCATATCTGCTCAATTCTGGCTTAAAAGATATGTAGCACCCGCGAATTGTTTCTAGGTTAACATCATTGTGGAACATACTGAGAAAATGACATACTATGTCTTGGGATTCATTATAACCAATATCTCCTGCAGTTTAATGAGCATGATTTAATGGCTTGTAGTTCATAGCTGTGCACAGCTGAGTTGTTGCCTTAATGAGATAGCATCAAGTAGGGACGAAAAAAATTTTCTCCAAACTACCAAACTGGGAAAACTGCCAAATGAGAATTGGATGAAATTTTATTCTTATAGATTCAGAGTTCTGCTTCGTGATGATGAGAACCATTTCATGATATGTGTATTTTATCACTAATGTGCAATACTGTCAGCACTCAAAAATTTATTTTTCCCAACTGGAATTGTCCTAAGTCACATTCATTCACAAATATCTACAATTCAGCTGAAAGAATGAGGCACTCTTTAAAAATCCTTCAATGATCATAGAATAGAATATTCAATATTGAATCTCTACAGTGCCCATCAAGACCATTTGGCCCAACAAGTCTGCACTGACCCTCCAAAGTGCATCCCATCCTATCCCCATAACCCCATATTTATAATAGTTAACCCACCTAGTCTCCAAACTGCAGGGCAATTTAGCATGGCCAATCCACATAGCCTGTACATCTTTGGACTGTGGGAGGAAACTGGAGCACATGCAGGAACCCCACACAGATACATTGAGAACATGTAATCTCTAAACAGACAGTCACCTAAGGCTGGAATCAAACCTGGTCCCTGGTGCTGTGAGGCAGCAGTGCTAATCACTGTGCCACCATGCTCTTTAAATCCCATGGAACTGGCAAATATAGAAGAGGATGAGATAATGATATCATTTCACCAATAAAACTAACGTAATATATAAAATACCACGAAAGGTCTGTGAAAAACATTACATAGGCCAAATTGGAAGAAAGCACAATAATAATACACGAACACCAACTAGCCACCAAGAGACACGACCAATTCTCACTGGTCTCAATACACACGGACAAAGAAGGACACGAATTCGACTGGGTCAACACATTCATAATAGCACCAGCCAAAGAGAGCCATTCCAGGGAATTCCTGGAGGCCTGGCATTCCAGCCAGAACTCCATCAACTAACACATTGAACTGGACCCTATATACAAACCACTGAAAAACACAACTGGAAGTGATGCCAACCACCCCATCAAACCAAGGCATAATAACAAGCAGGATAGAACACCAACGCTTCACTGGAGGCGCACTGATGTTACCTAGCATGGTGACGAAATGTCTGCAACCAAACACACCGGCTCGGCGAGCAAGTCTACAACCTCATCCACAACTCTAGCTGCAAATCTTCTCAACAACTTACTAGCTTCTCTACTTACCAATACTCTTCCTCTACAATTAAATGTTACCACTCGGTTTGTTTTTTTTAAAAAAAGCCTGTGTCGCGACTTTTACAACTTATGCATCTGAACTCCCAGATTCCTTTACTCCACTATCTCATTTAGATCTTGATTTTCTAAGTAATATGCTGCCTCCTTTTAATTTTCGCGTCAAATTGTAATGCTTCACACTGACCTATGAGGGTCAGTTGTCAATTATATGACCATTCTGCAAGGTTATTAATGTCTTATAATTTGTTACAATCCTGTCAGTATTAATTGTGGTCTGCTAAAACCCCCCAACACTCCTCGAAGTTCTAGGCAACCAGAGGGAGGCAGAGAGAGTGATGGAAGACATGAAATGCCAAATTCAAGAAATATTAAAACAGACTGACAATTAGATATGAGAGATAGTAGGAACTGCAGATGCTGGAGAATCCGAGACAACAAGGTGCAGGGCTGGATGAACACAGCAGGCCAAGCAGCATCATAGG
>NC_063353.1:36289621-36346641 GCF_021869965.1 Rhincodon typus
CACGTAAGACAAATGGCACTAGGCAGAATTGTTTCCTGGTCAACATGAGTTCTTTTGGTTGTTATTAGGGTTGTTAACCTGGGCCAAATCAGGGAGCCCTGGCTGACAGATTTAAACAGGAGATTCAGTTAGACAGACAGACAGACAGAGAGAGAGACAGAGAGAGTCTCTTCATTCTAGGGACTGTCTCTGAGCTGCTTGGTCAGACCCCATGTACCGTGCACATATAAATAAAAGGCGACCTCTGTTCTGGTCTCCTATAAGAACCAGTTGGTGCAGTTGCCACTGATTGTAACAAGAGGTTCGGTCCCAAGCTTGATGGGGCAGAATTGGTTAAGAAAGATTTACCTTGATTGGCTCAACACTTTGATTAGAAAATGTCTGCCTGAGTGAAGTCCTAATTAAAGACCCAGAGGTTTTTCAGGAAAGTGTAGGAACTATCAAAAGGAGCTAAGGCCACCAGACATGTTGACCAGGAAACAATTCTGCCTAGTGCCATTTGTCTTACGTGCAAAAGCAGAGGCAAAAATCAGGAGACTGGAAAGTGAAGAAATCAAACCAGTATAGTTTGCAGAATGGGCAGCACTGGTCATACCAATTGCGAAGTCTAATGGTTAAGTTTGCCTTGGTGGACATTTTAACAAACAGTAAACTGCTTCATGTAACTGGATAAATACCCAATCCCTAGCGTAGAGGATTTGTACACAAAACTGGCAGAGGGAGCTATCCTTCACAAAGCTGGACTTGGGCTTTGTGAGGAGACCTACTTGGGCTACAGAAGTGACAACACTGGGTTACACACATTGGAAGATAAAGTGGGGATGATCAAAGATAGCCCAGCTCCTACACCTGTACTGGAGCTTAGGTCTTTCCTTGGGTTGGTGAATTATTATGGGAAATTCATATCTAATCTTGGCACCCTTACACCTGCTATTGAAAACCAGCCAGCCTTGGAAATGTCACATAGCCAAGAAGTAGCCTTTAGGGAAGAGAAAGTAGCTAAGATGTTAGCCCACTACGATCCGAAGCGAGAGGCAGTGCTGCCATGAAATGGCTCCCTGTACTGTACTGTAGCAGGGTAGTTTTGGCTCATAAATAGCCCAACGGAGAGGAACGCCCGACAGCGTATGCTTTCCAGACACTGGCTAATGCCAAACGCAAATATGCCCAGATAGAGAAGAAAGTTTGGCAGTCATCTTTGGTGTAAGAAAGTTCCATCAATACTTTTACCAATTTGTAATAGTAACAGACCACAAACCCCTGCTAAGGCTACTTAAAGAGGACAGGCTGTGCCACCCACACCTTTTGGCTGAATTCAGCAGTGGGCCCTTATTCTCAGTGCGTACATTTACAAGTTGGAACACCGCCCAGGAGGCCAAGTGGCACCTCCCACTGGCAGATGCATCACCCATGGTGCCTCCCCTGGAAGAGTCAGTTCTGGTTTTAAACTTCCTGGACACCTTTCTGGTCACCCCTGACAATATCCAGCTGTGGTCACAAACAGATCCCGTCCTGGCAAAACTAAAACAGCTGGTGGTGAGGAGGGAAACAAAAAAGGGCCATCACAACCAAAATTGAAACATTTCTGGATCTGGCGAGACCAGGTCACTGTAGAGAACAGCATATTACTATGGGGAGCAAGAATGATTATCCTGAATAAAGGTTACTGCCACATACTGGCTGAACTCCACTAGGGTCATCCAGAGGTTTCCAAAATGAAAATGTTAGCACAAAATTATGCCTGGTGGCCCGGATTGGATGCCACCATAGCTGTGTTAGTGGAGCAGTGCCCAGAGTGCCAACTAGGACAAAACTTACTGCCTGCAAAGTCCCCACATTCATGGGAATGGTCAGGTAAACTCTGGCCTCAGTTACATGTCGACTATGCCAGTCCTTTCATGGGTTCAATGTTCTTAGTCATTGTGGATGCCCATTCAAAGTAGTTGCATATGCATAGAGTTCATTTGCAAACTCAGGGATGACAACTGAAAACCTGCAAGCATCGTTTGCAATACATAGACTTCCTGAAGTATTAGTTACGGACAATGGGACATCATTTACCAGCAAGGATTGAGTATTTCCTAAAGTTGAATGGCATTCAGCATGTTTAGACAGCTCCATACCATGCAACGTCCCATGGTCTGGCAGAAAGAGCAGCCCAAACCTTAAAGCCAGGCTTAAAGAAACAGCCGAGCTTCACTCGATACCAAACTGTCCTGCTTCCTGTTTAGTTATGGGACCACTCCTCACACAACTACAGGGACAGCTCAAGCAGAGTTGCTGATGGGGAGAAGACGCCATCCCAAGTTAAACCTGATATTCTTGGACCTGAAGTGGGGATGTGAAGGAGGGTGAAATGGCAACAGGAATGCCAATGCCAGCCACATGCCTCCTCTAAGCAAGAGAGGCAGTTTACTTCAGGGGACGATGTTTAGTGCCAAAACTAGGGAAATGTCCTTCCATAGGTACGAGGCGAGCCGTGACATACAAAGTTTGGGCAGGTGAGGCGGTTCTGAACAAACACAAAAGCTGTCAGAACCTGTGGGTTCTCTCCCTCCATGCAGCATTGGAGAAATTGCAGAGTCCAAGATGGACACAGCCTTGACACCATTACATGAAGAAAGGGAAGGAACTCTTGAGACACCCCGGATGCAAAAGACGGGCTACACACTGCCTATGTCTCAGTCAGAGGAACTGGACCTGGGTCAAAATTGTATCAGAGATAGTAGGAACTGCAGATGCTGGAGAATCCGAGACAACAAGGTGCAGGGCTGGATGAACACAGCAGGCCAAGCAGCATCATAGGAGCAGAGAGGCTGACGTTTTGGGCCTAGACCCTTCATCAGAAAAGGGGGAGGGGAAGGGGGTTCTGAAATAAATAGGGAGAGAGTGGGAGGCGGATAGAAGATGGATAGAGGAGAGGATAGGTGGAGAGGAAACAAACAGGTCGAAGAGGCGGGGATGGGGCCAGTAAAGGTGAGTGTAGGTGGGGAGTTAGGAAGGGGATAGGTCAGTCCAGGGAGGACAGACAGGTCAAGGGGGCGGGATGAGGTAGGAGATGGAGGTGCGGCTTGAGGTGGGAGAAGGGAATAGGTGGGAGGAAGAATAGGTTAGGGAGGCAGGGACGAGCGGAGGCTCGGGGACCGCTTTGCAGAACACCTACGCTCGGTTCGCAATAAACAACTGCACCTCCCAGTCGCGAACCATTTCAACTCCCCCTCCCATTCTTCAGACGACATGTCCATCCTGGGCCTCCTGCAGTGCCACAACGATGCCACACGAAGGTTGCAGGAACAGCAACTCATATTCCGCTTGGGAACCCTGCAGCCCAATGGTATCAATGTGGATTTCACAAGTTTCAAAATCTCCCCTCCCCCTACCTCATCCCAAAACCAGTCCAGCTCGTCCCTGCCTCCCTAACCTGTTCTTCCTCCCACCTATTCCCTCCTCCCACCTCAAGCCGCACCTCCATCTTCTACCGACTAACCTCATCCCGCCCCCTTGACCTGTCCGTCCTCCCTGGACTGACCTATCCCCTTCCTAACTCCCCACCTACACTCACCTTTACTGGCCCCATCCCCGCCTCTTCGACCTGTTTGTTTCCTCTCCACCTATCCATCTTCTATCCGCCTCCCACTCTCTCCCTATTTATTTCAGAACCTCCTTCCTCTCCCCCTTTTCTGATGAAAGGTCTAGGCCCGAAACGTCAGCCTCTCTGCTCCTATGATGCTGCTTGGTCTGCTGTGTTCATCCAGCCCTGCACCTTGTTGTCTGGGTCAAAATTGTCCCAGGTGAAGCTACAAGAAAAACAACAGGCCTAAATCCCTGGACTTAAGGGGGAGGGATGTAGGGATTGGAGCAAGGGTAAAGTGCCCCTTCTCACAACACTTTCCCACATAACCACAGAAGGTGCAACACCTGCCCCTTCACCTCCTCCCTGCTCACCATCCAAGGGCCTAAACAGTCTTTCCAGGTGAAGCAGCATTTCACCTGTACTTCCTTCAGTCTTGTGTATTATATTCACTGGACCCAATGCAGTCGACTCTACATTAGAGAAACCAAACACAGACTCAGTGACCACTTCAAGAACACTTCCTGCGCAAGAATGACCTCGACCTTCCCACAACTACTCAATTTAACACAGCATCCTGCTCACATGCCAATTTGTCTGTCCTTGGTATGCTGCAATGCTCCAGTGAATCACATCACAAACGGGATGAACAACATCAATCTTCAGACTAGGCACCTTACATAATTGTGGACTTAATATTGAGTTCAACACCTTCAAATTGTGAACCTACTCCCATTCCTTCCCTTTCTTTTAGCTTTATTTGTTACATTCTCTGTCACTATGTCCAACAGGACTGTCTGTACTTTCCAGTCTGGCAGTTACATACCATTGTTTGGCCATTCTCACACTCCGATCGCTTCATCTGAACTATCAACATCCTTTCTTGCCCAGCACTCCACCCTCTCTACCCCCACAACTACTGCATAAATGCTGCCCTTCCACACTTCATGTCAGCTTTGAGGAGGAGTCATCTAGATTCGAAACGTTAGCTTGCTTTCTCTCCATGGATGCTGCCTGACCTGCTGTGATCTCCAGAGTTTTTTTTGTTTTCGGTACAGATTCTGCAGTATCTGCAGTAATTTGCTCCAGCAAGACTATGAGATCCATAATTGAGGTTGATCATTTGGGCTAATCAGGAAGCTCTGGCTGACTGATATAAAACAGGAGATTCAGAGAGTCTTGTCATTCTATGGACAACTCTGAGCTGGCTAATCAAAGCCCATATACTGTGTGCATGTAAACAGGGACTTGGTGACAGGATACTGGCCTCTGTGCAATTATTTCAACCAGCTACTTCCACCCTAGTAATATTAACAAGTTCCACCCTGCCTCAGCTTATCTACTGCTGAAACCTTCATTTGTGTCATTGTTACCTCTTGATTACTCCAATGATCTTTTGATCAACTTTAAAGGTGCACTTGGCCCGTACTGATAACTATGTGTAATACTGCAGCAAAGACACTTTGTGCTCAGGCATGCTCACAGCATTCTTGCCTTGCGTTGCTTTCTTTATGCTTTTCCTCCTCAGCCAGAGATATCAGGCTCTCATTACAGCTGTCTAGCCTTGGCACTTTGTGCATGCTTGTCATATGTGTCAGCAGGCCTCAATCAAGTCAAAGGGGATAGCTTTTACTCAGGAATCCCTGGCACAATAAGTCAGGAACAGTCTTCGATATGAGTCCAGCTCTTGCTTGGAGGAGTCACAATCAGGATCCTGTCCTCATAAATAGCAAGGACCCAAATGTTGGGCATCCCACAACCTGTTTTGAGTCTTTCTGCCATATTGTGTGCTGAGTTCCTCCTGGAATGAAAGCATATTATGTAAGATGAAAGTGGGTGGCACAGCTATTACTTTTGTCGTAGGTGGAGAGGTGTCCTGAAAAAGTGAGTAGGCAGTGCAGAAAGCATGCAGGTTTAGTGGTGTCAGGGGTTGGGTTGGGTGAGAGTGAGGGAAGATGTTGCAGGCAATAGGGAACGTGGTACAGCGTGAGCCTTGGTGAGAGGTGGATAGAATAGCAGAGACAGAGTGAATCTGAATTATTAAAGAGAAGATCGTAGAACTCAACTTGGCAGAATGGAAGATATTGACCTTCTTCCTACAATGCTAGACATCCCTCCAGATGATGGAGACTACTTTAACCCAAAGTGGTAACATCAAACCAAGCTGCCATGGTCTGGTGTTGTGGCCTCCACTACTGGTTCTGGCGAAGCATGAACTCCTGTGGTCGGCACCACCCCACCCAGCAGGATCTCCAGGAATTGCTTGCAAAGTGGGGCACCAATTTTCTCCTGCCTGCCATGTCTGGGGCAAACACCAGCAACTATGCAGGGCAGTTCCAACTGACAGTGCTTGTCTGTGTGCAACAAATAGCACAGATGCAACAGATGCTGCTCTTTCAGCAGATATCAATTGACTGGGACGGGCATTCCAGGTGGAAATCAAACAAGAGAGATGCCATAGGATATGGGAGGTAATTAATGAGACCAGTTTTGATAAGATATGAGAGATCTTGCTAGGCCTAGTTTCAACAAATCCTTCAAAAGATACGACATAACTCAGGACTAGCCAAAAAGTGCATAGGATTCAGCCCATACAAATTTACAGATTTAATCTAAATAGTGAAGAATTGCAGGCCTCTGAAGTGCCAAGGGTCCTGGGCATTCTCATACATGAATCAGAAAAGTTATTGTAAAAACAATACAACACTAACGTTTATCACAAGAGGAAATGAAGACAAACGTCGGGAGGTTATGCTTCAGTTATACTAGTACTGGTAAAAATTGCACCTGGAACGTCTCGCACAACTTTGGTCCCTTATTTAAGGAAGGATGCAAATGCACTGGAGGCAGTTCAAAGACTGTTCACTACACTAATATCTGGAATGGCGGGGATGGGTGGTTGTCTTTTGTTGAAAGTTTGGACAGGCGAGGCTTGCATCCACCTGAAGTTCAGAAAAGTAACAGGTGATTTGATTGCAACATTTAAGATTCTGAGGGGTCTTGACAGGATAGATATGGAGATGATGTTTCCTCTTATGGGAAAATCTAGAATTAGGGGTCAAAGTTTAAAAATCAGGGGTTATTCATTTAAAACAGAAAGTAGGCAAACTTTTGAGGGTTTTGAGTCTTTGAAACTCTGTTCCTAAAAAGTTGGTGCAAGAAAAGGCTTTGAATATTTTTGAGGCACAGTTGAATTGATTCTTGTTAAGCAAGTAAGTGAAAGGTAGAAAAGTGAGGTAGGTGAGAAAGTAGATTTGACATTACAATTAAATGGCACAGCGGGTTCAAGGAACTGAATGGTCTACTCCATTCCTAATTCATCTGTTTGTATGTATAAATGCCTTATATCCCGTCAGCATTCATTACGGCACTATTTGCCACCTGCAATTTGAGTACCCAACAACAGACAAATGGGTGGCTTTCAGACTTTGAGGGCTACCCTATCACAACAATGCTTATGTCTCTGGTGTGCAATAGAAGTCAAGCTGCCATTTAAAACATAACAGATCAGTCTGCTGGGGTACTGAAAGATTCCTTCCAATACCTGGACCAATCTAGAGGAGACCTGTGGCATTTGGGCATAACAGTCATGAATATCCATAGGTGTCTGCTGTACAACCTTCCAATGAGAGACAACACAACTATTGTCACCAAAAATATATCAAACAACTGAGGATTAAGAGGAAGAGAGGAAGAAACCAGTCATGGATGACTTGTTTGGCTGTGTACGCAGTAATTGCAACCCCAATTCTTAATTCACAAACAGTCGCACACTTTTCTTTCCCTCTGTAAAAGATCAATGCAGCATCCACTTGGTTATGATACTAACATAAAAATCTATGTAAAATAAATATTCCAAACCATATTTATAAATAAAATCATGGCGTATTGCATACAAATATCAACCGATTAATAATGGCCCAAAAAGCTGACAAGTTAGTTGTTGCTAAACACCCTCATACTCACAAACCAAAAACCACATGCCAGTAGTTCAAAATTCAAACTCTAACATAAATGATCAGTTCTCATGTGAGTAACAAGTCACTTTTGAATTTGACTTTAAAAATTTGCAAGATCATCAAGGCATCCTTGGCTGCCATTTCCATGCAAGAGAAGGAAGTGCACAAAATTGTAAAGAGAAAACCTGAACTATTACAAAAATCGAAAGAGGGATGAGGGGAAAAAAACCACAGCAGCTAAATCTGCCAATGGAGAGCAAAGTTACTAATCCCCTACACATTGCCAACATTCGTAAGAGACGGAGAACATAGGGAAGATGACCATCAAATTCCTTGGAATGAATTGGACAGCCATAGTTGTTCTATCTGAATTTAGGCTGGTTTTAAAAGGATGCAGCTGTGACTTTTAGATTTATCCATCATAGAAATTTGATAAACAAGTGATGAAATTAAAAATAGGCATTGGAAACAAGGAGTTGCACAAAGATAATGCTTCGGACTTGTCAGAGGAGGACCAAAAAGTCTCTCCTTTTTAAAGTGCTGTTGTTTTGATCTTTTTTCCTCAAAGTTCCAAAACAATGCAACAGCTTATAAAACAATAATTACTGCTCTTAGAATTCAAGGAAATCAGCTCCAACACTGAAAATACCTCTAAGAAAGGCTGGTCTTACAGCCATAATTTTTTCCCGTCCTCCAGCATCTGGATGGTTGAGTGAATAGGAAGGGTTCACAGGGATATGAGCCAAATACTGGCAAATGGGGCTGGATTTATTTAGGATATCTAGTTGGCATGGGTGAGTTAGACCAAAGGGTCTGTTTCCATGCAGTACATCGCTATAACTCAATGACCAGAAGGATCCTGTTAAGCTATGAAACATGCTAGAGCATCAATGTCCTGTAAAATCAAACTTCAGAATTCACCATTTAGAACCACTGACATGATACAGCATAGAAGAGGGCCATCAGCCGACTCAAAGATATCCAGATACCATTTCTGATCCCATCTTGTTCATGGCCCATAGCCCTGTGACTTACACCACTTATAGTGCAGATCCACTTTTTCAAAGAGTTTAGGGTCTCTGCCTCCAACACCAACTCCAAACACCCACCGCCCTCTACGTAAAAAACAAATTCCCACATGTCCCCTCCTTCTGCCACTTAGTTTGAATCTATGACACCTGGTTTTTGAACTCTGTCAAGGGAAACAAGTTCCTCCTGTCCACCCTATCTCTACCCCTCAAATTTTGTATACCTCAATCATGTCACCCCTCAGCCTTCCCTGTTCCAAGGAAAACAACCCCAACCTCTCCAATCTCTCCTCATAGAGAGAATTCTCCAGCCCTGACAGCATTCTAGTGAATCTTCTCTGCACTCTCTCATGAACAATCACGTCCTTCCTGTGTGGAGCTGGAGGACCACAGCAGGCCAGGCAGCAGAGGAGCAGGAAAGCTGACGTTTCGGGTCGGGACTCTTCTTCAGAAATGGGGGAGGGGGAAGGGAGCTCCGAAATAAATAGTGGGGGGCGGTCGGGCTGGGGAAGGTAGGTGGGATGGTGATAGGTGAGTGCAGGTAGGCAGTGGTGGGGATTGGTCAGTGAGGTGGAAGGAGCGGATGGTGGGAGAGAAGACGGACAGGTCAAGGAGGTGGGGATGAGAGGGAGGGTTGGTCATGGGATGAGCCTGGGGGTGGGGAGATTTTGAAGCTAGTAAAGTCCACATTGAGACCATTGGGTTGTAGGCTCCCAAGGCGGAATATGAGGTGCTGCTCCTCCAGTTTCCGGGTGGCGTCGTTGTGACACTGGAGGAGGCCCAGGATGGACTTGTCGCCCATTGAGTTGGAGGGGGAGTTGAAATGGTTCATGACTGGAAGGTGTTGTTTGTCACGAACCGAGTGCAGGTGCTCGGAAAAAATGATTCCAACAATAGAGAAACAGATCCCCAATTTACATGAGCTAAGTTGCTCTCCAAGTTGAATTCCAAACAGATATTGATCAATTCATTTAACAATGGAATCTCAAAAAAAGATAATTACTCCAGGATACTATTCAAAAAAATATTGTCCCACGATATACCTTTTGGATTATCCATTAGTAACATATGAAGAAAATTACTTTTTAATATTCCTGGATGCATATGCATTGCCAATGATATTGCAATGATGGGCAAAGAAGAGCTACACTCACTGATGGCAGAGGCTCACTGTAAATGGCTTGTCTTCAAAGAAGTAACAGGTGAACATTGGTTAG
Organism: Rhincodon typus; assembly: GCF_021869965.1. NCBI lineage: Eukaryota > Metazoa > Chordata > Chondrichthyes > Orectolobiformes > Rhincodontidae > Rhincodon > Rhincodon typus. The sequence goes on from NC_063353.1 coordinate 36,299,397, forward strand.
ACTTTTTTGGCTCTCTTTATTCAAATTTTGGGATACATGCTTACTCCCCAGGATAAAAATGGCTTGCAAAATACCTTAGTTTTTTTTTTAAATTCCTAGCACTAACTTTGCTAATAAAGCATCTTTTTTTAAAATTCATTCACGGGATGAGGGCGTCACTGGCTAGGCAGCATTTATTACCCATCCTTAATTGCCCAGAGGGCAGTTCAGAGTCAACCACATTGCTGTGGGTCTGGAGTCACATGTAGGCCAGACCAGGTAAGAATGGCAGTTTCCTTCCCTAAAGGACATTAGTGAACCAGATGTGTTTTTCCCAACAATCAACAATGGATTCACGGTCGTCATTAGACTCTTAATTCCAGGTTCCCGATGATTGCTAAGAGGGCTAGTTAGGAAAGACGTGGTCCTATAATTCGCTCTTTATTTTGTTAATATGCTGTTCCAAAAATAGTTTTAGCACCTGTTCCAGCAAGAATTCACCTCCTCTTTAAAAGTTACAGACTAGCTTTAAGTGATGCTAGTGTAGTGTAAAGAGTGTAATATGGATAAATGTGAGGTAATCCACATTGGTAGGAGAGACAGGAATGCAGATTATTATCTGCATGACAATAACTTGGGAAAGGGGAGGGTACAACAATATCTGTGTGTCCTTGTACATCATTCACTGAAAGTAAGCATGCAGGTGCAGTGAACGATGAAGGCGGCAAATGATATGTTGACTTTTATAGCAAGAGTATTTGTGTACAAGAGCAGGGATGCCTTGCTACAATTGTAAAGGACTTGGTGAGATCACATCTGAAGTATTGTGTGCAGTTTGGTCTTCTTATCTGAGGAAGGATGTGCTGGCTATAGAGGGATGGCAACAAAGGTTTATCAGACTGAATCCTGGGGTGGCAGTTCTGACAAATGGAGAGAGTGAATTGGTTAGGACTATATTCACTGGAATTTAGAAGAATGAGGGCAGATTTCATAGCTAACTATAAAATTCTAACAAAAATAGACAACATATGTGTGAGAATGATGCTCCCGATGATGAAGGAATACAGAACCAGGGCTCACAGTCTAAGGATAAAGTGTAGGCCATTTAGGATTGAGATGAGGAGAAATTTCTTCATCTCGATGGTGGTGAGTCTGTGTACTTCTCTGCCACAGCTGAAGCCAAAACATTAAATGTTTTCAAAAGGAGTTAGATATATTTTTTAAGGATAAAGGGATCAAAGGTATAGGGGTAAGATGGTCCTAAGTTGGATATCAGATTGAATGGCAGGGCAGGCTCGAAGGAACAAATGGCCTACTCCTGCTCCTATGTTCTATGTTATTGTCTCTATTTTCCTGTATTTTTGATTGTGGACTAAAATAAAAAATACTTGCTATAAAAAAACCAAGGATTGTGAAAAGGATTACTGTACTTCTTAAAAGCAAGCTACCCAACTTACTGCAAGTGATGTTTACACTGTTGTTTGTTCGACCAGTGGGGAATGGTTAGTTGCAGACAAACTGGCATCAGGGAATCTGAACAAAAAGATTCAGATGGCAACAAGGCTTTCTGGTCTATGGAGTGATGACTATTTGTTGTTGGCAAAAGCCTTCTGCCTACCAACAACCATATGATTTGCTCCCAGGTAGCTGAACAGCTGGTGGGTGTGAATGAGATGGTCGGATGATTTTAGACCATCAGAAAAGAAAAGTACTGCCTTTGTCATGCAGTTTAAAAAACACATAAGGCCTGAAGATAGTCAGTTTATTTTCCCTCATCAGCTGTAAGCTGTTGGTTTTAACTAATCATCAGAGACATTGTATATTGTGAAGCAGTTGCTCTGTGCAGGTAAGTGAAAGCATCTGGAGAAGAGAGGTCATGAAACAGCACGTCCTGCCAATCCAAAAGGATCATCTCAGCAAATCCTGTGGACAGGGACCAAACTGCCTTACAAATTTTTTTTCACCCATAACACCGATTTTTAAAAAAAACCGGTCAGTACGGATGTGTAGCAGCAGTTTTATTAAGTGCCTAAGGGTTTTAACTTGTAGATGGCTCATGTTCACCTGTAGCTAGAATATACTTATTTGAAAAAAAAAGAAAGAGTCATTTGTGTTAAGCACAGAAACCTGGTCTGTGCTTTCCATCAACTTGGATATAAAAAGAAGGCTCAGCAGGGAATTTTGTTTACCTTGATAAAATCTTTAACTTTATGTCGACTCGGGAATAGTGAGCCTTCATCTCCAGCATGCTACCCTGGTGAAGTATGACGCTAGCCTCACACAAACATAGCTCTCCCTGCTGAGACAGGCAATACTTCCATAAAAGATAAAGAAATAAATACTTGCATTTAAATAGTACTTTTAATGACAACTGGCTATATTGAAGCACTTTACAGACAATAAAATAATTCCGAATTGCAGCCACTTGTTATATTTCAGGAAATGATGCAGCCAATATGCTCACTACAAACTCTCACAAACAATGTGATAATAACGATAATAATCCAGATAGTCTGAATTTCTGATGTTGCTGGAGTATTGAACAGGACACTGAAGTTAACTCCCCTGCTCTTCTTTGTAAAAGACGTAAGACTCTATTTCATCGACCAAAACAGGTAAATGGAACCTCGATTTAACTTCTTGGCCTGCATTTTCCAATGACCACTTAGTTAATTCTGCAGTAAGGATAGGAGTTGAGCATTGTGACCTGCAGAATCCCCAAAGGAAGATTCCAAGGGGCAACTCCCCTGCATCTCAACTCTCTGTAAGTATTAATTTAAATTGGAGAATTCAGGAAGTGCTTCTGCAGTTAAGTAAATAGTTACCTGGGAAAGTTTAGTCAATTAGAAACCTAATCTAATTCCTGGATAACAATTAAACTGACACCCAAATTCTCAATCACCTCTGACTAGACTACCTCCGCACCTCTTACAATCCCTCGACCCTTCCCAACAACAACCTCTCTTCCCCTGAACCCGACACCGACTCCCACTCTGGACCTGATCCCTCCACCTTTTCCCAGAACCTGACACACTCCCTCCCCAGGCACAACATGCACTCTAAACTCCTGCTTGACCTTCCCCAACCAGACGTGAAGGCTCCCCCACCACCTTGATCTACCCGAAGCTCTGTAAACCTGGCCAACTTCCCACCTTGCAACTGAACCATCTTGCTCCCTATTTACTAGGCATCCTTCTCACCTGCCATCCTCACATGCCACACTCCTGGCACACTAACCTTATATACTTATCCTTCCACAATATCCTTTTGTCAGACTGGTATAATTACTGAATACGCAACTCCTGCTCTGAAAAAACAGATTGTAGTTTGACTGTGAGACTATCATGTACCATGACAGATGTATTGGATTTTAAAAACACTCCGCATTTCTAATGAAGAGCTGAGTGGAATTTGTCAGGAAATCAGAGCACTTTCTTAACACTAAAAAGTACTGTAGTAGCAATCTGAATGTGATTGCCACACTTTGGAAAGTCTGACCTTTATCTGGTAGGCAGCAACGCTGGCCAGTGCCTTCATTTGTGTACTATAGTCCAGGAGTGAGAATTGAACCTAGAATATTGTGGCTTAGAAGTAAACATCATACTGCTTGACCCACAATTGACATAATAGTGCATTTGGCGCTGGCTGCACACGGCAATCATGCAAGTTAGCAGGTAGGACAAATTAGCATGTTGTCATACATTGGAAGCACCAGCCACAGGTTAATCATGCATTGTGATCCCAGCAAATTATTTTTGGAACTATGGAATTTTGTCTGCTGTAATTTTTCTTTATCAGTGTTACTGACCACTTGTTTGAGATAAATATGGGCGCAAATTTTCCACTTTAGAACTCCTAGCACAAACTAAGAGTGCAAATCAGGAAATCCCATGTCTTTAATTCAACATTAAACTACACTTGGAATCTAATTGATAGGATTTTCATGATATTTGATCCTGACAATGTTGAGAACATCCAGATGGAAGATGCAGAACACAGTTTAAGAAAATCGAAGTTATCTTCTTTTTGAGAAAGACACACAAAATGTAATAAGCATTTTTTTTCTTTGGAAATATAGATTTGCCCTTTCAGAAATGGAAAATTAGATGGAACATCTCTAATGAGGTGACACATTTACAATTTAAATAACCTTTCCTTAACTATCTTTAGAAGCTGCTCACCAACACCTTCTCAAGAGCAATTAGGATGGCACAAATGCTGCCCCAGCCAGCAAAGCCAACATCCCCGAATTAAATTTTAAAACATTTTTAAAATGTATGCTTGCTTCAACATGTACCTTAAAAGCTAATCAATCATCAGAGTTATTTTGCAGCTCAGCTGGCAAATGCACATTATGCTTGGTTCTGATCTACAAATGAGGACAACATCTTGTTTCAATCGCTGATGTGTTACAAGTTAAGTTGATCTCAAGCAGGGCATCGGTGGGAGCACTGCAATTAGCCACAGTTCTTACATCTCTAATAAGAGAAGTTTAAATTAAAAGAGGTTTGTTTCTCCAAGTGGTAATTGGAATGTAAAGCTGTGGACACCAGGAGAAGTCTGGATAAAGCTGTGATATCTCCTATATATGCTGATACTCATTATTCATTGCCATATTTTTTTAAAAAATGTCACTTGATTGGAATATTAGAAATTGGTTGAAGTCTATATCAGGGCATGAATCATCACCTCGAAGGGAAGCGATAAGCAATTTGAAAACAAAATTATTGTTTTTTAAATGATGCAGAATCAGTTCTATACCATTTCCTTATTCTAATAGACATAAATCAAAGTAAGTGCTTAAAGCTATTCCCCAAGCAGTCCCTATAATTAACTTATTAGGGATTCTCTTAAAGATATGAGGAAAATAACTACATTATATTTTTCACTTTAGAAAACTTGCAAATTGATTTTAGTTTTAGATCATAGACTAGTCAAAGCTATGCAAGAAATTGAACATATTAATAACCACAGAGGCTTTTCCTACTACAAACAATTGTTAGGAAAATCGAGTTAGACAAAGCTATTCTTCATTAGTTCCTCAATGTTCTACTGAGCTAAATGAAAAGTTGCTATTTCACCCTACTTATGGTCAATACTTTTATATGATTACTTACATTATTATTTACTTTTGATTAAAAAAAATTGAAAAATGAGGAAAGTATATTGGACTATGAGTTTTCACTTTAAAACGTGGTTTTGAGCCCGAACCAGACAAATGAGATTGAGGTTCCTTTCTCTGGTGGCTTTAATGTGTTCTATTAGGAAATTGGGTTGAACAGTTTTGAGCTGAAATTGAGTTGCTACATTAAACTGTCTCTAAATTATTAATTCATTCTCTGCTCTGAGAGATATTATGTTGCAAGTAGATATATTAGACTGGTAAAGCAGAAGTTATTGTTCTGAGGTTGAAGCAGAAGTACACTGTTGATGCATAATATGAGAAGATAAATGTAAATCTGCTCCCAAGAATGTGATGCTAACACTGATTGTGTGTGTATGTGAGGTATTTTACTTCTCACCTAAACTATTCAACAAAATCACCAAAACTTTGCTTTGACTTTGTTAACAACACAAGAATGTAGTATGGCTTTAAGATTAAATTACAAGATAAAACACCCAGATAACTGAATTGCAGTTACCTAATTGTTACAATAGTGGTAAATAAGCATATTGAACAGTAACCTGATTGGTATACCAGAGACCTTTCATAGACTGAAATGGTCTTTAGAAAGGAAGAAGCATAGACCTAAGTTAGCTGGAAGGCAAGCATTAGGAGACCAATATGAAATAAACAAAGACATCTATAATGAAATTACCATTGTTAGCTAAATACATCAAAACCAGATAACTAAGTCAGAATCAAGAAATTTACACGTCCTGTTTAATTCACTCATGTATGATACTTGAGTGTGTTGATTCCTGGCTGCAGAATAGTTCCAGCTTGGAAAAAGAGAATCAAGCAGGATTCTGGAATAGGCACTGAAGTACATTTCAATTGCTGCTTATCAGCAAAGCAGGGGCAAAGAAAAATTAATTTGCAACAACAAGATGTGGAATTCTCACTCTCTCCTTGTCTGTTTCTCTCTCATCATTTTGGAATACAGAGCTAGATGAAAAAGCAAACTGGGAAAACAACAAACTACCAAGAATTCAAAGAATCTACAAATTTCACCACTGCTGAGGATACAAGTCAAACATTAAACAACTGTGGCCTCAGGTTAAGAATCCAACACATCAAATCCTTAAGGACTGTTTTACTGTATAACCTTTACTTTTCCTGTTTGCACCAGACATTCTGTCTTTTAAACTTATTACTTGTGTTTGTGCATGTTTGATGTTGTGGTTTTATTATCTTTTTTCCCTAGTATTACTAAGTAACAAAATTCATCTTTGTTTCACTCAAGAAAACCTTGGTAATTGGCTCTTTCATTTTCTGCATTTTCATTGAAGTATAATAGCTGTGCACTGAAAAGAAATAAAAATATTTGTGGTGACCAACGAACAGCGAATTAAAAACTGGGAAGCCAATTCCCCCTTCTCACCTGAGCATCATAAAATATTGTTGACTCATTATTTAAAACATCTGTTTCCAAGCTGAAACAATATCTGTAACAAAGCTATCCAAGGATATGAAGTCAAATGTAAAGTTTTGCTTGTGGAATCCCTCAGCAACACTATTAGTTTCACACGTACAACCACCTCCACCTCACCACCAACTCTTAGCTTTCAACACTGCTAAATTATCAGACTGCTTACCTGAAGAGAAGCCTAAATATCCTTTCATTGAATATTGGGAAGATTGAAGCTGTTGTTCTTGGTCTCCACTACAAAATTTGTTCCCCAAATACTGATTCTATCTATTTCTGTGGCATCAAATTGGACGTTCAACAAATCTGTTCACAATCTTGGTGTCACACATGACCCTAAAATAAACTTTCAACTTCATGGTCTTGCCATCAGTAGGACAATTTATTCTTTCTTTGGCCTTGCCCAGCTTCACCTTAATTTAACTCACCTACTGCTGAAACTGTCAGTCATGCCTTCATTACTCCTAGACTTGATTATTAAAACACAATTGTGGCTTGTTTCCCATACCTCAATAAACTCAGGGTGTCTTGTAAACTGTCTAAACTTACAGTGCGTCCTGTCCTCCACTAGCCATATAATCACTGACCTACATTTGATTGCAGACTAGCAATACGTTAATTTTAAACTTCTCATGGCTGTTTTACAACCCCTCCTACGGTCTCACCACTCACTGTCTCTCTAATCTCCAACCTCTAACTCGCTAAGATATCTGGGCTCCTCTAATACTAATCTCTTGTACATTCACTCTCATACTTGTTTCACTGTTGGTGGCTACATCTTCACTTGACTAGGCCCTAAGCTCTGGAATATTTTCCCTCAACCTGTCCGTCTCTCCACCTCACATTCCTTTGAACATTCTTTAAAAACTACCTCTTTGACCAAACTTTTAGTGATCTGTTCTAATAACTCCTTGTGTGACTCACTGTTGTACTTCATTTTATAATGTTTCTGCTCAGCATCTTGAGGTATCTTATTACATTTATGTAATACTTCTAATTTAAGTTGTCACATAACTAAAACAAAATTATTTGATCAGGTTCTTTGTTGCTGTTAATGGGAACATTAGTACCAGAAAGTTAGTTGCCATACATCCCTATATGACAATGAATATACTTCAAAAATGGACTTCCCTGACATTTGGATCATCCAAAGACTATGAAAACAGTTATATTTATAGAACTCTTCCTTGTTTCCTTTCCTAAATTTTGAACCCAACAATTCCACACATAACCTATCGTAGAATGGACTCTAGTGTCCCGAGAAAATGATCTATGCCAAAATACGAATCCGAAGTTAATTAAGCAAGCTTCTAGAATATTCACTCATTTTCCTTTTTCGACACTGGCCTATTACCCATGCCTCATGTGCTTATGTTGCCAGGTTTTTAGTCATCTTCACCACCTGCCTATATAATTAATCTTATTTTCTTGGGAGATGCCCAATGAATGAAACTACCATCTGCTATCTTTAATAAATGAAGGTATAGAGCTGAAACAATGCTAGTAACCCGCTTCATAATGGATGGATTACAAGTCTTTCTTTACCGTCACAATTTCTGCATTTTTACAATCCCATTACAATATGCATGCTATATAGTTCAATTTTACTGATCAATTCAATCCCATGCTATAATCTCAAAATATTTTAGAAGAAGAAAAAAATTATTAAAAAACAGAACAGAAATGTACCTTATTTTGCAAACCCCAAAACTGAAATATAAATACCTAATATATGCTATGCATATCATAGCATTAATAATCTATAAAATGCAGATTGGTAAACAGCTCAAGTATCTGAATGACTAATTCTGTATGAGAATGCATCATTATTGTTCAGTTTTTGATACAATGCCAATTATAACCCTATAAAAGGATGCTCTATTATTTGCTTTTTTAAAAACTGCACAAAAAGAGATGGATTTATATACAGTACTGATGGGTAACATTTGCAAACTATGGGCAGTGGTTTTAATTTGGAATAAGTCAATACTCAGATTGATGGATTTAAAAGAGATGATTGCAAGGAATGAAGACAGTGCATTGATGGAGTAATACTCATTAAATCCTCAGCTACCACAAATGTAATACATATAAAGGCATCAACAGAGAATGAAATATTATTACACATCACTAAAATCAATTTGTAATGTTAATATAAAAATGTCACGGTTGGGTGACCTTCAAGACCTTCTTCAATAGTTTCACAGTTACTTAGAAGTCTGGCCTGAGTCAGATCTAAAGACTAAAGAACCCACATTAGAACCATACCAAACAAATGGAGCAGTGAAGTCTGTATATTTTTAGCTAATAAATCCTGAAATGGTAAAAAAAAAATTGCCTGCAGTATTGGCTACATTTAGGTACAGACCTATCAATCAAAAAAGATCAGGGTTAATAAGGAGGCCTTGAAACATGGCAAAAAGGGGAGAGGGTGTGATCACAGATTCACCAATATTGGGGAAGGATGGATTGAAGCAGGTTTTATTGAGAAGCCAAGGAGAAAATGCTCCTGTTGCTCCTACCCTGGAAACAGTGTTTCAATGTTAATTTCAAGAGAAGTGCAGAGAGCAGCAAACTCTACCTTGCTTTTATGGACCTCACAAAATGTTGAGCACATCCTACACCTTGGCAGCCACCATTCTCAAGGCCATCATAAATGAGAAGATCCAACACCAGACCAGCTGCACCAGATCAGCCTATTTTGCAACCACACAGCAACTGTTTAACAATTGAACTCTGCAAGTCAAAAAAATACTTGTGAACACTAATTGTTATCATCACATTCTTGGACTGCAAGTAAGACTTGAACAGTTTATTAGTGACACATTAAGTAATTATATCAGCCATGTCTCAGCAAGTTCAGTGGGAGGATCAAAAAAATCCAGTCCTTCTTGAACCTTTCAGGAAAAACTCACAAGTTAACTTTGATGCACTGGACACTGACTAGATGGTCCAAAATTATCTCCCCTGCCAGGTCTTGTTTTCTTAACTCGCAAATGGCAAGCATTCTGCATCAAAACAAATAAAACACTTCAAAAAAAAAACTGTCAAACTCTCCCTGAACGTGGCAGCATTGACATTAATGACTGGAAGAAATCGGATACCAATCATTCAAAATGCCAACAATTTGGTCATTAAGCTGCATCACGCTTTCAGTCACAAAATCATAATGATGAGGCAGAGCACTGGCAGAAAGGGAGGAAAAGGAAACAAAAACCTATATTCCTGATCTCTTACATCATGGGACATCCTGCCTCATTTTTGCAAAAATCTGTAGATCAGGAATCGACTTGTTCAGTCATGGAAACGCACAAATCTGAGTAGACTTCATACACAAATAGAGAGACAGCCAACAAGTTCAGGAGATAGGAGTAATGTGATACACAAATCTACACTCTGCTTTACTCATGACTCCAATTCTTTATGTTGCCTCAAAGATTGGTGCAAACATCACTCCTCACATTCACCTATCTTCCAGGTCTCCCCCTTTCCTTTCAATGCACTTTTTCATATGCCCATCCACTTAAGTCCCACTTACTGGCTGTCACCACCTGACATGGCTTCCTGAGATTTCTGAGTGCTACTAAACCATTTTGTTATGAGCAGAGGTTGACCCCCCCAACCCCAAGAACAAGGAGGGTGAAAAGGGGTGTAACTTGTCTTTCAGCAACTTCTGGTGGTTAAATCAAATAAATTCCTGACACTCACTTTACAATCAGTAAGTAACAATTTATCTAGCTATAACAGTGAACAAACTATCAACAAACCAAATAAATCCCTTCTAACTACTCACTCTTCCTGAATAACACAAGATTCTAATTGCATGCTGTTCCAATAAATAAAAGTCCCACTTATATAACAAAACAATAGAATTTAGTCTCTCGAAATTACAGCCAGGTTACGTCTTCCGGAATATTCTATGTCTTCTCTGTTGATTCTTCTGTCAGGAATGCAGGCTCTGTCAATTCTTCTGACAGGAATCTTGTTTGGGAGTGCCGTGGTACCATTATGAATAGATAGTGCTTTCTCCAAGAGCTGAGAGCTGTTATCTCTAACAGATGCAGTTAGCTCTGCCAATTTTCCAACTGCCCTCTTCTTTTACACTCCTGGTGACATATCAATTTCTTACAATCTGATTGGTCCTACCAAAATCAGATTCAAATTTGATAGGTTTTTGGTATCTAAGTGCCTGGTTCAAATTGATTGGCTAAATTCAAAAACCTGTTGTGTTGATAAAAATGCTGTTTGGCCTGCTAACGGTATGGCCTTTCGATACGCATGTTTCAATTTGTGGCTCTCTGTTCTTGCAAACTTTCAAATTGCTCACAAACATTTCCAAGCAAAGAAAAAGCACAATCTTTTAAAGGGACCACACAATGCTTTCTCCCCCTAGCATTTTACAAACACCAAATTCTAACATCCTGCCTCCTAATCCACAAATACTCTACGCAACAATATCAAGGAAATATATCCTCCATCCTGTTTTGTGGGTTATGGCTCTTGCAAGCTGCATCACTTCATTACATGTAATCTTCTGGTCCCTTCCTTGCTGATTGAACTCCACTATTTTCTCTCACTGCCCTTCAGCTACATGTCTGTGAGCAGCATCTCTTTGCTAGTGCTGTTGCTGCAGCTGGTTATCTTGGTCCCCATACAAGGCCCAAATATCCAAGGCCAAGACACTCATCCTGTTTGATTCAAAACAGCAAACCTCCAAAACATGAAATGTAACCACTAAACTGAACCTCTCAGAAAAATAATCACGAACAAAATTCCCTTCCATTAGCAAAGAGGAAATAAGCTATGAACTGTGAACTTATTGGCATATTTGCCTGGGATTAGTTTAGATCCCTCAATTACTGCTGTGGGACTTGCCTTAGTTTCACGGACATGTTTCAAGAAGTTTGGGAAAACTATGGATCAAATATTAAAGTGAAAGCAGCACGTCAGTATGATTCTAACTGAGCAATTAATGCATGGAAGGATGATAACGCAACTCTCCTGATGGAGTTGCATGCAAACAGCCAAGAGCGCTGGAGACAGATTCAGAAGTCAGAGTTATAGCCAGTTCCCAAATATAGTTTTTTTTCTAAATCCTTATCTCCTTATGTATCAGTTATCATGCATCAGTTCAGCTGTAGAGATTCTCACTTTGACTGTTTGAAAAGTGGTATCTTCACAAATGGAAACTATCGTTTAACTAGACCATTATAAGCTCATTAAACAGTAAACCTTTTACTCTCCACAAGATCATTCTTTTATTCTTTCATTGGATGAGAGTGTAGCTGGCAAAGACCATTCCTAGTTGCCCTTGAACTAAATGGCTTGTTAGCACATTTGGGGGCTAAGAGTTGGCCACCGAAATAACTCTAGAGGCCAGTAACCATGACTAGAACTGTCTTTTCAGACTCAGCTATCAGAGTGTCAGCATCTCTGATACTCCGCTTCTTGTCTGTCAGTCAGGGCTCCGTGATTGGACCAGATCAATAGCCCAATCATATTCTATGAGATCCAGCTGGCTGACCTTGTTACAATCAATGCATCTCTCCCTCTTTGAGTCAGAGAGTCCTTTTTCTTAGAGACCCCCCTGGGGTGTTTTAGCACTGGGTCACGTTCCTTAGACTTGGCGCCCAATACAGCTAACATGTAACGTATGGGAGCTCGCCTCTTGCGTCAAGCGTGCCTTAATAGACTTTCACTCTCCTTCTGGCAGCAACGGTGTCGTGGCTGCTACATCTGTCATGTCCATCCTCTGATTCAGAGGACTCATCAACGCTTGATGGAGAAGGTGAAACCACAACTTCTGGAAGCCTTTCTGACTGTCCAAAGGGACAGGGCACGTTTTTCTCCTGCACCATTTGCAAATTTGTGGCTTTCATATGGTCCATGTGCTTGTTCAGAACTGTTGCAACTACCCGGACTTTGTACATCACTAGGCCTGAACTCACATCGACCAAGTCTCTTCCCATATAGAGCAATTTCCATGATTCTTATATCAAATTTTGTCCCATGTATTAAACTCTCTCTCAATTGGCGAAGTCTTGTGTCCAACATTGGCATTCCTGATGCCGTTTCACCCTGCTCTCCAGATCGTGGAAAATCAACTTTAACTTGGTGCGGAGTCTTCTACCATTAGCAATTCTGCCAGTGCTATCCCTATAATCAAATAAGAGCCATGACAACTTAGTATCTAGCAAGGCTATAGGCTCTTGCTTCAAGGTAGCCTTCAAAGCATGGACTGCTGTTTCTGCCAGACCTTTGGATGATGTGTGGTATGGAATTGTCCTTATATGTTGAATCCCATTCAATTTTAGGAAATTCCTTGCTGGTAAACAATGGCCCATTATCTGTGACCAACACTTCCAGTGCTCTGTGTATTGAAAAAGATGCGCATAGATTTTCTATTATCATCCCTATGTTTGGTGAAGGGACTATGCATATCCAGCACCTACAATGATTAAGAACACAGAACCCATGAAAGGACCTGCATAGTCGATGAGCAACTGAGTGCAAGGTTTACCCAGCCATTCCCATGTATATGGCAGAACTGCTGGCAGTAATTTTTGTTCTTGTTCACACTCTAGAACTGTACAGAACTGTACAGCACAGTACAGGCGCTTCGGCCCACGATGTTGTGCCGAACTTTTACCCCAAACCTAAAGTCTATCTAACCTCCATCCCTACCTTATACTATCATTCAAATGCTTATCTAATAGCAGCTTAAATGACCCTAATGAGGCCAACTCCACTACCCTCTCCAGCAATGCATTCCACGCCCCTACAACTCTCTGAGTAAAGAACCTACCTCTGACGTCTCCCCGATATCTACCTCCACTCACTTTAAAACTATGCCCCCTCATAATAGCTACCTCCACCCTAGGAAAAAGTCTCTGGCTGTCCACTCTATCTATACCTCTGATCATTTTGTACGCCTCTATCAAGTCACCTCTCATCCTTCGTCATTCGAAAAAGAAAAGCCCTAGCTCTCTCAACCTTTCCTCGTAAGACCTTTCCTCCATTCCAGGCAACATCCTGGTAAATCTCCTCTGCACCTTTTCCAACGTTTCCACATATTTCCTGTAATAGGTGACCAGAACAGGACGCAATACTCCAGATGTGGCCGAACCAGGCTTTTGGATAGCTGGAGCATAACTTCTTGAACTCAATCCCTCTATTAATGAAAGCTAACGCAACATACGCCTTCTTAACAACTCTATCCTGGGTGGCAGCTTTCAGGGAACTGTGGACATGAACCCCAAGATCCCTCTGCTCCTCCACACTGCCAAGAATCTTTCCGTTAACCCTGTATTCTGCTTTCAAGTTTGTCCTTCCAAAATGAATCACCTCACACTTTTCAGGATTAAACTCCATCTGCCACTTCTCAGCCCAGCTCTGCATCCTATCAATGTCCCTTTGTAACCTAGAACAGCCCTCCACACTATCCACAACTCGACCCACCTTTGTATCATCCGTGAACTTACTAATCCATCCTTCCACTCCTACATCCAAATCATTTACAAAAATCACAAATAGATCTGGGTACTGCTCCACCAACATGGCTATATCTGTATCCCAGCCTAGCCATCAAACATAACTTTTCACCAACAACTTCATTTTGAAGACCCCTGGTGGAATTTACAGTTTTTGGCAGCAACATTTGCTCAGGACAATTTCTTTTGTTCCCCAAAACAATATGCCATCCTCTACTGTGAACTGGTCTCTTCAGGTCCAAAAAGGTTTCCATTCTAGTTGTAATGGCCCTTTGGTTTCCCCCGTCACCACCAGTTATTTCAGTTTTGAAAGGACTGGATCTTTTTGTCCAAAGTCTGCTATCGTCAGCTGGGAGCATATCCAGAAAATTTAATGTAATTACAGATTCTCCCATTGGGCATATTACCAGTGGTGTATCTGCTCATGTGACGCAGCTCAATACATCCACATTTGTTACTTGGCCTCCTAGACAGTGTTCTAACATGAAATTATAAGCATTTATGTAAGAATCCACTGCTGAATGTGGTCTGAAGTTATGGGCAGTACTGCCTTGTCCTCTGTAAGCAGCTAAAGTAGGAGTTTATGGTCCATGCTTATCACAAAGTTTCATCCGTAAAGGTATTGATGGGACTTCCGGACTACGTGTGACCTTGCAAAACGTTCTCCATTGTCTGCTGAAAAATTGTACAGGCTGACTATACCCAAATGGCAGTCTCGTATATTGGTACAAGCCCTTATGGGTATTCATTTAGAATATTTCTGGGAATCCTTGTCTAAAGGCACTTGCAAGTAAGTATGGCTCATGTCCAGCTTCGTGAAGGACAGCACCCCTGCCAGCATATAAATCCTCTATATGGGGATCCAGCAGCATAAAGTGATTTACCATTTGTTTAAAATCCCCACAAAGGCAAACTGAGCCGTTGGACTTCAAAATTGGTACAACTGGTTCTGCCCATTCCTTCACTCTCCAGCCTCTGATTTCTGCCTCTACTTTTGCCCATAAGGCAAATGGCACTGTGGGCCTTGCAGAATCATGGAATTGCTTCCTGGTCAACATGGAAGGTGGCCTTGGCTCCTCTGATAGTCCCTAGACCATCCTGGAAAACATCCAGGTATCTAATTAGGACTTCACTCAGGCAGCCATTTTCTAACTGAAACATGTTGAACCAATCTAGGTGAATCTCTCAAAACCAATTTCACCCCATTAAGCTTGGGCCCAAGCCTTTTACTACAATCAGTGGTAAATGAACCAGCTGATTTTCAGAAGCGACCAGAACGGAAGTTGTACCCTTAATCTTTAAAGTTTTCCTAGTATAGGTTCTTAGCCTAGCTGAGGTCTTGCACAGACTTAAGGCTTGGAGTCCAAAGCAAACTTTGTTAAAAACTAGTTCTGCAGTCACTGATACAGATGCATCAGTATCAAACTACATTAGAAACAAATGACAATTTAACCAGATGTTTATTTTGATTTGCTTCTGATTTTGATGTTACAAATGATCAGTTCCAAATCAGATGTAGGTGGACTTTCCAGGGAATGAACTTTCCTTCATACCCCCTGGATACAGGCCTTTGAGTTACCTTACTCAATTTAGGTCTAGTAGGACTCTTTAGCTTTTTCGAGACAACATACAGGTAGCAACTACAATGGCTTGCTAGCCAGGACCTTGACAAAACTTTTAACCATTTGGCTACAGCTTGGCTTTGTTTTGGGGTTTTGCTCTAGGCTGACCTAGAGTCCCTCTGATCAGGATATGTCCTGAATGAGGCTATGCAATTGTTCCCCAAGCTAGTCGGAC
This sequence comes from Rhincodon typus, assembly GCF_021869965.1. NCBI lineage: Eukaryota > Metazoa > Chordata > Chondrichthyes > Orectolobiformes > Rhincodontidae > Rhincodon > Rhincodon typus. The sequence goes on from NC_063353.1 coordinate 36,315,253, forward strand.
TAGCGAGGGTGTCCATTTCTATCAGAATGCCCTGCAACTCATATACTCCACTTACCACATTTTCCAATGATAAAGCCAATTGTAGCACGGCTTCAGCTAGTAGGCGTTTTTGCACAGTTACATAACTAATCCTACATACCAAATGATTTCTAAGAAATCATTAACAGTTAAACCAAACTCACAGGCTTCTGCCAGTCATCTTAAGCTAGTCAAAAATCCTGATATGGATTCCTGGTTCTCGAATTGCTGAGTAAAAATGATAGCATTTCAGAACTACAGGAGGCTTGAGGTGATAATATTCCTTGATAGGGCAGAGCGGTAGACATTGTTTACTTGGACTTTAGTAAAGCCTTTGGTAAGATTCTGCCTGGTACATTAATTAGTAAAGTTAAATCACATAGGATTCAGGGTGAGATTGCTAATTGGTTACAAAATTGGCTTAATGGCAGGAGACAGAGAGTGATGGTGGAGGGTTGTTTCTTAGACCAGAGGCCGGTTACCAGAGGTATTCCACAGGAATCTGTGCTGGGTCCAATTTTGTTTGTTATTTATATAAAACATTTAGATCAGAATATTGAAAGTACGGTCAGTAAGTTTGCAGATGACACCAAAATTGGTGGTATAGTGGACAGTGAAGAAGGTTATCTAAGATTACAAAGAGATCTTGATTAATTGGGTCAATGGGCTGAAGAATGGCAGATGGAGTTGAATTTTGATAAATGCAACGTATTGCATTTTGGTAAGACGAACAAAGGCAGGACTTGTAGAATTAAAAGTAGGGCCTTGGGTAGTGTTGTAGAACACAGAGACCCAGTTGTTCGGGTGCATAACTTCTTGAAGTTTGCATCACATATAGACAGGGTGGTTAAGAAGGTATTTAGCACATTTGCCTTCATTGCTCAGTCCTTTGAGTATAAGATTGGGAACGTTATGTTGATGTTGTACAAGACATTGGTGAGGCCTCTTCTTCAGTCTCCCTATTATAGGAAAGATATTATTAAACTGGAGAGGGTTCAGAGGAGATTTACCAGGATGTTTCCAGGAATGGAGGGTTGAGTCAAGGAGAGGCTGGGATGTTTTTTCACTGGAGTGTAGGAGGTTGAGGGGTAACCTTACAGAAGTTTATAAAATCATAACAGGTACAGACAAGGTGAATAGCAGGGGTCTTTTCCATAGGGTGGGGGATTTCAAGACTAGGGGACATATTTTTAAGGTGAAAGGAGAAAGATTTAGAAAAAGAAACAAGGGCTTTTTTTTTCACATGGAGTGGTTCATGTGTGGAATGAACCCCCAGAGTAAGGTGGATGGGGGTACAGTCACACATTTAAAAGACGTTTAGATAAGTACACGAATAAGAAGTGTTTGGAGGAATATAGGCCAAGCACAGGCAGGTGGGACAAATTTTGTTTGGGATTATGATTAGCATAGACTGAAGGATCTGTTTCCATCCTGTATGACTCTATGATTCCTTAACTATGTCCATCAATTCTTGAAAGATTTAATTATCTGGCACATCAGGGAAAATTAGGGTCCTAGTGACAGAAAATGCTGCTGTTCCACCGGCTGTCAGGAGAATTACTCATTTTCTTTTGTGTGCCACAACGTCGTTTGCCCAGAAGAAATAATGCATTCTTTCCACATGCTGGATCCAATCCACAAGGCAGAAGAAGTCAAGCTTCCCAAACAAAGGCATGCTTACCCAATTCAAAGACAGTTGTTGCAAGTGAATTTCTTCAGGATCATGGTTTATTTTCATCACCAGTGAAATAACTCCATGGAGGCTGGTATCCTGTCTCCAAGTCACCCTTTATATACACATGAACAGCCCTGAACTCCAGTACTGCCTGGTGAGCTCTCAGTGTGTCAGTATCCCTGACACTCCCCTTATTATCTGCCAGCCAGGGGTCCCTGATTGGACCAGATTAACAGCCCTCTTATTCTATCATGTCCAGCTATCTGACCTCATTACTGCAACCATATTGCTGTGGCACTGGAACCACATGTAGGTCAGACCAGGTAAGGGTGGCAGATTTCCTTCTCATACACTACATTAGAGAGTATGATGGGTTTTATTTAAGAATTGATAATGGTTCTATAGTCACCATTACTGACACTAGCTATCAATTCCAGATTTATTTGCAGTTAGTTGAATTTAAATTCCACAGTAAATTTCACCCCATGCCCATATGCATGAATTTGCCTAGTCTTCTGGATTAGCAGACATTACCACTACGCCACTGATGTCTCAACTGATTAACGCTGATAATTGGCCATGTGGATGTTTTCAATTAACCTTGGTTGATCAGCAATGCTTTTACTTGGAGTTAATCTCAAAATAAGACTGATCACCTTACCGTTGTAATAATGAAATTATTTACATTTCTTTACATCAGATTAGTTGCAAGAAATGGAACCTTTCTCCTCCAACTACCGATACTCAGGCTGACAATTTAGATTTTTTTTATAACAGCAGGAGGCTAAGCTGAACAAGGGAGTTATCCATTCAGGATGGCTGTTTTTGTTCAGGGCTTAGCAAATTGATTCTCAAGATAGAATTACAGATGATGCTGAGATGGCATGCAGCTATAACTCTATGGAAAAAAGGCAGTCTACTACCTGTTTGAGTTTCCGTCATCAAAGTTGGAAGTTTCTGCTTGCTGTCTTCTAAGTAGGCTACATCCAGGCATGAATAAGTGACCACTATTAGGAATATGATAGTACTGATTGATTTCAGGGATTATGATCCACTAAAATCAATGGGAATCAGAAGGCAAAGTCTGCGCAGGTTGGAGTCATATTTGGCGCATAAGAAGATGGTTGTGGTGGTTCAGGTCAGTCATCTCAGGTCCAGGACATCCCTGTAGGAGTTCCTCAGGATAGTGTCCTTGGCCCAACCATCTTTAGCTGCTTCATCAGTGGCCTTCCCTCCATCATAAGGTCAGAAGTGAGGATGGTCACAGATGACTGTATGATGTTCAACACCATTCACTACTCCTCAGATACTGAAGCAGTCCATTTTCAAATGCAACAAGACTTGGATAATCCAGGTTTCGATTGTCAAGCATCAAGTAACATTCACACCACACAAATGCCAATTGGATCATCTCCAATAACAGAAAATCTAACAACCACCTCTTGACATTCAATGGTGTTGCTACCATCACTGAATCCTCCACTATCAATATTCTGGAGGTTACTATTGAAATGAAACTCAATCGGACCTGCCATGGCTACAAGAGAAGGTCATAGGTTAGGAATACTGCTGCAACTTACTCACTTCCTCACCTCCCTAATCCTGTCCACCATCTACAAGACACAAGTCAGAAGTGTATTGGAATACTGCCCACTTACCTAGATGAGTGCAGCTCCAACAACTCTCAAGAAACTTGAAACCATCTAGGACAAAGCAGTCTGCTTGATTGGCAGCACATCCATAAGCATTCACTCCTTTCACCACTGAAAATCAGTAGCTGTGTGTACTATCGACAAGATGCATGACCAAAATTCACCAAAGATCCTTAGACAGCACCTTCCAAACCCACGACCATTTCTATCTAGAAGGACAAGGGCAGCAGACACATGGGAACACTACCACCTACAAGTTCCCCTCCAAAACACTCACCATCCTGACTTCAAAATATATTGCCATTCCTTCGCCGTTGCTGAGTCAAAATCCTGGAATTCTCTCCCTAATGGCTTTGTGAGTCTACCTACAGCAGATTGTCTTCAGTGGTTCAAGAAGGCAACAGTTTGCCACCACCTTCTCAACAGAAACAAGGAACAAGCAAAAAATGCTGATCAGCCTGTGACCTCCATGTCTTACAAAAGAATAAAAAACAAGCCTTCAGCTCATTAATAGTGACAACATTTCATTCATTACTTTCCATATTACAAGGTACTGTATATGAAATAGGAGAAATTTATGTTCAGTGCTTCATGCATCTCGTAAACTGAACCAGCTAGATGGCTGACAATTGACCTCATCTTGCATGAATGCACAAATCACTCCCAGGAGAAATGCTAAATTCACAAAAGTCAGTACACCCAAAGGATCTTATTGGATGTGCCTTGAGTCATAGTCTATTTTTACTGGATACTGGACAGAAGTATAATTCAGATGAGAAATATGCAATTATTTCTGCGATTACTAGGATCCTATGGATGTCAGAAAATATCTACAGCAGACACAATTTGTTGTCAATTGCCCAAGTTGAATTACACTGTTTCTCAATGAAATTTCAGGTCCAGATGATTTCCAAGTTCTGGAAGTACATCAAGTTGGATTAATGCAAAGTGTTTGGGACATATAAAGTAGCTGAAAGGGGGTTTGGTACATGCCTGATTGTGCAACTGAATTCAAAAGTCTGCAACAGCTGAAGGAGGAAATTGAGTTTTGTAAAGTTTTGACAGCACAATGCATCTCTGTTGATGAAAAGTCTGATCGCATCAAGTATAGGCTTATACACTATTTGACCAATATGATTGTCTAGTGTACTGCAATGCTTGTAAAGGATTGCATGTTACATATTAGAGTCTTTCTCAATACTTGGGCTGGCCCCGAGAATACTGAATTCAGTTCCGGGCATCAGAAGGATATATTGGCCTTGATGGTGAATGCAGACATTCATCAGCATTATATTAGAGCCTAGAAAGCTAATCTATAAATTTGGGTTTCATAAGCTTGATTTGTATTTGATTGAGAATAGAAGACTGAAGGATGATATGATTGCGGTGTTACAGTTGATAAAAGGATTTGATAGGGTAGATATAGTTGGCTATTTTCTTTCATTCAAGAATAAACAATAAGGGAACACCATTGGAAAACTGAGTGAAGCTTTTCACAAGTGAAACTAGGAAGCAATTCTCATACAAAGGATAATAGAAATTTGCAATCTCTCCCCAAAAGGCTTTGCCTGCACTCGCAATCAGAAATCTTAAGACCAAGATCAATAGATTTTTGTTAGGTAATAATATCAAGGGAGCTCAAACAAAGATGGCTAAATAGATATGAAGATAAGCCATGAGTAAATGAATGGTGAAGCAGCCTCAAGGAGATGAGAAACCTATTCTTGTTCCAACATCTTATTAATCTTTTTACTTATGCAGAGTGAGTATGAATGGTGCATCATGCTGACAACATTATTTTTGAATGAGCATAAGTATTGATGCCTTCATTTATTGCTGATCCCTTATCCCTGATGGTATTATCACAAATGTGGTGTTGTAATATTACAGATATTATAACAAACTGTAATATCCTTTTAAAAATGACAAAAAGGTGCTTTTTAAACAATTCTGCCAAAGGAAACCTGATTTCTTCTGTGGATTCAACTGTGATCAGCCAACTGGAAGCACCAGACTGCACTTATGTCAAGAAGGTTCGCAAAACACATCTGATGTTCAATCGGCCTTGACAAACACAATTGAATCTTATGTAAAAAAAACATAACTGAATAATGTTAAGGAGTCATGAAGATATTTCAAAGAATTTCCCTTGGAACAATGGCTCACTGGAATAACATGGCAGCCATTTTTAAGTTTGAACTGTGATTGGCTGGGGACATCCTACTTTGGGCAGAGGCCTCAGGGAAACCTACAAAGACAGTTCCAGACCACAACTCTTAACTGTGAATAGGATGTGAGACTTTGATTTTCTCTATCACCAGGAGTTACTTAGGAAGTTGCACAGATATCATCCCTGTTCTGTTGAAAAGGAATCCAGGCAAGTTTAAAATGTCGTGTCAGCAAAACCAGTAAGACAGGAGACCTTCACTCGTTCCCTGAAGTCGCTTTACCTGTTGACTCCACCTACAAAGGAGAATATTTGACTTCAAAGGTCATTGCCGCTGTATGTCTTCAACTTGAGTCCTTTTGCCAGATAACCAACACTTCAACTGCAAGCTATGAGCCTGCAATGCTATCTTAAAGGACTGAACCAAATTTTGTCTTTAAAAATTTCTTTTAACCTTACCTGAATTTAATCCGTCCATATATTTGATAAGTAACTGTTATATTTATTAAAGTAACTTCCACAGTGTTTTGTAATAAAGTAACTTTCATCTTGTTTCATACTAAAACTTTACTGCTGGTTAGTTTTAATTTGAATCATTTGCATATTAAAAGGTTACATACATACACACAGAATCTTAATTCAGTTTCCTGGATCTCTGTCTCCATCTCTGGTAACCACCTTGAAACTGATATCTATTTCAAGCCCATCGACTCCCACAGCTACCTAGACTACACCTCCTCTCACCCACCTTTCTGCAAGAATGCGATCCCCTATTCCCAATTCCTCCGCCTCCACCACATCTGTTCCCAAGATGAGGCGTTCCACTCCTGGACATCCCAGATATCTGGTGACCCTTCCTCTGATGCTTTCCCAGTTCTGAGGAAGGGTCACCTGACCCAAAACATTAACTCTGATTTTTTTTCTTCACAGATGCTGCTAGACCTGCTGAGCTTTTCCAGCAACTTCTGTTTTTGTTCCTGACTTACAGCATGCGCAGTTCTTTCAATTTTTATTTAGTTATAAAGGAGTGGTTAAATGAAATAAACTCCTGATACTCACTCTATAATCAACAAGTAACAATTTATTTATCTAACTCTAACAGTGAACAAATTAACTGAACTATTAACAAATCAAACAATTCCCCTCTAACTACTAACTATTCCTGAATAAAATAAAATTCTAAATAGTATGCTGTTCCAATAAAATCAAGTCTCACTTACATAAACCAAAATAATTTTAAAAATTAGAACTTAGTCTCTCGAAATTACAGCCAGGTCACGTCTTCCAGAATGTTCTGTGTCTTCTCCATTGAATTCTTTTGTCAGGAATATTAACTAGGAGTGCCACAGCACCTTTATTTAGATAATACTTTCTCTACGAACTGAGAGAGCTGATCTCTTAGCAGAAGACAGTTCGCTTTCTGCCAATTTTCCAACTGTACCTGTCTTTTATACCCTTGATAACACATCAGTTTCTTACAATAGGATTGGTCCTATGTCATCAAAACCATCAGATTTAAATTTAATTGGTTTTTAGAATCTAAGTGCCTGGTTTAAATTAATTGTCTAAATCAAACCTGTTGTCTTGATAACAAAACAAAACTGCAGCTTGCCCTGCTAACCATCCAGCCTTTTGATACAAATGTTACAATTTGTGCAACTGCAAAGCTAGAAATTGCCCACAGACTTTTTCTTTATCTCCAAGCCTGTCCAAGAAAAAGCATGTCATCTTTTAAAGGGACCACACACTGCTTTCCTCCCTATCATTTTATAAACATCAGTATTTTACAAACACCAAAGTCTAACATCCTGCCTTCCAATCCTCAAGTACTCTACCCAAATTCGCAACATAAGGGTCTCATCAATTGCTGACAGGGACATGTGTGATATGCAGAGTCCATCAAGTATGACCTCGCAGCCTTGTTTTGGATTTGGAGAATGTGGCCAGAGATGAGGCCAGCCAAAGACAAAACAGTCTGGAAATTAGTTGCTGCAGACAAAAAGTTCTGAAATTTGTTTTGTTACAAAAGAATCATGTGCATATTATAGTGCAAAGCAGCAAAGTTAATGCAGTGTGAATAGACAGGAAATTATAGCACATTTTATGATCTGTAGTAAAATGCAAATACTTCCGAGCCAATTCATGTGGGTGGAATTACTACACTTCATGTGGACAGAATCCTAAGCTTTCCCTTTAACTTAATTGTTGGCAAAGACGCATTTGCACGAAATCATTGGAGTAACTTGAGATTTTAGCTATTCATGCAGTCAATAGATGGGATACAAAGATGAAGTCCATGCTAACAACAGAACATGACCTTGCTGAATTATAGGCAGGAAAGGTTCAGTAAGGGGCAAAGTAAGGGACAACCAGTTCAGGTTGTAATCTGAAAAGTCTCCATTATCATCTCTGAAGACAAAATGATTCACCCCCAGTCATTCAAGACAGATATGAGGAGTTCAGGATATCATTATTTTATATATATAAAATTCTCTGGTACTTCCTCTCCTCAACCTTATTTTCTAAATACAATATCAAATTTACAATCATGGCATGAGATCAGATTCATCTCAAATTCCGAGTACCTAACACAATGAAACAGAAAGCAGACAGACATGAGAATAAGCACCATATTTGAACTGAATTGTAAAGTCTGTTTCTCAGTAACAAAGGCAGCATTTCTTTCCCATCCCTAATTGCCCTTGAACTGAACAGTTACTAAGCCGAGGTTAAGTGTCAACTATACTTCTGTAGATGCATAATAAATGGAAGCTCGCTTTTTGTGCCTGAGTAGACTTTCACTCCCTTCTTCCGGAGGCAGAAGAGTGAAGGTGGCTACTTCCATCATGTCCATCTCTGATTCAGAGGACTCAAAAATGTTTGATGGAGAGGGTGAATCAACTGGTCCCTGAAGTATTTCTGAAGGATCCAAGGTAATAGGGTAAGCTTTGCTCACGCAGTCTGCAAATTCGCAGCATTCAAATGGACTGCTTGCTAATTCAGGACAGTCACACCTACCTGAACTTTATAAGTCACTAGTCCTGATCTCACATTGATCATGCCTCTTACCCATGCGGGGCCATTTCCATGATTCTTGCACCAAACCTTATCCCCTGTATCAAACTGTTTCTCCTGCTTGGTGGAGTCTTGGGTTCAGCTTTGGAGTTCCTGATGTCATTTCACCAACCCACCCCAAACCCCCCCCCCCCTACCCCATCCCCCAGGTCTAGGAAGATCAGAGTTAGCCTAGTGCGGAGTCTTCTACCCATTAGCAACTCTCAAATGCTATTCCTGTAGTTCCTTGTGGGTGGTTCTACAGCCAAACAAGAACTGTGACAATTTGGCATCGAGTGAGGTTATAGGCTGTTTCTTCAGACCAGCCTTCAAACTTTGGATGACTCTTTCTGCCATGCCATTCGACTACAAATGGCATGGAAATGTCCTAATATGTTGAATCCTATTCAACTGAAGTAACTGAAGTCCCTGCTGGTGAACGATGGCTCATTATCTGTGCCCTACAGCTCAGGGACACGGTATGTTGGAAAAGATGTGCGCAATTATTCTATCTGGTTTTATGACAAATGGACGCATGTTCAACCCACATTGAGTGAGCATCTAAAAACATTGAACCCATGAAGAGACCTACATAGTCGACATGCAACCAAGTCCAAGGTTTACCCGGTCATTCCCACAGATGTGCGGAACCTCCTGGCATTCATTTTTGTCCTTGTTGACACTCTGGACACTGTCCCACCAATGTGGCTATGTCTGTATCCAAGACTGGCCACCAGACATAACCTTATCGTCTTTAAGACCAAGTAGGGATGAATGGTCCGTGATTCTTATGAATTTTCGCTCATAAAGATATTGTTGGAACTTTCTGACTCCAAATCTGACCGCTAATCCTTCCTTTTCTATTTGTGCGTATTTATGCTCTGCATTAGCCAAAATCCTGGATGCATAAGCTACCGAGTATTCCTCTCCAATGGGGCACCTATGAGCTAATACCACCTTGATGTTATACAGGGAGGCATCATACATCAATACCAGATTTGTCTTGGGATCACAGCATTATGAGGATGATAGTTGTTTCTTTACTTCATCAAAAGCCATGGCCTGTCTATGAGACCATTTCCAAGGCTGACCCTTTTTTAAGAGTTGATGCAATAATGCCAGAATGGATACCTTTTTGCGTATAAACTGTCCAAAATAATTTACCAGCCCAAGAAAAGCCTAAGCTCCCAAACAGATGTGGGGGCCGGGAAATCGCCCTCACTTTATCTTCTAACAGATGTAACCTGATCTTATACACCCTGTAGCCCAATTAGATCACTTGGGGGTGGGTGGGGGCAGGGCGTTGGTCTGGAACATGTTTTTTTCTTCTTAGGCATATGCCCACATTGGAAAAATGTCTTAAGACTATATCCAAGTTCTCTAAGTGTTCTTTATTAATAATCCCTATTATCAGGACATCATCTAGGTAAATGGCGAGCTGAAGTAGACCTTGCAAAATGTTCACCATCGTCCGCTGAAAAATTGAACAGGCTGACAAAATGCCGAATGGCAGTACTACATATTGGTACAAGCCCTTATGGATATTAATTGTAGCATACTTCTGGGAAGCCTGGTATAAATACAATTGCAAGTAAACGTGGCTTATGTCAAGCATTGTGAAGGACAAACTTCCCTGTATAAAAATCCTCTACCTGAGGGATTCGATTTTTATCCAACCTCGAAAAACAGCTTATTGTTTGTTTAAAATCCTCACAAAGATGAACTGACCTATCAGGCTTCAAAATTGATATGACCGGTGCTGCCCATTTCATGATTGGACTGGTTTGATGATTCCTTCACTTTCTAGTCTTCTGAGTTCTACTTTTGCCTGTAAGGGCCAGGACAGGCCTTGCAGAATCGTGGTATTGCCTTCTGGATTGCTTCCAACATGCAAAGTTGTTTTGGTTCCTTTGAAAGTCCCTAGAGATTCCTGGAAGACTTTGGGTTTTTCATTAGGACTTCAGTCAGGCAGCCATTTTCTAACTGAAAAATGTTGAGCCAGTAGAGGTGAATCTCTCACAACCAATTTCACTCATCAAGCTTGGGCCTGAGCCTTCTACTACAATCACTGGTAACCAAACCAGCTGCCTTTCATCAGAGACCAGAACAGAGATTGTGCCCTTAATCTGCAAAGGTTCCCCGGTATAGGTTTTCAGCCGAGCTGAAGTTGTGTGCAAATTTAATGGCTGGAATCCAGAGCCAATTTTGTTATAAACCAATTCTGCAGTCACTGAAATGGCCACACCAGTATTGACATCCACTTGAACCAGATGGCCGTTTAACCAGATGTTTATCTTGACGGGCTCTGATTTAGATGTTGCTAAGTAATTTCATTGTTCTAAACTAGATGCACATGGAGTTTCCAGGGCATGAACTCTCCTGGACACCGGCCTACAAGTTAGCTTACTCTATTTAAGTCTAGTAGGACTCTTTAGCTGTCCTGAATCTGCATATTGACATAATTACAATATCATACTAGGCAGGATCTTGAAGAGAATTGTAACTGTTTGGCCAAAACTTTACTTTGTTTTGACTTTTTTTAATTTCAAAAATATACTTTATTCATAAAAAATACCTTTGTATATATACATAGTCACAAAAGCAGTTCAGTTCTGTACAGGAGCATATCAAGATAACAAACATTGGAGTTTGACTCTATCCAGACAAACCAATGCCATTTCTTACATGTACAAGACTATGTTTACATGCAATTGAGGCACGAGGAGGATCCGGTAACTGAATGAACCCCCATTTATCTTCAGCAGAAAGACATCAGACAGTGGTCTTTTCCCACAGCACCTTGGCAGGAGCTGCCCCAAGTTTTAGTGTATTCCTCAGTACATGGTCCTAGACCTTAGAATGTGCTAGTCTACAACACTCAAGGTCAACTCCTTGTTCTAGAAAAACAACAAGTTTTGGGCAGGCCAAAGAGCTCCTTCACCGAGTTGATGGTCCTCCAGGTGCTGTCAGTGTTTGTCTCATTGTGCATCCCGGGGAACAGACCGTAGAGCACAGCACAGAGTCCTGCATCACCAAGTGCTCAGGACAGAGCTCAACAAAAATCGCTGCATTTTTGGGGGGTTTTTATTGCAAAAATACACTTTATTCATAGAAGAAAATCTTTATGTACATACACAGTTAATGTAGCCATTCCGATCTATAATGTCATCACTTATAGAGAGTAAGATAAACATTGGTGATTGTCTTTCTCTATATTTACAATTAACCTCTTGGCATTTAGCTGAAGCATCAGCAGAGCCCAGTTACTGAATGGACCCCCTGCTTTACTTTGGCAGAAGAAAATTACACAGTGGTCTTTCCCCACTGCGCCTTGGCGGCAATTGCCCCAAGCTTTATTGTGTCCCTCAGCATGTAGTCCTGGACCTTGGAATGTGTCAGTCTGCAACACTCAGTTGGGGTCACCTCTTCCAACTGGAAGACCAGAAAGGTTTGGGCAGACCAAAGTACGTCTTTCACTGTGTTGATGATCCTCCAGGCAGAGGTGATGTTGGTCTCGATGTGCAACCCAGGAAACAGGCTGTAGAGCACAGAGTTCGGCATCACAGAGCTATTTGGGACGAACCTCGACTAAAAACCATCGCATTTCCCTCCAGACTTCCTTTGCATAGGCACATTCCAGAAAGAGGTGTGTGACAGTCTCGGCCCCTCCGCAGCCACTTTGAGGGCCACAAACGGTGATGCAGAGAGTCCAGGCATGCATGAAGTATCTCACAGGCAGAGCCCTTCTCACCACCAGCCAAGCAATGTCCTGGTGCTTGTTGGAAAGCTCTGGTGATGAGACATTCTGCCAAATGACTTTGGCAGTCTGCACAGGGAACTACTTGACAAGATCCACCCTCTCCTTTTCCCAAAGAGTCTCGAGGACACTACGTGCTGACCACTGCCTGATGGACTTGTGTTTTTCTTCTCAAATTTCTCCACAAAGGACAGGTGGTACGGGACAGTCCAACTACTTGGAGCACTCCGTGGCAATGAGGCCAAGCCTATCCTTCACAACACCGGGGACAGTTGGAACCTCAGTAAGCAGTGACACTTGGCACTTGTGTACTGAGGATTTACGCACAGCTTGATGCAGCCACACACAAAGGTGGCCATCAGGGTGAGGGTAGCATTGGGTATGATTTCCCCCCTTTGTACAGCTCTTTACACATAATGACCCTTCGAACTCAGTCCTACTTCGACCTCCAAATGAAGTGAAAGATGGCCGGGGTGACTGCAGCGGCACGGGTTCAGGGAATAGGCCAAATCTGCGCCATGTACAACAACACTGAATGCACATCACATGTGATGACAGGTTTTTTTCTGCAATGGAGAGGGACCGGTGCTCCCATCTGCCTAGTTTCTGCCTCACTTTGGTGACATTCTCCTCCCATGTTTTGGTGCACACCCCAGCCCCTCCAAACCAAATATTAATCACCTTCAGGTAGTCTGTCCTGACAGTGAAGGGAATAAAGGATCGGTTGGCCCAGTTCCCAAAGAACTGGCCTATCTCTTGCCACTATTGACCTTGGCACCCAAACCAGTTCAAACTGGTCGCAGATGCTCAACAGTCTGCTCACTGACTGTGGATCCAAGCAGAAAATGGAGACATCATCCATGTACAGGGGGGCTTTGACCTGCAGACCTCTGTTGCCTGGAATAGTCACCCCTCTCAGGCTCACATCCTTCCTGAAGGCCTCGGCAAAGGGCTCTATGCAGCATACATACAAGGCAGGAGAGAGTGGGCAGCCCTCCAGGTCTGATTGGGAAGCCTTCTGATTCCCACCCATTGACAGAGACTGCAATAAGGATGTTGGTGTAAAGCAGTCGGATCCATATACAGATTCCTTCGCTAAAGCCCAATTTGGTGAGAACATCTCTCATGTAGTTGTGATATCCTGTCGAAGGCCTTCTCCTGGTCCAGGCTGATAAGGCAGGCATCCACCCCTCCACCCCCGTCCTGCACATGGGCAAACGTATCCCTGACGAGCATAAGGCTCTCAGCTTCTGTCAGTTGTCTTAACCTAGACAAAACCCCTGATATGGATTCCCCGGTTCTTGAAATTGTCAAGTAAAAGAGATAGATCTCAGAATTAGAGGCTTGGGATCATAATATTCCTTAACTACGTCAATCAATTCTTGAAAGGTTTTAGTATCTGGTGCCTCAGGAAAAGTTAAGCTCCTAATGACAGAAATAGCTGCAGCTTCACAGGTTGTCAGGAGAATTATTTGTGGTTCTTCAACTGCCACAACGTCATTTGTTTGGAAAAAAATAATACATTCTTTCCACATACTTTCCCCATGCTTGACGGCAGGGTCAAGTGAGTCAAGCTTCCCAAACAGAGGCACGATGTAATGCTTACCTTCAACTTCAAAACAATTGCTGCAAGTGAATTTCTTCAGGATCGTGTTTTACTCTCATCACCACTGAAATAACTCTTGAGGCCGGCATCCCATCACCAATCACACTTTATTTACAAATTTGTAGCCTTTGACAACAGCATTGCCTCTCACTGAGTCAAGCATTCAAGGGCTCAATATCCCTGACATTCATCCTCTTATATCAGCCAGGTGTCCCCGAGTGCAACTATTAATCTGGTCCAATCAGGGAACTCATATTCTATGAGATCCAGCTGGCTTACCTTCTTACAATTACTACAGCAAGGATAACAGATTTATTTCCTTAAGGATGTTACTGAATTTAACGGGTTTATATGATGGATGTTAGATCCGCAGACATCATTAATGAGAATAGCTTTCATTCCAGATTTTATTAATCGAATTTAAATTCCACTGGCCACCATGATGTGTCCATTAGCCTGGGTCTGTGGACTACTATTATAAAACAAAGATAAAACAATGAACTGCAGGTCTTGTAGCGTCTTTGGGGAGAAAGCAGCATCCATGGTTTATCTTAGATGTCTGCAGATCTAGCATCCATTATATAAACCCATTAAATTCAGTTACTGGACTTGAAACATGAACTCTGCTTTCTCCCCAGACGCTACAAGATCAGCAGTTTCTGTTTTGTTTCAAGTCTGGTCTGGTGACTCTTCATCAGAAGCTTCATCAGGTATTCTGATGAACAGTCACTGCACTTGAAACATTAACTCTGCTTTCTTATCACAGATGCTGCCAGACCTGCTGAGTTTTGCCAGCAATTTCTATTTTTGTCTCTGGATCTCTAGTCCAGTTAGATGTTACATGAAATCACCATCTTGCCCTTACAGTTAACAATCAAGATCCTGAAGGGAGTTTTCAGATTCGACTGCCTATCTATGCCAAACTCTGAACTGACTGATCTTAATCAGTGTTTGAACGATTCAGTAGAACTATGCTTCAGCCAGGAATCAAAATGTTCAAATGTCAATCAGATGCAAGACAATGGGAATGAGGGTATATCACCCCTCACTTATATTTTTAAAAATCACTAAGCTGATCATGGTCTGAACCAAATTACGTCCACCCTAGCGTAGAAAATCATTCAGCAGCAAGATTGTCTAAAATTTAAATCATCCTTCTTATTTAATTAGTGCCTCACAGGAAAATGCAATGGTTAGACAGAACTCCTTCCTGCCGTCTTTCTTGTGCACCAAAGAAGATTCAGGCTATTTTGTGATTAAGATGATAGTGAAATGTTGCCAATTATTTATACACAGATGTCACACTGAACACCTAATATTGTGCAATATTTTACAATATTTGCACCAGTTTTCATGCTGGAACATACTTTGAACATCCCATTCATTCTAAAGAATATGGGGGAGGAATTAAGTACCATCACCATCAAAACAAAGTAGTATTATATAAACTAATGAGGCTAAAGGCAGATAAGTGCCCGGGCCCTGATGGCTTGCGTCCTAAGATCCTAAAAGAAGTAGCTCCAGAGATAGTGAATGCATTGGTTGTAATTTCCATTGGTTGCAATAATCTTTAGATTCTGGAGAAGTACTAGAGGATTGGAAACTGCCAATGCAAAACCCATGATAAAAAAAAGGGAGGAAGGCAAAAAGTGGGTAACAAAGGCCAATTAGCCTAACATCTATTGTTGGAAAAATGTTGGAATCAATTATTAAGAAAGTAATTATCTAATCAAGCAGAGTCAGCATGGTTTCATGAAAAGGATATCATCTCTGACTAATTAATTAGAGGTTTTCAAGGAAGTCTCAAGCAGAGTGGATAGAAGTGAACCAGTAGATGTACTGTATTTGGACTTCCAGAAGGTGTTTCACAAGGTACCTCATGAAAAGATAAGTCATAAGAGCCCATGATGTTGGAGGTAGTATTTCGGCATGGATAGAAAATTGGCTAATGGGTAGGAGACAGAAAGTGGGGACAAGGGTTTCTTTCCCAGTTTGGCAACCTGCAACCAGTGGGGTGCCACAGGGATCAGTGCTAGGACAACAACTGTTTACAACATATACTAATGACTTGGAGAAAAGAAGCCAAATGTACTGTACCTAAATTTGCAGATGTCACAAAAATATATGGAAAGGCAAATTGTCAGAGGGATACAAACAGTTTACAGAGAGCTATTGATAGGTTAAGTAAGCAGGCAAAAAGTCAGCAAATGGAGTATAATGTAGGAAAATGCAAAAGTCTTCATTTTGGAAGGGAGAACAAAAGAACATTATATTATTTAATTGGAGAAACACTGCAAAAAGCTGCAACACATAAGGTCTTGCAAGTACTTGTGCATGAAACACAAAGCAAGCAGACAGACGCAGCTGATAATCAGGAAGGCTAGTAAAATGTTAGCTCTTAGTTCAAGGGGGTTGGAGTATCAGAGTAGGCAAGTCTTCCTGCAACTTTACAAGGTGCTGGTGAGACCACATCTGGAGTACTGTGGGCAGTTTGGTCCCCTTAATTTAGGAAAGATATGATTTCACTGGATGCAGTTCAGAAGATTCACTTGGAAGATCCGCAGTATCAAGCAAAGGTTGAACAGGTTGGGACTCTACTCACTGGAGTTTAGAAGAATGGGAGAGGATCCTATTGAAACATATAGGATTCTTAAGGGGCTTGTAAGAAAAATGCTAAGAGGATAATACCCCTACGGGAGAGTCTAGGACCAGAGGGTATAGTCTCAGAATAAAGGTGTCCAATTTAAGTCTGAGATGAGAACTTTCCTGTCTCAGAGAGTTGTGAGATTTTGGAATTCCTCGCCACGGGGAGATGTGTGGGCAGAGTCCTCATGTATATTTAAGATTGAGATACATAGATTCCTGATCAGTAGGGGAATCAATGGTTATGGGGAAAGGACAGAAAAGTGGGTGTGAGGAGTGTTAGGTGAGCCATGATTCTATTGAATGGCAGAGCTGGCTCAAGGGGCCAAATAGCCTACTCCTGTTCTTATTTCATTTGGTCTTATCTCTTGAATAAAATAAAATTAACAACAAAATAGGTAAGGAAAATACACAACAGCAGTTGTATTTTTCTAATGATTCTATGATAATTAGCAGATAATTTGTAGCCCTGCCATTTTTGAGTGAGTGGGTGCAGGAGTGAACTAGGTGAACCTAGAAAAGTGAAGCAGCAGCTGTTATGGATCATTAGAACATTCACATCATTTAATATCAAGCCCAGAATTCAGTCATTTTCCGAAATAGATATTCTTGAAACAGAAAATTAATTCATTGTTAGCTTCTCTGTGGCAGATTCTTTAATTGTTCCTGTTAGAGCATCTTATATTGCTATATTATTCCAAATTGATCAAAGCACCATTTGTCTGTCATAATGACAGATCAGGATCCCAAAGTACTATGACATTTTTAACCTTTAATTTCAAAATGTGCTTTTTAAAAGGGGGCTGTTACAGACTAAAAAAGACTGCTGATATAAATTCAGTGCTGTCTGGCAAAATGCTATGTGGGATCCACGGAATATTGCACATGTAGGGTGTCAGGAAAACTTCAAAGAGACAGACATAACAAGAAGAGATAACAAGGGGGCTGACTCTTCCTGCACAGTATTCTTATAGAAAACTACTGATTGCAGAATTTTTGTGTTTTGCCCTTCTAGGAATATACACAAAGGGTTAAAAACTGCTGCAATACTGGTCTGTGTGTACTAGTGAAAGAAGTGTGTTAACAAATTGAGGTATTCCTCTGAGTTCAAGTGCTAGTGTGTTGGAAAGGCCATAGCCAAAGAACCACCCACTAGTTACTCTTGAGTTGTAGGTAAAATAACTCTCTCACTTGAGTTCTAGAAGCCATCTAGCTAGCAAGATTAAAGGAAACAGCACAACAAGAATTCTCTCTCCCTTTCATAGAAACTTGTGGATGTTTATGGAGCAGAAGGAGGTCTTTCAGCCGATAAAGATTTGGCTATATTAATTCTATTTCCAGCTCAATTGGTCTGAGAGTAAGGCATCTTAAAGGGAGGGATCCTTTTCAAATTAACATTGTAGCAATCAAACAAGGGTGCAGGTGAATAAAGGGGAGCCAATTAATCCCTCCTTAGCTGAGAGCTTAACAATTTGGGTATCCACTTGGACCTACAATCATTTGGAGAGCTTTACCCAAGGGCTGGTCATGCCATACACATGTATAAATATATCCAGGATGCCACATCATTCACCACTGCACTGACCAGTGTACCAAAACAACAATGTATAATTCCATGAACCAAAACAGAAGTTGCTGGAAAAGCTCAGCAGGTTTGGCA
Organism: Rhincodon typus; assembly: GCF_021869965.1. Classification (NCBI taxonomy): domain Eukaryota; kingdom Metazoa; phylum Chordata; class Chondrichthyes; order Orectolobiformes; family Rhincodontidae; genus Rhincodon; species Rhincodon typus. The sequence goes on from NC_063353.1 coordinate 36,333,485, forward strand.
GCATCTGTGAAGAAAAAATCAAAGTTAATGTTTCAGGTCCGTGACCCTTCCTAAGAACTGATGGTTGCTGGGAAAATGTCAGTTTATTTGCAGAAAATAGGGAGGGGGATGGGGTAGGAAGTAAACGATAGGGTAGAGCCTAAAGAGAGAGAAGAACAGTTGGACAGACAAAGGAGTTGATAACGATCTGACTGGGAGGGTGAATAGTTCTTAATGGGAACTGTTAGTTACTAACAACAGATAGTGTGTAATGGTATGTCATAATAAGGCCTGGTGTGTAGGGTAGGAGGCTACGACATGGGAGAGTTTAGGCCCTAAAATTATTGAACTCGATATTGAGTCTGGAGGGCTGCAGGGTCCCCAAGCAGAAAATGAGGTATTGTTCTTCCAGCTTGCGTTGAGCTTCGCTGGAACACTGCAGCAAGCCAGAGACAGAGATAACACTTATGTATCAGATACATATTCCCCTCCCTTGTCCACCTTCCGCAGGGACTGTTCCCTCCAGGGCACCCTAGTCCACACTTCCTTCACTCCCAACACCCCCCCACAACCCTATGGCACCTACCCCTGTAAATGGCAAAGGTGTGACACCTGCCCATTTACCACCTCCCTCCCCAGTATCCAAGGGCCCAAACATACCTTCCAGGTGAAGCAACACTCCACCTGCACTTCCCAGAATCTAGTCTACTGCATTCGCTGCTCACAACGTGGTCTCCACTACATTGGGGAAACAAAGTGTTGACTGGGTGACCACTTCACAGAACATCTACGTTCTGCTCGCATAAAAGACCCTCAGCTACCTGTTGCCTGCCACTTTAACACACCACCCTGTTCCCTGGTCAACGTCTCTGTCTCTGGCTTGCTGCAATGTTCCAGCGAAGCTCAATGCAAGCTGGAAGAACAACATCTCATTTTCCGCTTGGGGAACCTGCAGCCCTCCAGATTCAATATCGAGTTCAATAATTAGGACCTAAACTCTCCCATGTCCTAGCCCCCTAACCCTTACACATCACACAGCCTGCCATTACACACTACCTGTTGTTAGTCACTAACAGTCCCCATTAGCAAGTATTCAACCTCCCAGCCAGATCGTAATCAACTTCTTTGCCTGTCCAACTGTTCTTCTCTCTCTTTAGGTTCTATCCTATCATTTACTCCCTACCCCACCTCCTCCCTATTTTCTCCATATTAACTGACATTTTCCCAGCTACCATCAGTTCTGAGGAAGGGTCACCGGACCCGAAACGTTAACTCTGATTTTTCTTCACAGATGCTGCCAGACCTGCTGAGCTTTTCCAGCAACTTCTGTTTTTGTTCCTGATTTACAGCATTTGCAGTTCTTTTGGTTTTTATTTACCACATTGAGTGGCCTGGAATAATGCTCTCAATTAAACCTCCAGTATTTCGGTCTAAAAGTATGATTATTTCAAATTTATGAGAATCACAAATACAGTATTTGAGTAAAGCCTAGGCATTATATACAAGATGAATGCTGAATTAGGTTGAGGAAAATCAACCAAGTTAGTGTCAGAGAGACAGAAAATAAATCATGTATTAATAAGATGATTGCTGAAGCAGCAATGAACACATGGATCCAGCCCGTGATTAACTGGGAGGCTGATGTTGTAGATGCATCTGTGAAGTTTAAATGATATGTAGACTGACATTCTGCAGCTTTATAAAAAGCAACTAACAAAGGAGAACAGATCACCTAGGTCCTTCTCCAAACTGAAAATCTAACAGAAAGGGAAATTCCAAAGTCTTCTATAGCCCTATAGATTGTAAGTCAGTGGTTAAAGCAGGCATTTGCTAATCAGAGACCAAAATGTTTATTTACAAATGGAGGCAGAGGACATGGCTTAGGTATTAAAAGGATATTTTGTATTTTTCTTTACAAAATAGGAGGATGCTGCCTAGGCCATCATGACAGAGGAGGAAACATTATCATGAGAAGCAATCTAAATTAATGAGGAAGAAATCTTGGATAGTCTGTCGGCACTTATAAAGATCAGATCCATCGAAGAATTTTGAAGGAAGCAGGGGCAAAAATTGTGGGGACACTAGCTATAATTTTTCAGTCTTCCCTGGTCTCAGATGAGGTGCCAATAGTCTAGAGGATTGCAAACATTACAGCCTTGTTCAAGAAAGGTAGTAAGAATAATCCCAGCAATTAGAGACCAGTTGGTTTAACTTCAGCAGTGGGAAACTTCGAGAAACAATTACTTGGGATAGAATTAGTAATCATGTGATTAGGAAGAGTCAGCATAGATTTCTAAAAGGGGAAAAGTTGTTTAACTAACTTGCTGTAGTTTTGTGAAGAGATAGCAGAAAAGTCGATGAGGGTAGCAATGCTGATGTAGTATACATGGATTTCCAGATGCCATTTGATACAGTGCCACACAACAGACTTGTGAGAAAAGTTATAGGTCAAGGACCTAAGGGACAATAGTTACATTAGTTACATAGAGACAAAATTGGCTGAGAAATAGGAAACAGAGAGTAATGGTCAATGGATATTTTTCAGGCTGATGGAAGATTTGGAGTTCCCTTGGGGTTGGTATTGGGACCTTTGCTTTTCCTGATATATATTAATGATCTGAATCTTGGTGTATAAGGGACAACATCAAAGTTTGAAAATAACACTAAACTTGAAAGAATTGTAAGCTGTGAGAAGGACAGTGGTGGGACTCCAAAAGAATATTGACGAGATGGTGGAGTGGATGTATAGATAGCAGATGAGGTTCAAAGCAGAGAAGTGTGTGAGCTGATCACTTTGATTGGGAGAGCATTGAAAACCAATGCAAAATAAGGGATACAATTCTAAAGGTCCTACAGGAGCAGAAGGGCCTGGGTGTAAACATGCACACATCATTGAAAGTGGAAGGACAGATGGAGAGGGCAGTTCATAAAGTATACAGTGTTCTCAGTTTTATTAATAGAGGTATAGAGTACAAGGGCAGGGAGGTGTACGGGTCTCGTACGAGACACTTGTTAGACCTCTGTTGTGGGTGCCACATTATAGAAAAAATGTGAATGCATTGGAAAAAGTGCAGAAGTGATTTACAAGATTGGTCCCAGGAATGAGAAACTTCAGTTATGAGGATAGATTGAAGAAGCTGGAACTCTTCTCCTTGAGAGAAGGTTATGAGGAGATTCAATGATGCTTTCAGAATCATGAGTGGGCTCGATAGACAGGGAGAAGCTGTTCCTGGCCATAAAGAAAAGTGAATGAGACAGCATAGATTTAAAATTATGCACAAACTAAGTAAGCCTGACGTAAGAAAAATCTTTGTCACGGCGTGTAGTTACAGTGTGGAATGCACTGCCTGGAAATATGGTGAAGGCTGGCTAAATTGAGCATTCAAGACACCATTGAATGATTACTTGGATAGAAATGGTATGTAGGGAAGTGGGGAAAATGCAGGAGTGGTACTAGGTATTGAATTGGTGCACGCATGAAAGGCTGAATGGTCTCCTGTGAATTCTGTGATGCTGTAATCTTTTCAATACATCAGAAATGAGTGAGGATGACAGTGAACCCAAACAAATTTAAGAAGTTCAACACACATCTCCAGCCCAAATCAAACAATTGGATTGTATTGTCATGAACAGTGCTATCAAGCAGCACCTGCTGAATAACAACCTGCTCAGTGACGCCCAGTTTGGGTTCTGCCAGGAACACTCAGCTCCTGATCTCATTACAGCCTTGGTTCAAACATGGACAAAAGAACTGAATTCCAGAAGTGAGGTAAGAGTGACAGCCCTTGACATTAAGGCTGCATTCAATCAAGTGTGACATCAAGGAGCCCTAGCAAAACTGGAATCAATGGGTATCAAGGACAAACTCTCCCTGTTGGCTGAAGTCGTACCTGGCACATAGGAAGATGGTCACTGTTGTTGGACGTCAGTCATCTTAGCTTCAGGACATATCTGCATGAGTTCCTCAGGGTAGTGTCCTAGGCCGAACCACCGTCAGCTGCTTCATCAATGACCTTCCCTCCATCATAAGGTCAGAAGTGGGGATGTTCGCCGATGATTGCACAATGTTCAGCACCATTCGTGACTCCTCAGATACTGAAGCCTTCCATGTTCACATGCAACAAGATCTGGACAATATCCAGGCTTGGGCTGACAAGTGGCAAGTGACATTCGCACCATACAAATACCAGGCTATGACCATCACCAATAAAAGACAATCTAACCACCATCCCTTGACATTCAATGGTGTTACCATCACTGAATCCCCCACTATCAATATCCTGGGGGTTACCATTGACCAGAAACTCAACTGGACTCACCACATTAACACAGTGGCTAAAAGAGATGGTCAGAGGCTATGAATACTGTGGTGAGTAACTTACCTTCTGACTCCCCAAAGCCTGTCCACCATCTACAAGGCATAAGTCAGGAATGTGATGGAATACTTCACATTTGCCTGGATGAGTGCAGCTCCAACACTCAAGAAGCTCGACACCATCCAGGACAAAACAGCCCACTTGACTGGCAGCACATCCACAAGCATCCACGCTCTCCACCACTGACGCTGTGAAGCAGCAATGTGCACCAAGTACAAGTTGCACTGCAGAAATTCACCAAAGATCCTCAGACAGGACCTTCCACATGCACGACCACTTACATCTAGAAGGACAAGGGCAGCAGATACACAGGAACACCAACACCTTCAAGTTTCCCTCCGCCACTCACTATCCCGACTTGGGAAATATATCACCATTCCTTCATTGTCACTGGGTCAAAATCCTGGAATTCCCTCCCTAATGGCACTGTGTTCAATGCATAGTAGGTGGACTGCAGCAGTTCAAGAAGGCAGCTCACCATCACCATTTCAAGGGCAACTAGGGATGGGCAACAACTCTGGCTAACCAGCGATGCCCACATTGCACGAATGAATAAAAAAATCTGCCATCAGAATGAGCATCACGGCAACATGGGCGCATCTGCATCAGTGGAAAAGGCAGCATCTATGATTGGCATTAGAATTGGAGATGCTGGGCTTCAGCTGTGGTGTTGCAGTAGGCCCAAATTGGTACTCCTTGAATGGACTGTAATCCAGGGACGTTAGCGAGCCCGGATCCTGTCTCTGCTTTGACTTATAATTAACTCTTATATCTTAAGTTTAGTCTTATATCTTAATATCCTCTGTAAGTCAAAATGGTGCCATTGCATTTAACAAATACAAGTGACAATAAATCATTCATTCAATCAACTACTTAATTTTCAGAGACTGAAGTAGCAACCAGGTGAGCCTGTTGACAATTTCTTAACAGTATGAAGAACCATTATGAGTGTAGTGATTGTAACAAGGTCAGCTAGGTGGACCTGGATTGGGGCTGTTAATGTCATCCAAACAGGGAGCCTTGCTAGGAGATAAAAACAGGAGTATCAGACATCCTTTTCACTCTGAGAGCTGGCTCTGAGGGAGCTGGATCAGTGTCAAGGACTCTCCACATGTAAATAAAGGGCGACTTGGTGATAGGATACCGGTGTCAGTGGAGTTATTTCAGTCAGCAAGTTAAAATTGAAAAGAAACAGTTGACAGGCTAGTAGTTCAGACCATTTGGGGTTCTGCATAACTGATGTATAAAATGCTTTGAGTGGAAAAAGACAAGTTCACAATATCATGAACTGTTGACACTTCTAGATCACACGGAGTGTTGAGTAGTCAGATGTAGGCACTGACTACTCAAGTAGCTAAACTTCAGTTAAGACAAGAGAAAGGCAACATTCCTGTTGCAATGAAATAGAAATGGAAGAATGCATACCAGACATAAGACCTGTAGATGCTAATAAGCTTGCAAACAGAAGAAAAATGATCAAACTGCAGAGTTTGTGAAAGCCCAATTACTGGGAAAAAATGTACAGAACAGGAAGAAAAGAAGATAAAAGTGTTACTTAAATCATAGCAAACACAAAGAACGCTGGTGAAACTCAGCATTCTGTTTGTTTCAAATTTCCAGAACCCGCAGTATTTTGCTTTTACTTAAATTGCAGCAATTGATTTCAGGCTACCCTATGAAATATGCATCACATACAGGTGCAAATGTGAGCACTCAGTTTAAAGAGACAAGTACAGTGAATAATATTGCAATAAGAAAATGGGCTGAAAACCATATGAGGACAGATAACATCACTTCTGAAGCATAAGATTATTATGAAGCTCTCACAGGAAGCTTCCCACATTTGTCATCAGCTCCAATGGAAATGTGCATGATTCATAAAAGGACCAGAAACCAAATATTACAAGTTTTTTCCCTTTTTGCCAGTCAGTAACACTGCATGAAGTGGCAGAATGATGTATTAGTGATAGAAAAAAAAATGGCAACTAATTGTCTGGATGTGTATGAAGGCGTCAAGCAGAATTTGAACATCCCTTGTATAAGCTCACACATTAACAGTGGTAATTTGACATTGATAATGGAGAAAGTTCCCAGTGATACTAAAACTATACCCCAATATTATCTACAGTCCACAGAAAGACGACAATCTGGGAAAAAAGTAACAACAATCACATAGGAATACAAAAATGATTAAATTCAGATTTCCTAAATTTGTCACTGGCATAGAATGATTTAGTATTTACAAAATTCAAAGCCTAGGCTGACATTATTCAACATGAGCTGGAATGGACTAGAAGCTGGACTAGTAACCAGAAAATGACGTCTGATAAGAACAAACATGTGTGGGTGCTGATATTAAATGTAATAACAAGGTCAATGGTCATAGATTATAAGAAGTGGTGGGTAGCGGATCAGAGAATGGATTGGGTATGTTTAATGCTGGATTCTTGCAGTGTGTGATAGTGATTAATAGCTCAACAGAATGTCGAGGTTAACTGCCAAAAGCATAGAGTCCAAGTTCAAGGATGTAGTATTCAGTCTGAGTCACATTTTCCAAAAAATCTTTTTCTTATTGCATAATTGACAGGTTGTTTCTTGGTTTCTTTAATATCTTAAATTTTGTAAAATAACAATCTGCAAAACTGTATAGAAAAGGAAGAAATTTCCTAAACAATTCCACTGGGCCTCAGCCTAATTCTGGTAAAGTAATTCAGAAAATGGTTGGAATCCGAATGCCTGTGATCCAACTACATTTCAAAAGTACTGTTCAATCTTGTAAAGCGTGAAGATTTCATGCACTGCTTCCAAGTCAATCCATATTAAAAGCAAGGTAACAGGGAGTATTTATCTTGGGAGTTCCACTTTTCATATTGTAAATGTCTCAATAAGACTGAAAACTAACATGCAGTGGCAAATTAGGTACTCTGCCCTCCAGAACAGCCCAAGTAGGACACACCAGGGTGAATCTCAATACCAGGAAGTAGTTTGGAGTATTAAAGACTGCCTACTTTTTTGTTGGAAATAAAATTGTTGACGCTTGCATAAATATAGTCAATAGAAATATTGCATACATGCATAAATGTTTATACATGGAATTCATAGATCTAAATTTCTCTCCAATATTTTAGTTGTACCTGTCAACTTTCTTCTACATAATTGAGTAATTTGGATGACTTAAACAGTGGTATAAACTGCATGTACTTAATAGTTAAAAATAAGTTTCACAAATGTCCTGTGAAGGAAGATCTCTTAACACTGAAATTACTGTTGCTGATATTAGCAAATTAATAAAATGCATTTGTGTAGCAGTTTTCAATCAGCAGGAGTACACATCTATTTAAAATAAACCATCAGTCTTATTATAACCATGGGGTCACACTCATACCAATTAGAGTTTCTGACCTCATATCCATGCCATTGCTGTTGAAATGCAATCATGTACAAATGTCCTTTCTCATCTGCCATAGTCATGCAACCTCTATCACGAGACATACATCCTGCAGGTAGCCATCTTAGTGGCACTTCAATAAAGATACTGTCCTGATGAGATTGATGTCTTATGAACTATAGAACATGGTGTCAGAATTGAAGCTGTGATTAACTGTTGAAGAGCTGTAGAAAAATGCAGCTACTGGGAAAGACATAGGAATGCTCAGACCTGTGAAAGCTGATACAAGCATCTGAAAAAAAGCTAAAAAAGAACAAATACAGACAAAGAGCAGGATGCAAATACAATGGAGGGCATCATAGAAAGAAAAGCCAGGCATTTCCAGCATGGGGAAAGCAGTGTTCTTAAAACAAGAAGTTGTTTTGTTTTGCACACACATGTATGGTTAAAAGGAAACACTACAAGCAATTTCAAATGGTCGCTGGAAAGATGTCAGCTGAAGATTCTGATGAATCACTTTACACCATACAGCAGGTTGGTTCAGTCAGGATGATAGGCGACTGTTGGAATAAGAATTGCAGAAGGAGAATATTAAGTCAACATAAATTGGCAGATCGGCACTGGTGTGACGTGCAACATCATAATCTTCAAAGACCTCAGGAAAGTAGTTCAAAATAATGATCCAAAAATGAAGTCCTCATGAAGTTGTGGCCTACCTAGATTCTTTCAAAGTTAGGACAAAAGTGTCTTTGGAATTCACTACAATGTCTAAAGCAATTCAAAAAGTTCGACTCAAGAGTTAAGAATTACTCAGAGACTCAGTAATATTTTCCTCCATTGTAGCAAAGTAACATCTTACTGTTATTCTTGAGCTTTCCAAGTTGCAAAGTTGAATGGAGAATGTTGTCTGGACTTATGTGAAAGGATCAATGCATTCACGGTGGCATTGAATTTGAAACTAAATTGTCTGCCACTTGAATCTCTGCAAACCAAAATTCATCCTGTGGGTCTGCACTCTCAATGAAATCAAATCCTTGTTGTAGGGCTGTCACAGCATCCAGGAAATGTCACCCTGAGTCCTGCATTGCTGGGACAGTTGCAGAGTGCTGTGATCTGTGTTTAACCCTCTTGTGCTGCCACTGTAGCCTTATTTCAGTCTCTCTTCACACTCACAAGTCTCTATAAAAGTTGGCAGATTGGTTTCCCACCAGTGGAGTACTTTCATGCCTTGGATCATACCCTGTTCCTAAACATGCTTTGCTGTCAGTATATTCTATGCTTGTTTATTCTCCATTTCTGTAAATACTTACATTTCTGCATTACTAATTGCATACTCTGTCATGCACCTCCTCCAGCTTTAGCTTTTCCTGGTCTTTGCTGCTCCACAGTTCAGTGTCCAGCTATGCTACAAAGTCCATTTCTAGGCAGCTCCAACCAATGACAAGCTTCACTTTGGGTATTTTCCACACATCTGGGTTTGAACAGTTGGCTAGGCTCATGCCTCACAGCGCCAGGACCCGGGCTCAATTTCACTCTCTGGCGACTGTGTAGAGTTTGCACATTCTCCCTGTGTCTGCCTGGTTTTCCTCCAGTTTCCTCCCACAATCTAAAGATGTGCATATTAGGTGGACTGGCCATGCTAAATTGTCCAGAATGTCCATGGGTGTGCAGGCTAGGTGGGTTTGCCATGGCAAGAGCAGGGTGGCAGGGATAGGGTACGGGGTGAGTCTGGGTGGGATGCTCTTCAGAGTGGCTGTGTGGACTCAATGGGCCAAATGGCCTGCTTCCACACTGTAGGGATTCTATGATTCATAGTTTACTGCCATCGTTCTTCACTTCAAACTCTTACTGCCATTCTCTGATTCCAAGAATCTGGCCAGCTTTGCCACGTGTAGTAAGATGGGAGCAACAGGCTTCATTGAAAATAAGTACACACAGAGAATTGTAAAGAGGACAACTTACCTAGAGCTCTGTAGACACTGGCTCTAGTTTTATGTGATCTGATTTCACTATGATATAGCTTCCTTCTCACACGTTCAATAGCTACACTTAAATGTATAATCCCCTTTACATTTAGTACCTTCCAATCTACAGGAACTATTCTAGGATCTTCAGAATTCTGGAATATCTAAATCAATGCATTCACCATCTCTGCATCCATTTCTTGCAAAACTGTAACTTGGAGATCTTTGGGTAATATTTCCTCAGTATTATTCTTTTATATTCCTCATCCTCATTAGACCTTTGCTTCTCCACCATTTGTAGTATGATCTTTGCATTTTCTGATGTGAAGACAGACAATATAATTGTTTAACATCTCTGTCATTTTCTCTCCTTTATCTGCCACTTAGGCACTCACGTTTACTTTCACTAATCTCTTCCTTTTCGCATGCTTGAAAAAGCTCTTACAATATGTTCTACATTTCCCACTATTCACATTCTACTTTCCAGGTTTTCTTCTGCTGAATTTTAAAGCCTTCAAATCATCTGGCTTACTACTTTTTCAGCAACATTGTAAGCTTCCCCTTAATTTATGATGATCCTCAACTTCTCCACTGAGCCACAGCTATACCAATTATCCAGGATAGGTGTTTATTCCTCGAGGGAATGTATAATTGTTGAGAATTATGAATGATTTCTTTAAATGTTTGCCATTGTTTATCAACCATCATATATTAAATGTAATTTCACCATCTATGTCAGCCAAAGTGTTCATCGTATCTCAGTAAATTGTTCCCTTTATATTTAAGAACCTAGGTTCAGATTTAGATTTAACATAACTATTAAGCTTAGCATGAAATTTTATTATAGTATAATAACTCTACCCTAGAGGATACATGCCTGTAAGATTAAAAATTAACCCTGTCTAATTATACAATATTAGCTCTAAATAGCCTGTTTCTAGTTGTTCCTTCACATATTGTTCGAAAAAACTGTCACAAATGCATTCAATGAAACCACTCTTCAAACTACCTTTGGTTTGCCCACTGAAGATTAAAGTCCTCCACGATTATCACATTATTTTTGTGACAAGATCCTCTGATTTTCTGATTTATAATCTGATAAGAACTATGATTACTGTTATGGGGTTCATAACTTACACCCACCTGTGGTTTCTGCCTTTTATTATTTCATGCCTACATAAATTCAACATCCTGATTTTCTGGGCTATTCTCTTTTGTCCCCGCTACATTTATGTCATTCTTTATTTGGTAGACAAGTATAAAAATACCATGAAATGAGGGGATGTCCCTCACTGGTGTAACTGATTTGTCAGATACACTTTCCTGAGAAAGAATTTTACATTTTTTTTCTGACTAGATGACTAAATAATAATGCTTCAGAGATAGTAGGAATTCCTTCGCCTCTGCCGCATCTGCTCCCAGGATGAGGCATTCCACTCCCGAACATCTCAGATGTCCTCATTTTTCAAGGACCGCAACTTCCCCCCCTCAGTGGTTGAGAATACCCTCGACCATGTCTCCCGCATTTCCCGCAACTCATCCCTCACACCCCCTCCCCGCAATAACAACTAAAACAGAATCCCCTTCATCCTCCCATACCACCCCACCAACCTCTGGATCCAACGCATCACCCTCTGACACTTCCGCCATCTGCAATCCGACCCCACCACCAAAGACATTTTTCCCTCCCCACCCTTATCTGCTTTCCGGAGGGACCAATCTCTCCGGGACTCCCTTGTCCGCTCCACACTCCTCTCCAGGCCCACCACACCCGGCACTTTTCCTTGCAACCGCAGGAAGTGCTACACCTGCCCCTACACCTCCCCCCTCACCCCCATCCTAGGCCCCAAGAAGACTTTCCACATCAAGCAGATGTTCACCTGCACATCTGCTAATGTGGTATACTGTATCCGCTGTTCTCAATGTGGCCTCCTCTACATCGGGGAAACCAAGTGGAGGCTTGGGGACCACTATGCGGAACACCTATGCTCGGTTCGCACTTAACAACTGCACCTCCCAGTCGCGAACCATTTCAACTCCCACTCCCATTCCTCAGACGACTTGTCCATCCTGGACCTCCTGCAGTGCCACAACGATGCCACCCGAAGGTTATAGGAACAGCACCTCATATTCCGCTTGGGAACCCTGCAGCCCAATGGTATCAATGTGGACTTCACATGCTTCAAAATCTCCCCTCCCCCTACTGCATGCCAAAACCAGCCCAGCTTGTCCCCGCCTCCCTAACATGTCCTTCCTCCCACCTATCCCCTCCTCCCACCTCAAGCCCCACCCTCATCTCCTACCTACCAGCCTCATCCCGCCCCCTTGATCTGTCCGTCCTCCCTAACTCCCCACCTACAATCACCTTTATTGGCTCCATCCCCGCCTCTTTGACCGGTCTGTCTCCTCTCCACCTATCTTCTCCTCTATCCATCTTCTATCCGCCTCCCCTCTCTCCCTATTTATTTCAGAACCCCCTTCCCCTCCCCCATTTCTAAAGAAGGGTCTAGGCCCAAGACATCAGCTTTCCTGCTCCTCTAATGCTGCTTGGCCTGCTGTGTTCATCCAGCTGTATACCTTGTTATCTTAAATAGTAATGCTACTAGATTTCACATCATGTCACTCATTCAAGGCTATCCCAATTAAAACTGGCTGCCTTATTTGGTTTGTCCATGATACCATGGATGAGTGCTGACTGGATGATCGAACTCGGTCTCCTCCAGTAGTCACCAACATCACAGATACCAATCTTCAGCCAATTCGATTCACTCCATGTGATATCAAGAAATGGTTGGAGACACTGGATACTGCAAAGGCTACAGGCCCTGACAACATTCCAGCAATGGTACTGAAGACTTGTGCTCCAGAACTTGCCAATTACCTAGCCAAGCTGTTCCAGTACAGTGCCAACACTGGCATCTACCCGACAACGTGGAAAATTGCCCAAGTATGTCCTGTACATAAAAAGCAGGACGGATCCAACCTGGCCAATTGCCATCCCCATCTACTCTCAATCATCAGTAAACTGATGGATGGTATCACACACAGCACTATGAAGCAGCACTTGAACAAAGAACAAAGAGAAGAACAATGAACAATACAGCACAGAAACAGGCCCTTCTACTCTCCAAGCCTGAGCTGCTGCATTTTGCCCTTTCATACTAAAATTGTCTTCACTTATAGGATCCATATCCCTCTATTCCCTTGCTATTCGTGTATTCATCCAGGTGCTTCTTGAATGCTGCTATTATGTCTGCTGCCACTATCTCCTCTGGCATTGCATTCTAGGCACTCACCACCCTTTGTATGAAAATCTTGCCTCGTACATCCCTTTTAAACTTCCCTCCCTCACACCTTGAACCTGTGTCCCCTAGTAATTGACCCCTCCACCCTGGGAAAAAAACTTCCACCACCTCCTCTGGCAGCGTGTTCCAGGCACTCACCACTCTT
>NC_063353.1:36356641-36411473 GCF_021869965.1 Rhincodon typus
AGTATTCTAGGTAGCTGTGGGAGTCGGTGGGCTTGAAATGAATATCGCCTCCCTAACCTGTTCTTCCTCCCACCTATCCCCTCCTCCCACCTCAAGCCGCACCTCCATCTCCTACCGACCAACCTCATCCCGCCCCCTTGACCTGTCCGTCCTCCCTGGACTGACCTATCCCCTTCCTAACTCCCTACCTACACTCACCTTTACTGGCTCCATCCCCGCCTCTTCGACCTGTTTGTTTCCTCTCCTCTATCCCTCTTCTATCCGCCTCCCACTCTCTCCCTATTTATTTCAAAACCCCCTTCCCCTCCCCCTTTTCTGATGAAGGGTCTGGGCCCGAAACGTCAGCCTCTCTGCTCCTATGATGCTGCTTGGCCTGCTGTGTTCGTCCAGCCCTGCACCTTGTTGTCTCGGATTCTCCAGCATCTGCAGTTCCTACTATCTCTGATTCAATTTTAACCTCCCTCAACCATTATCTGTAACAGACCAGACCCTTATTCCCATACATTCCCTGAGTTAATGTGCCTTATCTTTAAGACCTCGTACATTGAAATAAATGCAGTATAATTCTTCAGAGTTACCTTGTTCTCTGACTTGCTCTTGCCTGCCTTTTCTAATTGTTCTTTTTTAATTCAGAACAACCCTCATCTCTCTTTCTATTCCCACTACTACTTAGGATCCTCCCACCCTCACCCCCTACTAATTTAAAGGCTCCTGAATAGTACTGGCAAATCTCCCCACCAGGATATTGGTCCCTTTCCAGCTCAGGTGAAACCCGTCCCTTTTGTATAGGTCTTATCTGTCCCAGAGAGATCCCAATGATCCAAAAATCCGAATCCTTGCCCACTGCACCACCTCATCAGTCATTGATTTATCTGCCCTATCTGCTTATTCCTATTCTCACGAGCATGTGGTACCGGGAGTAATCTACCTAACTTCCTATATTCACTCTGCAAAGCCTCAACCCTTCCCTTATTCTTATTGGCTCAGCTGCTGAAAACAATTTCCTGAATTTATAATTTTAACACAGGTTGTTGTAGTAAAGCATCTCAAATATAGCTCTGAACTTAAACAAAGCTGTTTTCCCCAAAATAATTATATTTTTAAAATGCACTGTGGACATCTGCTGCTTTGCAATTTACTATATGACCCCTATTATAACTTGTGAATTCTGAATATTATAGGAAACTGACTTTCCACTGCCCCAAAACCCCCAAGTAACATTGTAAGATTACATAAGAACATTTATAACATGTTCAACTGCTGAGGTGATTAAGACTTGAAGCAAAGCAATGAAATTTAAACAGCTCAAGGCCCCCAAAGCCGGCAACAAATAGGTTTGAATACTCACAGTAACCATTTGTGAATGAGACAAATTAAAAATTCCAGTTTGAATTTTATGATTTAAGGGCTTCTAGAGCACTTTTGAGTCACTATAATCCTTTAGAAAAGCACATTTATCTGCACTCGACCTTGCTTTATTTTGCACTTCGTTTAACAATACTCAATTTGTAGATTTAAAATAAATCAGAATTAAAGAGAATAACAGAATAGAAATGTTTAAGTATTACATAATATCACAAATTGTGCACAATGTCCTAATTTGAATGATTATGCTAATTTTATTTAGTAGTATTGAAGTTTTACAAAACTAGAAATATTTATTTCAGTTAATGTTACGTATAATAATGCTACGATTAAAGAAATTGACTATCATATAATGGAATGAATGAGAAAAAAAATACTGTGAATAGTTAAACACTTAAAATAAATATGACAGCTCACGTCTTGCCGCTAAACACTAATGTGTTTAGCAGCAGGAGGATTTAATATATGTATCTGAAGATATTAACAATGTCAGATGTACGAGAATGAACCTGTCAGCTCCCTGTTTGCTTCTGCTCTTTTAATGAAATCAGCTTTTAAAAAAGCACGACGTAAATGTTACGAATCCAACCCCGTGATCTCAGGGTTTGATTTAAGAGGCAGACTAGGCTGTTTTAATAGGGGGAACAAACTACTTCACTGAAAAAAAAAGTTGGGGGAATGCAAGAAAGAAATCCAGAGGTAAAATCAAGCGAACGGAGTGACTGACTGTTGGTTCAATTTTGCAATTAATTAACATTGAAGTTTCACAACTGAACTTTATTTTCGGGGTTTTAAATTGGTATCATCAATCGGTAAGTAAACATTTAAGAGTATTGTAATGCCTAAGAGAAAATTTTAATTTTTCAAGATTTAGAATCACCAGACTTCCCTGACTGTTAGTGGTTTTTTTTTCAAAAGTTGCGCGGCGTTGCAATCCTGAGGTACTGTGTCAAAAGACTCAGTTCAGAAATGAATAAATTCCAAATACCACGGGAGTGAACGTTTCAAGTGAGCGAACTGAGAGATCTTACGATCACGTTTTAATATTATGTGTGAAGATACACGGGAGTGAGAATTTTGGGTGACTGGGAGGTTTTGGTCGCTTCCCATGCAGTTTCGGACAACAAGGCATCTTTCTCTTACCCCTCCTGCTTAACACATCCGAGGAGACTGTAAAGCTACAACGATGAAGCAGTTTTACCTGAAGATCTTTTTCTCCTGCTTCTTGCATTCACATGTCTTCATCTCTTCATAACCTATCCCCAACCCTCAGATTGGCCATTTTCTCTCCATGATGCCCGCATCTTCCCGGTTCTCGTTGTTTACGGAGGCCGTTCCCGAGCCTTACATTCGCAGGAATTGCTTCTATTTTCTCCGTTCTTTCAAATCCCTGGAGGAGCACGGACCTCGGAAAGATTACTTCCCATTTCCAGTACGCTGACGACCAGGTTTCTTCCCGATTTTACCACGGTTTTGCCCCACTCTCTCCCTTCCTGCCATCTAACTCGCCCACCAAACCGTCTCCCAACTTTCCTACTATCTATCCTGCCGTCCGCCCGCACCCCACCACATGTCCTCCAGTCCTCGGCGGTTCGGAATATATTTTCATTAATTCTTCGAAATTGCTAATATTTCTCGCAGCTACTTTGTAATTTAAAAAACAGTTTCTGGAATACTGTACATTTCCTGGGCTTGCTCAGTCTTGAAATATAATTATTCTAAAATGTTTTGTTGCTCTTAGAGTTCTTATTACCCCATTCCATAATCCTAACATGCAAGATCCTCAACTGCATTTTTTTAAAACAAAGTCTCTTCAGCTTCTGCAGCCAGTGGATAGTTTGCAAAACATATTTCTGGTTCCTGGCGATGCCTTTCTGCTGTTTGAGAGTTTGCTTGATCAGACTTTTCTTTCAGCGCGTCTTTTCTGAATTGATAAACTTTTCCATACTTTCATGTTGGCACCCTATAATGTACAGCACCTGTTCTGTTTCCCCTTTCTCCCAAGATGACATTGGGAAAATTTTCCCATAACAAATTATTTTCTCAATTCTTTGATTTTCCACAAAACGATTATCTATTATTGCCCTCTCTTCCCAAAGTTCCTGCTTTCTGAATTGATTCTTGATGTCACTTTCCTCCATTTCCCATTCCTTGAAGTGCTTGGGAATTATTTTTCCTACGTCCAATTTCTCGCCCATTTCCTTAAAAGATCCTTCGAATTATCCCACAACTCCCCATTCCCCTTGGGCGAATTTTAGGAAGATTCGATCTCTGCTCTTTTCCTAATTTTCAGTGCACTGCAAATAATATTATCGGGATTTTCATTATTTTGTGTGTCTCTGGGACTGATACCATCGTTTTCGAGCTGCCTTTTCGTTCCTGGAAACGGGCATTACCCGCGCCACAAGCATCCCAGTCCATCCCGCGCTCCCAACGGTCACGCTCGCGCCCGTCCCGCGCTCCAAACGGTCACGCTCGCGCCCGTCCCGCGCTCCAAACGGTGACGTTTGCTTGCGGGCGAGACGTGCGACAAAAAAGTCACGTGATCGCACCTCGCCTGCTACCATCTACAAAACGCAAAGCTAGTTTACTCTTCTTCGAAGCCTGTGTCCCTCCCTCCTCCTTCTGCAGACTGAAACACCCCCATCAGTTATTCTATCTAAAACAGGAATTTGAAAGTCGAAGCACAGTTTCAACAAGGATTGGATTAGACTAGACCAAACCAAATTCACCTCTTCCTATTGGGCTTCAAAGAGGGCGGAATTAGAACAGTATAGCACAGTACTTCTGGTCTAGTCTAATCCAATCCTTGTTGAAACTGTGCTTCGACTTTCAAATTCCTGTTTTAGATAGAATAACTGATGGGGGTGTTTCAGTCTGCAGAAGGAGGAGGGAGGGACACAGGCTTCGAAGAAGAGTAAACTAGCTTTGCGTTTTGTAAATGGTAGCAGGCGAGGTGCGTTCACGTGATTTTTTTGGAGCGTTTTTTCTCCATTACTGGTAGATTTTTATTGAAAGGGAAACTGTAATGTGCGTCTTTTTTAGTTTATAGTATCAGTTCAACTACGTAAGTTACTGCTGGTTTCTTCCACTGGTTAAGATAGAGTCCATTTCCTTCATTGGCTGGGTCAAAATCCTGGAATGCCCTTTCTAACACGTCCCTGGAAGGGTCTAGGCCCGAAACGTCAGCCTTTATGCTCCTATGATGCTGCTTGGCCTGCTGTGTTCATCCAGCTCTGCAACTTGTTGTCTCACACCACAAGGATTGCAGCTTTCAAAAAGGGAGGTGATGGTTTAACGGTGTAACAGCTAGACTGTTGATCCAGATTTGAATTCCACCATGGTGGAATTTGAATTCAATTTTAAAAATCTGGAATTAAGAGTCTAATA
Organism: Rhincodon typus; assembly: GCF_021869965.1. Lineage (NCBI taxonomy): Eukaryota > Metazoa > Chordata > Chondrichthyes > Orectolobiformes > Rhincodontidae > Rhincodon > Rhincodon typus. The sequence goes on from NC_063353.1 coordinate 36,361,397, forward strand.
ATGTCCATAAAATTATTGTGAGTTCTCCAGAACAACCAACCTTGTTCACTGGTGTCCTTTTGGGGAGGAAATTGACATTATTACCTGTCTGACCTGCATGTGACTCCAGACCCACATCAATGTGATTGACTGTTAACTGCCCTCTAAGCAATTAGGAAAGGGCAATAAATGCTGTCTAGAACAGCAGCACTCACACCCTGTAAATGAACAAAAGAAAGGCAGCTCACCACCATCTCATCCAGGGATGGACAATAAATTTTGGCACAGCCAGTGTCACTTACATCCCATGCACAAAAAAAATCTTACATTGTCACCTTAGCAAATGCCTGCCATTAACTTTCCTTCATAAAATATAATTACAATCCTATTTCTTATTTTTCAAGTGTACAATTGTAATTTTTTTTTCTTCTTGTACTGCCACTGAGATGGTAAATCTCAGATTGATCCCTGATCCATGTATTTTGAGTTTTGAAGTTAACTAAGTGATAAATGGCACCCACATCTTAGGATATATTGATTAAGGCTTAGCAGTTAGCATTGAAGCTGCTGTGGACACCACAATTCTCACTAAATATATCATTTAATTTGTATTCTAGTTTTTCTGTTTGAATACTTTTTTCAGCTTGTTCACTGTCTTTCTGTTCATTGAATAAACTCTTTCAATATTTATGAAGTGTGAGTTCTTATTGACAGTCATGCAATGCATCTAGACTTCTAAAATTGAAACATCACTTTACCTTTCTTTTGTATGTGCCAAAATAATATGATTATTTTAAAGAGAGGATTAGTTACAGATATATTTGACAATTATGAAGAGCCACGTCTGAATTTGTTTGCATAGTAAGATTGAATCTTCAGTTACTGGATAAAATATTTTTGGTCCAAAAGATCTACAGATCTCACCATAACTTTAACCTAAAGAAAATGTGTTATTCCCTCCGTATTATACACACTAAAAGAAGGATTTTGTTAAATTGATTGGAGCAAATAACAACATTGGTTAAAACTGTAATTTTTCATGAGGATTATTCATTTGATTCCATGATTAAGATGAAAGTAATCTTGTACCATCGAAGTAAAAGCAAAGAACTGTGGGTACTAGAGATCTGAAATCAAAACAGAAAATGCTGGAGTAACTAAGCAAGTCTGCAGTATCTGTGAGAAAAAACAGTTAATGTTTTGTTTCCAATAAGACATCTTCAAATGGAAGTGGGCTAGAAAATGATAGTTTCTATGCTGTTGAAAAGGCATGGAAGAAGAATAAATGGTGAAAGTAAGAGCAAAAGATAAAGGGAGCACTAATGGTAGTAAAGGAGCAATATCGAGCAGAATAGGTGATAATGGAACAAAAACAGAAATTGCTGGAACAGCTAAGCAGGTCTGGCAGCATCTGTGGAGAGAAGTCAAGTTAATGTTTCGGTTCGAGTGACCCTTCCTCAGAACCGTACCTCAGTTTGACATTATTTTTAGTGTTAATGGTTTGTGTGAATAGTAGAAAATAGGTCACCTGTGCTGACAGTAAATCTGTGCAGTGAAGGAGGGGTATGGGTTGGTAATTAAGATGGAGCACAATGTTTAATTCACTGTTAAGTCCTGAAGTCCATAAATGGCCTAAGCAGAAAATGAAGTTCCGCTCCTTTGGCTTCCATTGGGTTTTGCTGGAGCTCTGTAGCAACCCAATGACAGAGATCTTAGTTTGAGAATAAGAAGGTTTATTTAAATAGCATGGAAATGGAAGATCAGTGTAATTCTTATGAACAAACTGGAGGTGTTCCAAAAGGCGGTGACCCGGTCTGCATTTAGTATTGCTAATTTAGAGTTACAGCTGCTTCACCTGAAAGCTGTGTGTGGGGCCTTGGACAGTGAAAAGAGAGGAAGTAAGAGGACCTTTAGTGATTGCAGGGGAAGGTACCACGGGGCTGTGAGGAGATGTTAAGAGAGACTGAAGAGTAAACTATGTTGTCACTGAGGGAACGGTCTTTGTGGAATGTTAACAAGAGAGGGGAGATGTGTTTGGTTGTAGCATCCTGCTAGAGGTGGCAGTAAAGGTGGAGAATGAACTTTTGAATGCAGGGATTGGCAGGGTGGAAATTAAGGACAAGAGGAACCCTATCATTGTTCGGGGACGGAGGGAAGGGGTGAGGGCAGAAGTGCTAGATATGTGTTAGGCACATCTGAGGGTCCTGTCAACAATGGTTTGGGGAAGTCCTCGGTAGAAAAAAAGAGGAAGACATGTCAGAAGCACTGCTATGGAAGATGGCATCATTGGAACAGAGACAGAGAATCTGGGAGAATGACATAGGGTCCTTAAACAAAGCAGAGTGTACAGCCAATTGAAAAAAGAACACTTGAAATTAAATTGCATTTGAGTTGACCCACATGCCAATGTATATGTATGAATCTGTATTATGATCCAGTGAGGAGGGGTGAAATGGTTCCCCTCTATCCTCCTGCTCAAATTGATTGTGACGGAGATTTTGAATTTAAAAAGAATGTATTTGACAATTCAATTGTAATTATCTAGTTATATATGGATGGTAAAGAATTAGGCAGACAGGAGTTCTTGAAGCCCGGAGAGAGAACAACAGCTGAGCAGACAAAGGGATGGTTAAAGATCAGCCTGGGGGCATTAATAGCTGCTAATTGTGACCATTAGTAGCTGATAATTGGATGGTTGTGGTCGCAGCCCATATGATGTGTGGGGCTTGGGGTAAGGACATGGGAGAAGATGCTTAGGCCCTAAAATGATTTATAACAAAAACATAAATTGCTGGAAAATCTCAGCAGGTCTGGCAGCACCTGTGAAGAGAAATCAGAGTTAACGTTTCGGGTCCAGTAGCCCTTCTGTCTGTCTCCTCTCCACCTATCTTCTCCTTTATCCATCTTCTATCCGCCTCCCCCTCTCTCCCTATTTATTTCAGAATCCCCTTCTCCTCCCCCATTTCTGAAGAAGGGTCTAGGCCTGAAACATCAGCCTTCCTGCTCCTCTGATGCTGCTTGGCCTGCTGTGTTCATCCAGCTCTACACCTTGTTATCGTGGAAAAGGATAGACCTGATCTAAAGGTTAAAGTTCTAAATTGGAGTAAGACCAGTTCAACAGTATTAGACAAGAACTTTCAAGAGTTGTTTGAGGGAGGCTGTTCGCAGATAAAGGTACATTTGGTAAGTGAGAAGCCTTCAGAAATGAGATAACAAGAGTTCAGATACAATATATTTCTGTTAGTGTGAAGGCCAAGGCTGGTAGGTTTAGGGAATGCTGGATGACTGGAAAAATTGAGGCTCTGGTTAAGAAGAAGAAGGAGGCATATGTCACGTATAGACAGCTGGGATCAAACCTTTTTCCCAGGGTAGGGGAGTCCAAAGTTAGACAGCATAGATTTAAGGTGAGAAAAGGGACCTGAGGGTTAACTTTTTCATACAGAGGTTGATGCATATATGGACCAAGTTACCAGAGGAAGTGGTAGAAGTGGTACAATAACAACATTTAAAAAACAGTTGTACAGGTACATGGATAGGAAAGGTTTCGAGGGATATGGGTCAAATGCAGGCAAATGGGAGCAGTTCACTTTAGGAAACCTGGCCAGCATGGATGAGTTGGGCTGAAAGGCCTGTTCCCATGTTGTATGACTCTATGACTCTAAATTCATTCACAGGCTTGAGAGGCCAATTCATACTCCTATGTTCTTGTGGGTGTCACTGAGTGGGCCAGCATTTATTGCCCATCACTAATTGCCTAGAGGGCAGTTCAGTATCAACCACATTGCTGTGGGTCTTGAGTCACACGTAGGTCACATGTAAGAATGGCAGACTTCCTTCCCTAAAGGTCAATAGTGAACCTGATGGGCTTTTCCAACAGATGACACAGTTCCATGGTCATTATTAGAGCTTTACTTCCAGATTATTTTAAATTGATTTCAAATTCCACCATTTGCCATGGCAGGATTCAAAACCCAGGTGCCCAGAACATTGCATGTGTCTCTGGTTTAATAGACTAACGATATATAACAGTAGGCCATTGGGCATCATGGTATTGAAGGCATTTATTGCCCATTCCTTGTTGGCCTGGGTAGCTTTTTTGTAAAAAGATAGGACTGAATATTACTAGATCTTTCAGAGGATAACTGGGAGTCAGAATGTTGTATTAGACTGAAGTCACATGTAGGCCAGGAGATGGATATGGATCTCAGGATTATCAGTCCAGTAACATAAGCATTATAATACCCTTCGCTTCCCTATTTTTCATCCTGAAAGACTTTGTTTATTTTCAATATGATTTTTAGAAATGAGTAAAGAAATAAAGAGCAAATAAAACAAAAGTTTCCCTTTCTCTATCTGTGACATTCTCTTTAAGCTTGCTGCTTCCTTTCTCTTTCTCTTTCTTATCTTCTTCTCTTAATCTTGTTTCTCCAAACACTCTTTTTTATCTCCCTTCGAGCTCCACTTTCTCTCTGTTTTTATCTTTTATGTCTCTCTCACAGATACCTTTTTGTCACCCTGATATTCATTCCTTTCATTGTTATAGATTTTGAAGATCAAAATACAGTACACAGACGAAAAGTCAAAACAGATGCAAGAACATAGGAGTATGAATTGGCCTCTCAAGCCTGATCTGCCATTCTAGATCATGATCGGTCATCTACTTCAATGCCATATTCCTGAACTAGCCCTCCATATCCCCTGATGTCATGAGTAATTGGAAATCCATCAGACTCCCTTTAACTTATTTAATGACTGAACTTCCAAAGCACACTGGAGTAAAATTCTAAAGCTTCATCACTGTCTGAGTGAAGAAGTTCCTCCTCATTGCGGCCTGTAATAGCTTCCCTTTCATTCTGAAACTGTGTCCCCTAGTTCTAGACCTCACAACAGGAGAAGCATCCTTTCTGTGTCTACTCTGTCAATCTCTTTAAGAATTCAAGTTTGAGATCGTCTGACATTCTTCTAAACTCCAGAGAATACAGCACCATTCTCCTTAATCTCACCTCATAGTATATTCACTATCCCAGGCATCTGTCTGATGAACAGTTCTGCACACCCTCTGTTACGGGTATATCCTTCCTTCAGGCAAGTGACCAGAGCCGCATACAATGCCTCAGATGTGGTCAAACCAGTGTTTTATATATTTGAAACTAAACTTATTCACTCTTATGTGCAAGCCCTCTTCCAATAAAGGTTAGCGTACTTTTTGTCTTGGAAATTTCTTGCTACAACTGCATGCTACTTTTCAGTGACTTATGAACGTAGACACCTAGACCCCTTTGCATATCATCTTTCCAACCTCTGACCATTCAAAAAATGCTTTGTACCATCATTACTCTTACCAAGCTGGATAATCTCATACTTGTACATATTGTACATCAACTGACATGCTCATGCTCACTTACTCAGTCTCTCTAAATCTCCCTGAAGTCTTTGAATCCTCCTCACAACTTGCATTCCCACCAGTTTAATATCATCTACAAGCTTAGAAATATTGCAATTGATTGTCCACATGCATATCATTGCTATAGATTGTGAAAAGTTGGGCTGAACCACTGATCCTTGCCGTACACCACTGGTCACTGGTACATCAATGTGAGAATGACCCATTTGTTCCTACTGACTGCTGTCTGCCTGTTAACCAATATATGCAAGTAACATCTATAAAAATATTTGTTAAAATGATTTCCCCTTCATAAATCTATGTTGACTCTGGCCAATCAGACAATTATTTTCTAAAAATCCAGTAATCCTTTATAATAGATTCTACTAATTTCCCCACTACTGATATCAGACTAAAAGGTCTCAATTTCCTCAATTTCTCCCTCCTTTCTTTCAGAACGGTGAGGTAATACTTGCAATTTTCCAATATATAGGAACCATTACAGAATTAATTGAATTTTTAAAAATGATTACAATGCATCCACTATCTCTGGAGTCATCTCATTCAACACCCTAGGGTGAAGGTTAGTGGGTCCCAGGTATTTATCAATTTCTGGTCCCATTAATTTCTCCAGTACTAATTTTACTAATATACCTTTCTTTCAGTTCAGCAATCTCACTTACGAAGGTTCCCTGAATTAATTCAAATCCAAGGGTCTGAGTCTTCCTCTGTGAAGACAGCTTATCCTTCACTTCTTTATTTCCTAAACTTTCATTCTCTGCCTATATTGGACACACATTTGGTTTTGATAATATTTTCCTTTGTACTACCTATAGAAGCTTTTACAGTTAATGTTTATGTTTCTTGCTATTTTACAGTCATATTCTATTCTCTATCAATAAATTTGCATTCCTTGCTGATTTCTAAAATTCTCCCAATCCTCAGGTTTAAAATCTTTTTGGCAACTTTATAAGCCTTCTCTTTTGATCTAAACTATCTTTAACTTCACTTTGTTAGCCAAACACTCTTGTATTTCCTGTTGGGTATTTTTGTGTCATAGGAATTTGTTTTCTTGACCTAGTTTGATTTTTTTATATACTAGCCATTACCTTTATACCACGAGACCTTTAATTTATATTCCCACTCAGCCACAGCTAGTTTTTTGTTTATGCTTTCATAATTGCCCTTGTTTACATTTAAGACTTAGTATCTGATTTTTCGTCATTTCTAAATTTAATGGAAAATTTCATCATACTATGATCACTATTCCTTATAAGTTCTTTTACAACAAGATTATAATTAGGTCTTTCTCATTGCATTATACTAGATCTAAGATAGCCTATGACCTAGCTGATTGCTCAACATAGTCTATTATGTCTTCAGTGCAGTCAACTACTGCTAGGTGACCCATAATTTCCTCCTATCAATGTTTGTTGGCCCTTGCTGTTTCTTAGCTCCACCCAGATTCTACATCCTGTTGTACTGATTGGAGATCCTCTCTCATCATTTATCAACACAATCTCACCTTCTTATCCTTTGTGCTGATCTTTCCTGAATATTGAATCACAGAGTGCCTTCAGTATAGAAACAGGCTATTTGGCCCAACAGGTCCACACTGACCCTCCAAAGTGCATCCCACCCAGACTTTTCCCCTACTCTTTCCCCTGTAACCCCACATTTCCCATGTCTAACGCACCTATTCTGTACGTCCCTGGACAATATGGGCAATATGGGCAATTTAGCATAGCCAATCCACCCAACCTGCACATCATTGGACTGTGGGAGGAAACCAGAACACCCCCTCCAGAAACCCACATTGACACAGGGAGAATGTTCAAACTCCACACAGACAATTGCCTGAGGGTGGAATCGAACCCAGGTCCCTGGTGCTGTGACATGGCAGTGCTAACCACTGCACCACTGTGCCACACCAAACTGATAGAGTGAGAACAGTGGTTGCTCCATCCCTGGGTGGTCTCGATCCACCAAACTCTAGATTAACAGCCGAATGCACTGACCAATTGCACCGCAGAGACTGGCATAGAGAATATTCTTTAATATTCAGTTCCTAATATTGGTTATGCTGCAGCCATGTCTCCATAGTGACAATTAGATCACACTCTTTTACTTCTACAAGTGTGCATTTAATTCTACCTTTTTAACACAATTTTGTAATTTGACCCCGATTGATTATAGGACTTATTTCTGCTGCCTTCCATTTTAATTTATAGCTTTTCTATTTCCCATAATCAGCTTTATTTTTGTTCTAACTGAATTCCCCCTCCAGTTCCCACCCATCTGGTAAGTTAGCTTAAATCCTCCCCAGTAGCATTATCAAATTAAACATTGGTACGGTGACTTAGTGATTAACACTGCTGCCTCACAGCATCAAGGACCCAGGTTCAATTCCACCCTCAGGTGACTGTCTGTGTGGAGTTTGCACATTCTCCCTATGACTGTGTGGGTTTTCTCCTACAATCCAAAGATGTGTGGGTTAGGTGGATTGGCCATGCTAAATTGCCTGTAGTGATCAGGGGGATGGGTCTGGGTGGGATGCTATGAGGGTTGATGTGGACTTGTTGGGCTGCAGGGCCTGTTTCCACACTGTAGGGATTCTATGTTTCTAAATTTTCCCCGGCAGATATTGGTCTCAGTTCTATTAAGGTGTAACCCATTCTTCTTGTACAGGTCCAACCTACCCCAGAACCAATCCCGGTGCCCCAGAAATCTAAAGCCCTCCCTCCTACAACACTTTTCCAGACATATGTTCATTCACTCAGTCTTCCTATTTTTATACACACAACCAGATGATTCATGGAGTAATTCTCTATCTCTCACATACATTCTCTGAATCATCAATCATTCTACCAGCAATTTGAAGACCAAGACAAAAGGTTTGGAGCTTGGGCACCAAGATCGCTTGTGATGAAATTATGTGCACAGCCGTACAACTTTTGTTTCATTTGTAAGAAGTGTCTCTGATATATTTTACCACAATACTTCCATATTTTATTTTGGAATTAGTTCTGCAAAAATAATCACTGCATATAACTAGGGGATAACAAAATCGCCTAAATTAACATTACACATTCTCACCATGACCAATTTTGGGGTTGTGAAAATTTAATTATTGCTTAGTATTTGCTAAGAAATCAACAATACACAATACCAATCAAAGTATAAACATTCACTTTTTTTATTCTTGAAATGCATAGAAATTATACACGTATAGTCATGTACACACCATTTGGTCCAACCAATTTGTGAGCAAAAAGTCCAGTTACTATCCTTGTTTCCAGATTCCTCTATTCTCTCTCCAGTATTACAATTATTTTAGTTAAATAGTAAGAATATGGACATGGTAGCATAGTTGTATTTTTATTAGTGATTATTGTACAGTTTTTTCTGCAGTTTATAATTTGTGTAAATGATTTTTCACTTAATTGAAGTCTGCTTTGTTTATTAATCTTTGATCTCCTTGGAGCTATCTATAATAATTCTGTAAATACATCACAAGTATTAACACCCACATATCCTTGTAAGGTTAATGTAATTTTTAAAAAAAAATACACTCACATTTATGTGCACCTCATAAACATTACAAAATGCTTCACGAACAATGAACTGGTTTGAATATTAGACAAATAAAGCGTTCATTTGTGACCATAGAATTACCCTAATGTTGTTAGGGCCTTTGCAGTATACTGTGCCTTCAACCATTTATTGACATCATAGGGAATGAATCCATTGACAGAAGACTGGCATAATGTGAAGCTGGGAACCGCTGGAAGAGGCCAAGATGGATGACCCATTCAGCACTTCTGGCTGAAGGTTGTGGCAATGCTTCGGCCTTCTCTTTTGAACTGATGTGCTGAGCTGCCCCATTATTAAAAATGGTAATTTCTAGAGCCCCCTTCTCCAGTTGTTCCGTTGACCACCACCATTCATGACTGATGTGACAGGCCTGCAGAGCTTACATCTGAGCCATTGGTTGTGAAATTGCTTAGGCATGTTTATCACTCGCTACTTATGCATTTGTCACACACCTTCCTGCGTTGTAGGTTCACTAGGTCGACACCTTATTTTTGAATACGGCCAGTGCGGCTCTTGTCATGCCCACTTACGCTCTTCTTTGAACCAGTGTTGATCACCAGACTTGACAATAATGATTGCAAAGACCATATCATTTTATTTTTGATCGTGGAGTAAAATGGAAAAAGGACTGTTTTAAAATCAAAAGACATTGGGTAGCTGAACAGCTTGTGGATGTCACTGATTCATTGAGGAGTTTTTGCACTGCTAGAAGGGCAGAGTGTGTTAATCTCCCTCCTCTGCAGTAAAATACCTGAAGAGTGAAAAAAACTCATTATTTTCTCCCGCCTGTTGCTTTACGTTGTTGCCATTAACCAGTAAGTAGGAGCCTTTGTAGTTGGTGTACCAATTGGCCTGTGACCCTGGGGAATGAGATTGGAAAACAGAAAATCCTGGCAAGCAAAGGGACATTCGACTTTCTAGACTGGTGCAATTGAACTGTGTTTCCCAGTTTTTTTTTCCTGCCACACTTAAAACCAACGTTTTATTATTTATTCGATCTTCAGATGAGAGCATCACTGCCTAGGCCAGCATTTATCACCCATCCAGACAGTGGTTAAAAGTCAACTACGTTGCTGTGGGTCTGGGGTAACTTATAGGCCAGACCAGGTAAGGATGGCAGTTTCCTTCCCTAAAGGACATTAGTGAACCAGATGGGTTTTTCCCCCAACAATCAACACTGAGTTCATAGCCATCATTCGGCCGTTCATTCAGATTTTTATTGAATTCAAATTCTACCATCTGCTGCGACAGAATTTGAACCCAGCTCCCCTGAACACGACCTGGATCTCTGGATTAACAGTCTAGTGATAATACCACAAGGCCATTGCCTCCCCTTTGTTTGTCTCTATGTGTGTTCAGGAGTTTTTAAAAAAGGGATTAGAGTCTTAACTGGTAGAGCCATATATTTATAGTTTATAGCTATTTACTTGTAATTTGAATTTGCTTATTTGTAATAAGTATTAATTCTTGTTAAGTCCAGGTCAGTGTTTTCTCTTACTTGATTTTAAAAGAAGGGTAAATCAGGATAACACAGTGTGGAGCTGGAGGAGCACAGGCAGGCCAGGCAGCATCAGAGGAACAGGAAAGTTGATGTTTCGGTTTGGGACCCTTCTTCAGAAATGGGGGAGGGGGAAGGGAGCTCCGAAATAAATGGAGAGAGGAGGGGTGGATCTGGGGGAGGTAGGTTGGATGGTGATAAGTGAGTGCAGGTAGGCAGTGGTGGGGATTGGTCAGTGAGGTGGGAGGAGCGGATAGTGGGAGAGAAGACGGACAGGTCAAGGAGGCGGGGATGAGAGGGAGGGTTGGTCATGGGATGAGGCCGGGGCTGGAGAGATTTTGAAACTGCTAAAGTCCAAATTGAGACCATTGGGTCGTAGGCTCCCAAGGCGGAATATGAGGGGCTGCTCCTCCAGTTTCCGGGTGGTGTCATTGTGACACTGGAGGAGGCCCAGGATGCACATTTCGCCCATGGAGTGGGAGGGGGAGTTGAAATGCTTTGTGACTGGAAGGTGTTGTCATTTGTCGCGAACAGAGCACAGCATGCTTTGAGTAAATCATTAACTTTTGTGGTGACCCCAGGAGCAAAGGGGCTTGAGAATCAGTGCACTTTCCAAGTGTAGCATAACATAATAAAGTGAGGGATATGCTGAGCTTCGAGGTTGCAGATTGCACAATTCTGCTGCTGATGGTGGCCCACAGTACTTCATGAATGCCCATTCTTAAGTTGCTGGATTTGTTCGAAATCTATCCCATTTAACTGAGTGGTAGTGCCACACAATGTCACGGAGAGTACTCTCAGTGTGATGTGGGACTTCATCTCCATGAGGATTTTTCAGTGATCACCTTCTGATACTGTCATGAACCATTGTTTCTGTGGTAGGCATGGTAGTGAGGTTGAAGTTGGATATGTTTTTGCCTTTTGATTATTCTTTCAATACCTGACAGATATAGTGTAGCTGTTATATTCTTGAGAATGAGTTTGATTAGTAGTGATGCTGCCGAACCACTCTACATGACGGACATTGAAGACTCCCATATAGAGTACATTCTGTGCCCTTGTCACCCTCAGTGCTTCCTCCAAGTGAGGCTCAACATGGAGGAGTACCGATTTATTAGATGAGATTAGGGTTGGGAATTAGGATGTGGGCAACATGTGGTAATCAACAGGATTTTTCCTTGCCCACATTTGACCTGATGCCATGAGACTTCATGGATTCTAGAATCAATGTTGAAGACTCCCAAGGCAACACCTTCCCCAGTACATATCACTGTGCCACCAAATCTGTGACCTACCCTCAGACTGATTTGGAATGTAGCCCCGACAGCTGATGGAACAGATCACTGACAGACCTCTGTGCAGCTCCCTGTCTGGCCTACTGCTAATCCCTGAACTGGTCGGACTTGACCAGCAGAACTGACCATGGACTACTCCCAGGCTACAATGAGACAGATCACCAGACTCTGATTGGCTAAATCAGCCAACTGACCATATCCAAGACCCTGGATTTTGATCAGACCATACCCTTGACTGACTGCGGCGGCATCCCTTGAGTTAGCATAGACCCCTTCTCTAGTCTAAGGTTTACTCACATTAAATTTTGAGACATAGTCATTTGAGTGAAGCTTTCATTCACTGTGTCTGCCGCATAAGCTGCTAGCACATGGTGTAAGTGTGACTTTGATGTAGCATGATGCCATATAACAACATACTAATCCCCATGACTATTCATTGCTGACAAATGTGACAAGATTCATGGCTTTCTATCTGTGCAAAAATGCAAGACCGCAGTGATGCTGTTAGCATCCAAGTTGATACAAAGTAAGTGAGCACTTAGAAAGCAAGCTAAGAGGTCAAAAATGCATCGTTCCAGCACATGAATGGGTGCCTGTCCCTGTGCACGAAACATCCTTGCAGCAGTATAGCAATGTAAGATATCAGTGAGCTTCAAAATACAGTTATTAAGTGGTGAGCTGTATTATAAGTGAGTCAGATATGTGCTATGATGATATGGCCAATGCCAATCTCATGGGCAGAGGATGCAAGTGGCTGTGCTTTTGGAACATACCCTGATGTTGGAAACACTGGCCAAAATGGATGCCCAGAAAAGATGCCAGCTAGCTGCAGCTGCCAAGTAACCGTTCTGATTTTCATGTCAGGAATTGGTACCTTCAAGTTTCCACTGACTGGGGAAATAGCAACCTACATATAAATGAGGCAAAATTTGGTAATAATGAAATATTAATGCATACAGATAGGCCCCTCACCACTCACTAGTAACATTCCTAACTAGCTGTTGAAACTAGCTGTGGAAAACCAGATTTTTTTTTTCTTGAAGTCCCATTTTTCCATTCTCACAACTGTCTTGCCATTGGCTGACATTGTTCAGGAATGGGAGAATTTTGCCCTACATGTGGGAATCCATCCCCCATGTATGTCCTTTCTTATGCTCATATGTGTTTCTCTGTCTGAAAATGACAAGGTCTTGAGCAGCCTAGCACAACCAATTCAAACCCCAACTTCATCCACTTTGAACGATATCATCGAATGAGTCAGAAGGAATATCATTGGATGAAGGACTGTGCCCAAGTGATTAGGAGAAGCTGGGGTGGGAAAAAATTTCTTTTTTTCTCTCTCTTCCCTTTTATTTCCCTCTTCTATTCTATTTTCCCTACATCTTGGTGAAGAGCTCGGTCGCGGCGATGGCATCCGTGGCAGCAAGTGGGCCCAGCAGCAGGAACTCAAGTGGGCCCAGCAGCGCTGATTCATGGCTGCTGATACTGCAGAGGTGGGTTTGGGTTCCCAGCGGCATCTGCTTCCAACGCAGATTCATGGAGGCGGCAGCGGAGGTGAGTTTGGGCCCAGTATGAAACTCGACGGCATCAATAGTGGCTGCATCGGAGAAGTGGGCCCAAAGTGGACTCATGGCAGCGGCAGAGTTGAGTTTGGGACCGGTTCGGTACCCAGCAGCATCAGTGGCATCTGCATTGGCGAGGTCCAGCGAGGACTCAGAGTGGTGAGGGAGTCAATAGAGGTGAGATGACACCAAAGTGTGGGACTTTCGTTCCAGTGGCGGTGTGGTGAAGGGGATTCATGCCTGGCCACCAGGTCCATGGCCCATGACAGAGCACTTAACAAGAAGGACTGTAAAGTTCGACACTTTCTTTCTTTCTTTATTTTCTGCCATCATATTCTATGTTTTGGTTTATTTTTCTGTGTTTTAAGATGGCAGCAGAGAATGACAACACTATACAACACTTTTCACTGTATTTTGTACCAAGATACACATGACAATAAATTAAATCAAGCAAAATGAAGGAACAATGATGTGCAATAGGGTGGACGGCCAGCTGCCTTGGTTGACAAGAATAGCGACCATGATCTTGAGGGGAAAATAACCGTGAATCAATTAGAGAGCTCCTTCACCTGTCTTGACAACACCATGCAGGAGGTCACCAGACAACACAGAATAACCATTCACGGAGGCAGCGCAGCTACCTGTGACAAGACAGAAGAATTTATAAATACACTAGTGCCTTCCCAAGTTCAGCTGTAATCTACTTCATTATGTGTACCTTTTAACAGGGCTATCTAACAGGGAATATAAGATAGAGCTTGTGCGATTTATATTCATTCTGACATTTAGAACCACTGAGCTCGGGCTCATACCAGTGGACTACAAAGAATGGCAACAGATATTTCAGTTTCTCTTAGTTGTGATGGTGAGGTACATCCATCTAACAGATCATCAAATCTGGGGCCAGGAACCATTAGGAGTGTGAGAGATGCCTCAGAACATGGTTCTTTAAGGATGCCAGCATTACTGAAATAAGTGTTACCTTGATCCTCAAAGGTTCCAATAGAAATATCACAGTCTGCTGTTTTACAACCCTGCGACATACACCTAACAGCATTCAGGAGTAAGTGGTTTTCTGTGTAAGTAAGTTTTTATGCGCAAGGGATGGAGTCACTGAAATAAAGAAAGATTTGTTTATATTGTGCTTTTCACAACCAGTGGACATCTCAAAGTGCTTTACAGCTAATTAGGTACTTTGAAGTGCGGCCACTGTTGTGGCAGAACATCACTTGGAAAATATTTTAGAAAATGAACATTCTTTAACAGATTTTCAAGTAATGTTACGTTATGTAGGAACATTGATATTTCTCATGTGATGCTTGTTGAGTTTATATATTTCCAAAATAATTAGCAGCTTCACTAGTGAATTGCCATTTTAGAAAATGCAGCTATTAAAATTGAGAGAAGGAGCAGAAGATTTTGCTAGCATGAGATAGACAACGGAGATCTGGATGCCAGAATGGATCAGAAGATATTATTGTCAAGACAAAGTACTGTGACGTATTTCTTGAGGTAACTGATGGTTGACACATGGACTGAAGTGGGAAGGACGGGGTCTGTGCTATAACTGCTTGGATAGTTGCCAATATTAATCATGGTACTCTTGGGAAATGGCAATTAGAGGCAAAATGCAACTTATAAGAAGCAAAAGGAATTTTGGAGATTAGTTATTCTAGAGTAATTGGACTTACCCAGTAGCCACAGTTTGTCAATAAGGAAACGTGCATGGTACTTGAAGACAACATTAGGACAAGATGATTCAAAAAATTCAGAAATCATGTGAAGAAATTCAATATTCAGTGTTGCTTTAAAATAAGGGCTGAATTTTCCTGAACAATAGGCTGGATCAATTTTGTGAAGTTTTATTAAGAGTTTCCCTCCCTAAACTTTTAGCAAGTTATCTCTCAGAAATCTCCATTGTGTACTTCTTAAGTATGCACCAGGCTTCAACAGGGACCAGTATTTTGTACTCACCAGCAGCAAAAGTGCTGTCCACTGCTGGGAGCTTCTGGGTTTTCCACTGCCGGCAACATATTAAAGCCTATCTATGCACCAAATCAAACATTGCAAATCAGTGATTGCCTTCCACAGTTCCAGTGTGGGAAAAGTTGCCCTGGAGGTGGCCAATAAAGGGCAGTTGGCACCCACTTTGCTGACAGAGACCTAGAGACCCTGGTGAACAGATGGTAGAAAGGAAGTATATCCCATTTCCTCAGAACTGCTAAAGAAGACCATGGCAACAGATCAGGTCAGAAGTTGTCACCAAAGTCTGCGTGGTGTTCATAGTCCAGAAGAACACCTAGCAATGCTGCAAATAATTCTGTGCTCTTAAAGAGTATACACCACCATCTTCTCTCTGCTATTTCAGACTCACATTCACTCTAACTGCACAAAACTCGCATCAAAGTTCATAGTCTATCACTTCATGTAGCATCTTCCCTCAATGGCTTTCAGCCACCACATTCGTCCAAACCTTCCTGCCTGCTATGTTTCCTATTCACACACTCAGAACACCTCACCACTCTTCCCCCAACTGCACCAACATTAACAACTGAGCCAGCCACTTTCATCTCACTTAATCTCTCTCTTTGTCTCATTTCAGGACAGAATGGCCCACCATATGGCAGAGAGAGCCAAAACAGGTGGTGGGGTCGCCAATGTTCATCTCCTTGGCCCATATGAGGAGACAATCCTTGAGCTTGCAGGAGAGGATAAAGACTGTTTGTGTGGGGATGCCAACATCTCCATGTTCCAGCAATCAAGTAAGATTCATTGTCAAGTGCCGTCCTGCTCTCCCATGATCACTACTGTGATGCATTCTTAACATACCAAACCTTCTATCCCCGCTAAAGTAATAGACTCCCTACAGTGTGGAAGCAGGCCATTCAGCCCATTGAGTCCACACCGATTCTCCAAAGAGCATCCCACCCATACCCACACCCCACACCCCTATCCTATCCCTGTAACCCTGCATTTCCTATGGCTAATCCACCTAGCCTGCACATCCCTGGACATTATGGGCAACTTAGCATGGCAATCCACCTAACCCACACATCTTTAGGCTGTGGAGCACCCATAGGAAACTCACACAGACACAGGGAGAATGTGCAAACTCCACACAGACAGTCGCCCAAGGGTAGAATTGAACCCAGGTACCTGGTGCTGTGAGGCAGCAGTGAAGATAACAACCCCTCCAATCAATACCTCTTCCTCCACCTCTGAGGAAGAAGACACAAATCTCTCAGAGAATGCTCTGGCAAAGCTGCCTCCTCACTTTCCATCAGCTCAGTGGGTACTTTAGCTAAATTAGAGCCAGGAGCACATTCTGGTGAGCACATCAGTAACACATCTCAGCAACTGGCTAAAGGAGAAAATGACATGGTGTCAGCATTAACAACTTTATTAAAATGTATAAACAGACACAGCAAAAGCAGTCACTCTCACCAGAGTCTCACCAGACGTACTCAGGAAACTAGACAGATGATAGGAAGAAACCATCAACACCATCTGTATCATGCTAGCTCCAGTATGTGTACAGCTGGCTGGTTCCATAGACAGATTGGTGGCTGCTATACAGAGCCAGGTGCTACACAATGTCTGACAGATATATGCACAGGCCTGTACTCCATCTGCTTATGACCAATGGCAAAGCGACAGAGAGCAAAGGACCTTGACTTCACTCCAGGTGACCTCTCCTCTCAAGGAGGCAGGGTGGTGCCAGTAAGTATATAGCCAGAAAAGAACCACATACAGGCCCTCAAGAAATTTCCTCTCAGGACACTCCATTAGTTCCTGACCCCTCCACCGCCACTCTACCTGCCACCCTTAACACCAGAAGTTAAAGCCGAGGAGGGTGAGCCTGAATCTGGCCAGGTCATTCTCAGCATGTTTGCAACCTCTAACTTCAAAAGCCCCCAAAACTCCAAGTCTGTACTCAGGCAGGCTTCCTTGGCTGCAGGCCCTAGGACTGCATCCAAATGTAGAGAAAGGAATAGAAACACTAAAACTTTCTGACAGTACATAGGTGGCACAGGTGAAATTTCATTGCAAATTGAATAATACATTTGTAAATATATCTTCACTTTTCATCATCAGCTCTGTGATCAACTGTCATTGTAACTCCAGCTACAAGAATGGAGCTAATAGGCTAGCAATCCTTAGCTGCAAACAATATTTTAAATTAATCTGAAGGATAGCTATTCTTTCCAAGCAGCCAGACTAGCATTAAACCTATCATGGCTGAATGAGGGATCATCAGTTTTTGTAAAGGATTTGATCTGTTTATAACCGTACCTTTTATCAGACAACTGGAAAAATGAAGATAGACCAAAATAGTATGAAAGGTTTGAACTGCAGATGCTGTAAGTCTGAAACAAAAACAGAAATTGCTCAGCAGGCCTGGCAACATCTGTGGAGAGAAAGAGTTAACATTTCGAGTCCAGTGACCCTTCTTCAGAACAGAATGGATTTATATTTGGGATTAAATAGGGAATGTTAGCTTCTGCAGCATCATAACATTACAGTCTGTGAAACATTACTTCATCCAACTCCATTCTATTAAAGGTGATTGACATACAATTCCTGCGTGGGTTGCTGCAGCAAACAATGCTCTGGTGTAGGATGGTAATTTCTTTTTTATTTATTAACACCATGAGGGCATCGCCTGCTAGACCAGCATTTATTACCCATCTATAATTACCCAGAGGCACTTAAAAGTTAACTATGGGTCTGGAGTCACATGTGGGCCAGATCAAGTAAGGATGGGCAGTTTCCTTCCCTAAAGGGCATTTGTGAACTAGATGGGCATTTCTGACAATCAACAATGGATTCATGGTCATCATTAGACTCTTAATTCCAAGTTTTTATTAAATTAAATTCCACCATCTGCCATGGCAGGATTTGAACCCTGGACCCCAGATTATTACCTGGGTCTCTGGGTTAATAGTCCAGCAATAATATTCCTAGGCCATCATCTCTTCTAGCTGATAATGTCCTTTCTGATGAATGTCCTCCTTTTCACTTTGGTTCTCACAGTACTTCATCGTCCATCACGTACCCTTGTTGCAACCTCCAGTTTTCTGGAGTAAAACATCAAGGATTAAGTGGCACCCTCAGTCTCTACTATACTGCAATGAAGCTTCCAGACCTGAACAAGCATGGGAATTATATATTGAGGAAATATCTTAGGGCCCTCATTGGCCCAAGTGGAAGAAGTGCATTAAGAGTCAAAGTTCTGACCCATACCTCTACACAGAGTATAATGCCATCGCCTCTGTCTGATGTGAAAGATATTCCCTGTAAGATGGGCACTATGGAAATCCTGCACTTAAGCTCATCATAAGAGATAAGAGGAGGGTATTCAATCCTTTAAGCCTGTTTTGCCATTCTCTAAGATCATGGCTAATCTGTCCCAGGCCTCAACTCTTCTTTCATGCCAGCTCCTTGCATTCCTCAACTCCTCAATATTTCAAAAATCTATCTACCTCCTTTTTAAAACTTTCTACAACTCTCTGCAGTTGAGAATTCCAGATATGTCTTACCCTCTGAGAGAATAAATTCCTTCACATCTTGGTTTTAAATGAATGTACTGTAACTGTGTCCACTAGTTCATGATCCCCCCCACTAGTGGAAACATCTCCTCATTATCTACCCTGTCATGTTCCCTCAGAATCATGTATGTTTCAACAGACCACCCTTTATTCTTCCAAACTCTAATCAATAAAGGTCTGACCTGTTTAGCTGTTCCTGATAAGTCAAACCCTTCATCCCAGCAATCAGCGAAGTAGATCTGTTTTGAACTGCAGCCAATGCGACTGTATCCTTTCTTAAAAACTGGGACCAAAACTGTACACAGTACTCCAGGTGCGGCCTCATCACCATCTTGTACAGTTGAAACAAGACTTCCCTATTTTTAAACTCCAGCCTCCAAGCAATAAAGGTCAAAATTCCATTTGCTTTCTCAATTACTTGCCGCACTTTATGCTCATTTTTTGCACAAGAACACCCAGATTCATCTGTGCTGCAGTCTTCAGGAGTCTGTTTCCATTTAAACAATAGTCTACCATTTGATTCTTCATACCATATGGAAGATATCACACTTTTCTATATTAAACTCCATCTGCCAAGTTTTTGAACACTTGCCAAAACTATCCTTGTGGCACTCCACTAGTTAGGTATTTCAAACTTGAAAACGATTCATTTATCCT
The DNA here is from genome assembly GCF_021869965.1 of Rhincodon typus. Taxonomy (NCBI): domain Eukaryota; kingdom Metazoa; phylum Chordata; class Chondrichthyes; order Orectolobiformes; family Rhincodontidae; genus Rhincodon; species Rhincodon typus. The sequence goes on from NC_063353.1 coordinate 36,380,914, forward strand.
GACTCTCTGTTTTCTGCATGTTAATAAATCCTCAATCTGCACTAATACATTACCCCTACATTACCCCCAATATGTCAGCTCCTGTCTTGTGCAATAATCTTTAATATAACATTTTGGTGGAAATCCAAATACAGTACATCTATTGGGTTTCTTTTATCAACTCTGTTTCTTATATCCTTATAGAACTTCAGCAAGTTTATCAAATATGATTTCTCTTTCACAAAAGCCTAGTGACTCTGTTTGATTGTGTTAAGTTTTTCTAAATGCCCTGCTGTTTCTTCCATAATAATGGACTCATTTTCCTAATGACAAATGTTAGGCTAACTGGACTACAGTTTCCTGCTTGCTGTGTTACTTGTGAAAAGTGTATAAACAAGTCAAGATGTTGTGTGTGTATTTTAAATAGAGTTATGACTTCATCATTCACCCCATACAGCGACTTAGAAATTAAATGGCCATTTATTGTTTCAAGTTTTCCTTACGTTTTCCCTATTTCCTCCTGAGGGCGGTCATTCATGTCATGGAAATGTTTTCACTGGAACTGACAGCAATTCAATACTTTGCCAAGTTTTATTCCTTATGCATGCTCCAAGCTGTGATTATTAGCAAGTTATTTTATAATTGGAAGCATTATACTAGAATTTTGTCCTCACCCATTATTAGATATACACACCGATCAAAATGAATAATTACATAATGTGATTCTTTTAACCCTACAGCCAGGGAACACAATAATTATTGTTTCACTGCAGCAAGCTGTGAATTTCACTTTGCCAATTTACCCAAGACTTCTCTTCATATTAAGTTTGGAATAGAGAAAGCAAATTAAAGTTCTGGACTGGGACTCCAATAAGTCAGTTTGGCCACAGCTAGATTCATATGGTACGGTCAGCAATAGCTGCTGCTAGAGGGAGCTATTCAAATATATTGTCAACTCGAACTGGAAATGTGTACACAAGTGTTACTTATATCCAGTGAGTTCATATGCCTATTAGGTACGCATATTATTTCTGCCTTATCTTGCTGTTTAGTGTAGACATAAAGGCAGGAAGCTTGTCATCGATGTTAGCAAACCTCAGTCAAGTCAAGGGAGTAGCCTTCAGACAGGGTTGCCCATGTAGTAAGTCTAGGGCAGCATCCAGTACCAATCCAGATAGTTAGACATGGTTAGGCAGCCACCTTGGGTGGTCAGAGTCAGGATGTTCTCCATACTAGGGGTGAGGAGCTGAATGTCAGGAAGCCCACCAACTGGCTTCAGTCTTTCTGCTTTGCTGTGGATTGTATTTCTGTAGGAATGAGACAGAGGCAGGTATTAAGGGAAATGAAAGTGGATGGCACAGCGGTTTCTTTTGGTGCAGGTGACAAGGTATCCCGAGTGAACAAATAGGCAGTGCCAAAGTTGTCCAACGTTAGTGGTGTAAGTAGTTGGGGTCGGTCACAGCAAGGGTCAGAAAATATTGCAAGCAATAATGAGGGTGGCAGAGCATGAGCTCAAGGGCAGGTGGCTATAGCAGCAGAGATAGTGTGAGTGCGAGGTATCGGAAAGAAGATGGGACACTTATGCTGGCAGAGTGGAGAAGATCATTTACCTTCATCCTACAGTGCTGGACGTTCCCCACAATGATTGAAACTACGTTAGCTTAGGCGGAGACATCAGAATAGGATGGAATGGTTTAGTGTTGTGACCTCCATTGCTGGGGAAAGAGGAAGGCCTGCATCTGCACTACTCCATCTAGCAGGACCTCCAAGACCCTGCCTGCAAAACAGTGTATCAAATTTCCCTTGTCTGCCACTTAAGAAGGACCTGAGGGACAATTTCTTCACACAGAGAGGTGTGTATATGGAATGGGCTGTCAGAGAAAGTGGTTGAGGCAGGTACAATAGCAACACTTAAAAAACGTTTGGATAGGTACATGGATGGGAACGGTTTAGAGGGATATGGACCAAATGCGGGCAAGTGGAACCAGCTGAGTGGGCACCATGGTCAGGATGGACCAGTTTGGGCCAAAGGGCCTGTTTCCACACTGTATTACTCTATGACTCTGTGTCCAGTGCAAATGTCAGGAACCATGCAAGGCAGCTCCAGACTGACAGTAAATGTCTCGGTGCAGAACAGGTTTTTAAAGATAGGTGCAAGGGATGCTGGTGAATTCCTGGATATTTGGTGAATGGCAAATTGTTCCAGGAATGGTGCATGGTAGGATAGAACTACATCACAGGTGTGGGGTATATAGTTAATAAAGTGAGTTTCGTAAGATACCGCGAGAATACTCGCTAGGCCTTGCAGCTGAAATCCCTTCATTAAACTTGACACAACCACTTTCTAAAGCAAAAGTAGACATAAGATTTAGCACCTGGAGTACTGTGTCTTCATTCTGACTTAACTGGAGAATACCTATCAATAGATGGAAAGTGCTCTTTTGGTTTAGCGTGAATACACACAATGAGAAATTCTACACAATAATCGTTTTATATTGTCAGTTTCTCAAGTATTCCAGCTAGGAGAAGCAGTGTGCTGCTGAACGTATCTTGGGGACATTAAACAGCAATTGGGCAAATAATGAATGACATTAGATCACCTTGTGTCTCCAACATTTGTCCATCCTTGCAGCTAGCCATTTGAATACAAAATTGGCTTGAAGTAGGAGACAAAGGGTGTTTTTTTTGAACTGGAGGCCTGTGACTAGCAGTGTGCTACAAGGATGGTTGTAGGTCCATTGCTTTTTGTCATTTATATGAATGATTTGGATGTGAATATAGGAAGAATAGTTAGTAAATTTGACACTAAATTTGGTAGTGTAGTAGACAGTGAAGAAGGTTACCTCAGAGTACAACACGACCTTGATCAAATGGGTCGATGGGCTGAGGAGTGGCAGATGGAGTTTAATTTAGATATATGTGGGGTGTTACATCTTGGTAATGCAAATCAGGGCAAGACTTATACGTTTAATGGTAGTGTCCAGGGGAATGTTGCCAAAAAAGAGTCAATGGGGTGCACATTCATAGTTCCTTGAAGATGGAGTCAGAGGCAGACAGTGTAGTGAAGAAGGAGTTTGGTATGCTTGCCTTTATTGATCAGTGCATTGCGTATAGGAGTTGGGAGGTCATGTTGCGGCTGTACAGGATATTAGTTTGGCCACTTTTGGAATATTGCATTCAGTTCTGGTCTCCCTGCTAATAGGAAGATGTTCTGAAATGTGAAACGATTCAGAGAAGATTCACAAGTATGTTGCCAGGGTTGGAGGGTTTAAGCTATAGGGAGAGGCTGAATAGGCTGGGGCTATTTTCTTTGGAGTGTCAGAGGCTGAGACTTTATAGAGGTTTATAAAATCATAAGGGCATAGATAGAGTGACTAGCCAAGGTCTTTTACCAAGGGTAGGGGAGTCCAGAAGTAGACGGCATTGGTTTAAGAGACTGGAAAGATTTAAAAGGGACCTAAGGGGCAATTTTTAACACAGATGGTGGTGCATGTATAGAATGAGCTGCAAGAGGAAATGCTGGACATTGGTACATTACAACATTTACAAGGCATCTGGATGGGTACATGAATTGGAAGAGTTTAAAGGGGTATGGCCAAATGCTGGCAAATGGGACTAGATTAATTTAGGATATCTGGTTGGCATGGACGAGTTGGCTGAATGCTGTAAAGCTTGGAAATGCTGTGCAGCTGTGTGACTCAGTGGAATTACCAGTATGCTAGCATCTCCTCATAATATTTTAACAGTAACGATGGGATCTCTTTTGCAACCTCTCCATAGTCTTGATATATTTGTTCAATCAAAAGAGCCACATCTGAATATGATATTCTAACTCTGGCCTAGGCAATAATTTATACAGACTTATCATTATTTATATGCTTTTGTTGTCCTATATCCTGGTTGATCACACTTAGGATCCTATCCAAAAATAACAAAGACCATCAGGTGCTGGAAATCAGAAACGAAAACAGAAATTGCTGGAAAATCTCATCAGGTCTGGCAGCATCTGTGGAGAGAAAGCAAAGCCCGAAACAAGTTGTGTTTGGAAGAAGGGCCACTGGATCCAAAATGTTAACTCAGCTTTCTCTCCACAGATGCTGCCAGACCTGCTGAGTTTTCCCAGCAATTTCTGTTTTTGTTCAAGTCTATACACTTGTCCCAAAAACAAACTCCACTTGTCTCTCCACTTTTAAACTTATCTGTTTCAGACTTTGTCTCTTTGGCATTTATACCGTATGCTAAAACTTTAAAGAGAGTAAAAGGTTTCTCACTATTTTTCCTAAATCCTTCTCTGGGTTAAATTTTATTACCTACTTTGGAAAACATCTGCTGCTTAGCCCTCTAATCCACTAACCATGTTCTGAATAATTCTAGAATTTTGTTATCTTTGCCACCTGAGAGAAGCAGAACAGTTTGTGTGAAATTTAAAATCTCTTCTTATAGCTTTTTTTGTTTTATCTTTCTTTGTTCTCCATAATTATGCATCCCTGCCACTACATTACATAACAATAGTGTTTCCACTGCCTGACCAACCTGACTGTTGACCCTTCTTTCTACTGTGTAATTGTGACTTTTATCATGCTGCTACAACTTCTTATCCAATTTTCCCATTCTTCTGAGAAAAATCTATAGCCAGGAAATTCAGCTTCCAATCATACTCTGAATACAGATAGGTCTCAATATGGCCATGGTATCAAACCTTTTTGGTATTTGTATTTCTAACTGACTTTATATACTTTGCTACATGCATTTGTACAAACCTTATACCTAGGTAAGTGTTCACAACCTGTGCAAATATCCTGCTGGTCCTACTCTCACAGTTTTTACCATGTGGGTTCTTACTGTCTCTCTCTCTCTCTCTGTCTCTCAATACAGCTGATCTAGGAAATAGTGCTGGACTCGAAAATCCCTTTTTAATTTTTTTTTTCACAGGATGTAGGCATTGCTGGCTGGGCGTGCATTTATTGCCTATCCTTAAATTGCCAGAGTGTAGTTAACAGTCAACCACATTGTTGTGGGTGTGGAGTTACATCCATGCCAGACCAGGTAAAGACATCAATTTCCTTCCCTTCGTTTACTGAACCATAGGAACAGGAGAAGCCCATTCAGCCCTTTGAGCACTTTCACCATTCAATGAGATTGTGGCTGATCTGCAGCCTAAATCCATGTATCCGCCTTTGGCCCATATCCCTAAAAACCTTTGTTTAACAAAACTTTATTATCTCAGATTTAAAATTAACGACTGATCTAGCATTATCTGCCACTAGTGGAAGAAAGTTCCAAATCTCTACCACCCTTTGGGTGTAGAAATACTTCCTAACATCTTTCTTGCATGGACTGGCACTAATTTTTAGCACATGTCCCCTAGTACTAGATTCCCCAACCAATGAAATAGTTTATTTGTCCTGTCTTTTCCTGTTAATATCTTGAAGATTTTGATCAGATCACTCCTTGACTTTCTGAATTCAAGAGAAAACAGACCTACTTTGTATAATCTCTCCTCATAACCCCTAAAGTCCAGGTATTATTCTTGTAAACCAATTGGGTTTTTCCAATAGTTGACAATGGTTTCAAGGTTATCGTTGGACTCTCTTAATGCCAGATTTGTTTTGCCACTTATATCCTTGGGAGCAATCTCACTGGACACTGCTGCAAAAATGTAACTTTATAACGTTGTAGCTGTAAAGTACTTTTCTCTGGTCTGGATGGCACTTTAATCCATCACTGATTAGATTCCTGCTGCATTCTCTATTTAGCTCTTCCACTCTCTGAAGGGCTTCTGATGATAAAACACTTTCTTTTGATAACAGTTTTTCAAATTAGATTGGCACACCAATAACACGTTGTAATTTGTTCTGCAACTTTTCACTGTCACATAAGTGGAGTTTCCAAAGCTGCTAATAAATTGTTTGTACAATTTAATTAGTATTACTGTCATTCATCTATTTAAATAATATTTCATACATTTTATAAAAGCAAAATACTGCAGATGCTGGACATATGAAATAAAAACAGTTCTGGAGAAACTCAGCAGAACTGGCAGCATCCGTAAAGAGAGAAAAACAGAGCTAACATTTCAAGTCCAATATGATTCTTCTTTGGAACCGTGGTTAGTACCAAACCTACTGAGTTGCTTATTTTTTAGATTACCGTAGAGAAATAGCTATTGTTCCAGAGTTGCTATTGATCTGAATTACTTCCTTTGTGTTTTGAAATAGGATAAAATGATGTCTTTCACGAAGCTTGTTTTCCTGTTAACTGTATGTTGCACTGCAAGAAGCAACTTTGGCTACAGACTATACAAAATAAACAAAAATTATTCTTGTAACAACGAGCTGCTTTCTGAAGCAATGAAGGATGAACCTCAAGAGAACGCCTCACTGAAGGATGGACAGTTCGCCTACCTACCAACTGATATATCTTCATTTGCAGAAGAAAAAGAGAAAAGGACATTGCCATTTGCTCGATATAAGTATCTCAACCGAACACAATTGAAAAGAAAAATGTATCAGAATAATGCAAGGAACAATCGTCGAACCAAGTTCACTCTGTCCCTAGATGTGCCCACGAACATTCTTAATATTCTTTTAAACATTGCAAAAGCTAAAAGCATGAGAGCAAAGGCAGCAGCAAATGCTCGTCTGATGGCACAAATTGGTCGAAGAAAGTAGATTTGTAAATATTTAAGTTTTAAGATATTTCCATGTCAGCATGAAACTGCAGTTGTATGCTTATGGCCAGAATTTGTTATCACTAAAAAAAATCCATTTGGCAGGTGACAGGAAATGTTAGGTCCACTTTATGAATCTACAGAGAATGAGAAATTACACAGTAACCGGAAAGGTTTTGATAAATATCATAAACTTTCACCATAAAATTAACTCTTTGATACAGTGGATTATTGAAGAGTAAGGTCAGGAAATCAGGGCTTTTCAGAAAAGTTTGACTTTATGGAATTAGTCAAACTTATTTCTGAAAACATATTAATCATACAGTAATGTTAGGCCCTTTCAATAGATGACATAACAAGTTAGGCACAATAAACTCTGATGAGCAGCACTGATGATTGGAAGCTGATTCACATATTTTCCCTTCATTTAGAGTTCCATTAATCCAGTTTTCACGTAGATAGCAATTTTGCAAGGCTGTTTGAGATGATAGATGAAAATGACCAATGTCCACTTAGCTCCGTTTCTACCATGCTGATAGTTACATAATGCAAATATAATGTAATTTTTTTCCTACTTGCAGCAATCACCTCTATTAATTATTCTACCACAGATATATCAATGGCAAATAAAACCCCACTGACAGAGACATTTGGGAAACATGGGAGGAAAATGAACATCTTAGAACCAAGAATGTTATGCTTAACCACTATTTTTCATTAGATTTTCTAATCTTATATATTGTGATAGTAACCATGAGAAAAGTAATGTAAATTTTGGGTAGTCCTGCCTAAGGGGAGGTTACATGAAAGTAAGATCTAGCAACCACAGACCAGGTTTTCCTATTCACTCCTTGCTGAACAGGACAGCTAGGGACAGAAAATTGTTTGTCTTTTTTCACTCACTCACCCCATTTTCAGCTGCCTGTGTCCAGAAGCTTTCAGCACATTCTCCCAGAAATAGACATGCATTTTGAGAGATGATGCAAATTAGAGAAATACATCCATTGGCATTTTTCCTGCAATGTGCAACTTTGTAATTCTGGACTTTGCATGCTTATCAAATAATTTGCATGTCTATCAAATCCTGGGTCCAGCATTTCTCTGGCAGCAAAAAATATCTTTAGCAGCAAAAAGAACACCTTTCAACATTTATCAGCGGTAAGGACTATGCAATCCCTAGCCGGGACATGGAGGACAAAACGTTGTTTTATTGACAGCTCAGGAGTTCAGCAGCACCATATTGCATCCATATGTTTCTACTGGTGTGTTAGCCTGTTAGTGAATGTACATTTACATAGAATATGTAGCACAGGAATATTGCCATTCTGCCCAAATTGTCTACATCCATGCTTATGTTCTACGTAAACCTGTTCTCACCTGCTTCATGTCATGCTGTCAGCAGAACTTTCTACTCCTTTTCCTAATTCATCCTCTTAAATGCATCCATGCTCTGAAGTGGCAGTAGCAAGAAGTTTGGTCCTGTTGTGTCTCTATCTAAAATCAGCAAGAAAGCACACATGTCAATGTTATTTTTGGATCAGATCAGATCTTATCTAATGTTTAGATTTCCCCTCCCTCCAATGTCAGCTGTGGCCCAATTGGTACCATACTTAGTTAAAAGGCAAAAGGATGTGGGCTGCTCCTCTTGCTCCAGCACCTAAGTATATAACCTAAGTATATCTTTAATCCTTTTTCCTCTCTCCAACCTGTCCCTCCCCGTTGAAGAATCCTTTATAAATAGATTAGTAATCTCAGATTCCCCATCAAAATTATTCATATATTCAAAGTGCTGACAGTGGAAAGTATTTTATTTAATGCTTTTTAAGCAAATAGGTTTTTATCTACAGGTGTCAATGAAATACAATGTAAATTCAGATACAGAAACTATCAAATTTAATAACCTAGCTAAATGTTGGTAATTGGCACTTTAAATCAGTTCAATGAATTCTGTATATGTTCAACACAAAATAGTAAAAATCTGGAGCAACCAGATGATTATTTGCTTTGTAAAATGTTATGTTGCTCTCAGCACTACTCCATGCATGCTCCCCTTCTAGCAGAGTTGTACTTTGTTTCTACCTCACCCCAAGGCCACCTCTAGCCAATGATTTTTCACTTACTGTGAACTGCTTCCTGTGGTCATTCTTCAAAGGACTATAGATGTAAATGAGTTGGTTCCCTTGCTGCACCTCATTTATTTTAAAAAGTCCTATTCTCTTAAATCGCCAAATTTCACAGTCCAATTTTTTTTGACTTCCTGAGAAGTCTCTGAACTTGAGTAGTCTATAAACCCAGTTTGAGAACTGCCATTTCAAGCCAGCAGACTATTCAGCTAACTGTTTAAGGCTTCTTCCAAATACTACTTCATCAATTGCTGAAAAGAGCTCCTAAGATAAAAGCTAAAAGAGTAGATTCTCTTGTTTTCAGTTCTCTTTGTACAAGTAGCCATTTTCCACTGAATATATCCACTAAGTGCAAACTCATTACTTAGATAATTTAAAGCTTTTGCTTACAACTAACCACTAAATTATCCAATCCTTTTATTGTGTTTCTGTAAATAAGACTGATGCTTATTTAGGTGCTCACCATTTACAGCCTCAGCATGCCCCTGCCATACAATATACTTTTGTTCATATGGATTTAATCAGTTCATAGTTATGTCACTTTTTTTTACTTAACTTGGTCTCATTATGTGGCCAACTCTGGTTAAACATATTTATCCCCCAAATGCAATATGATAATTTATTGTGGTGTGAATTGAACTCATTGGCCCCAATTACATGGGGGTGTCTGGGAAAAAAATTGACAAAGCTGGGGATGATGAAATCATGCTGAATTTAATGCTTGAGTCTCATTTTGTATATTTACTATTTTCTGTCAATTATGCCTCCTGCTTCAGAAAAACCAGTGACAGGAAACCAGAAATTCCCAGAGACCATGCCCCAAAATTTATGATCACGAAATCAACTATAGATCAGGCTTGGAGATGGTGACTTTGACTGTAAATCAATGTTTAGCTGTGGAGAATTGGATTGTGGATTGACTGCAAACTGGGATTGGCACAGATAGTTGAACCATGTGGCAGGTTGCAGATCATGTTGGAGGTTGTGGGTGCAAGTTCACTGATTGTGGCAGTGGGAAAAAAGAAGCTGCTATCAGTAAGATGTTAGCCAAGGGATCCTTAAGAGATTGGGGGGAGGGTGGATGTGGGCAGTTCTGCTAAACCTGGTCCACAAGGAGTGTTGACAAATCTCCTTCTTCTATTTCACTGTCAGGTTTCCTGACTCCTTGGATACCCAACTAACAGCATTTAAATCAGGCTCCCAATTGCAATGAGTGCCTGATTTATACACTTTGACAAAAGCTTTCTGCTTTTCAACAGTGGACACTTGCCTCATCATTCACCGTCATAAAAATGAGTTGGGGCATGTTCCTCATTTGTATAAGATGTAACCTCCCCCTCTTCCTCTATCCATTATCAGAGGATTAGTATTAAGAATGAGGTTAATAGCACTGTACCATAAACACTAATCTGTCATGCATCTTGAAGGAGCAGAGTATCCTACGCCATCATTACCTTTGCCCAACATATCTCAAACAGCTTGTTGCTTACAGACTATCAGTGGGTGAAAGAACAGAGATTAAAGTGAAGAGTTAAAGAGATTTGGCATTTTTTTCACTGCAGACTTTTGAGGTCAAATCCATCTGAGACAGATGGAACAAAAATTGCCTTCCCTAAAATGGAAAGAGTTGGGGAATCACAATCCAATTTGTAATGGTCTTGGTCCAAGCCACAATACTAAATTACAATGACAATGAATTAATATTTGAATCAGTGTTGAGTCACAAGAGCCGCATAAGTCACAACATCAAATCACTTGCAAGGTAGTTTATTTCTTCTTTATGTCTGTGTCTCTGGACAGAGCATTTGTTAATGGATTCTAGTATGTTGTGCACTGCTGCTGTTGCTTATTAATAAAGTGTTAGTTCACATTATTAAAGTTGGAGAAAAATATTAAGCAAAATGTGTGCCTGCTGATTCAAGACTTAACATTTTGATTTCCTAGGTTGTTAAAATGAGATGTATGATGGACTGCCAATTTATCTGTTTCATCTCAGCTGTAAATTAGCAAGTTTATTGGATGTTACCTAATAGAATTCATCTTTGTAAAATGTTGGTGCTCTGTTTCCTTGCAGTACTAAAAAGCAATTTGCTTTGACATATCCAGCTTTCTACATGTTATAGTGAAAATTGTAAATTTAAAGTCAAATAAATTTGGAATTAGGCATAGCAATAACAATGTTGCAGATAAAAATGGTCTAATTTCAAATATATTTTTACACAGGGGATACATTGTTATTTCTTGGAATGTAATAAAATTCCAATAATATGTGGGATTTTGTATCTATATCTAAACACAATTCATTATCAAGTCTTCATCCTAAATCAAAAGGAAACCGCACTTATTTATTTTCCAAATTATCCCATTTCTAATAATGTGCATACAAATTATATTTTAATACCAAAAACTCATGTTTTCAATTTACCCATCTAGAAGTAAATAGCTTCACTAGAGTTGTTTTATTGTTCACAAAATGTTTAATAAAATGGGAGTAACACTCCATAAATAGATTGTGGAAAAACATAATTAACAAATATAACGAACAAATTGGATAAAAATAGACTGCTGTGATGGATTGATAATCTGTACTGCAAAGTAAATGACCTTCTCACTCATTTATAAAGATTGTTGATTCAAATCATGTTTTCTTCGAACTAAACAGGAGACACTTGAACAAAGAACTAAATATATAGAAATCAACATGGTGAGAAATTTTCAGTGCAATGTAGGCAAGTTATCTGTTACGTTTGCCTGCATCAGTTGACTTAATGTGCTCATTACTTTGAGTTGTACGCTGTATTTCCATAATGCGGAAGAGCTGTCAGTTCTGTTTGTTTTTGTAATTGACAGCTCATCTATTGAGGTGACAGGGAATCTAGCAGCATTCGTAGGTTTTAATTACAGCCTTCTCCTTTAAAGAGAAATGCATTTAGTCAACAGGACAGAATATCCCAACAGATAAACAAGCAACAGTGAGCAGGAATGGCAGAGCAGAAGAACACCAGGAGTTTGACACCACAGATAAAAGCAAAATACCATGGATACTGGATATCTGAAATAAAAACAAAACATGCTGAGAAAAATTCAGCAATTCTGGCAGCATCTGTGGAGAGAGAAACAGAACTAACATTTCGAGTTACAGTATGACTTCTTCAGAACTGAAAGGAGCTGGAAAACAATGGGCAGATGGGGCTGGGGTGGGGAAGGGGTAGTGAAAGAGAAATGAAGGTCAGGACATATTCTGAAGTTCTGGACCTCAATGTTGAATCCTAAAGGCTATAAGGTGCCTAACTGGAAAATAAGGTGTTGCTGTTTTGACACCATACACATAGCAGGATATACAAAGAAATTTAGTGGCCATATGCAACTTTCCTACAATGTAAATAGTTCTAGTTTGCTGGGAGGAAGGTGGGGTGGGCATCCATGCTCCCAATACCAACTACATTAGCTATTCTGGTTTTCATCTCCTTTTACTTCTGTGCGTACACTCCACACCTGCTGGAGACATCACAATTAAAAATCCTTCTTACCCACACCTGCTACTACAGTTTTTCACTTTGAAAATTATGATTAGGTGCCATAGAAAGCTTTACAGCATTTTGATTTGCTAAACACTAACAGAACTTCTTGCAGAAGCAACTGACATGACACAGGGAGTTCACCAGATATGGTGGGCCACCATTTATCAAGCAGTTTACATCTACAGTTAAGATGACAATTGATGTTGCAATTAGAGGGAGAGATCAAAGTATACCGCAAAAGACTTCTACAGGGTTTGGCCATCTTTTCCAGATCACTAAAGACATGCTGCATGGCAACTTGGCAACTTGGCAACTCACACGGTGTCAACCATACTTTGCAGATTTCCTTGCTGCTAGGTTTTTCTTATTTCCCCTCTTTCCAGAACCTATGCAAGGTATAAAGCAATCTGAAAATCACCATTATTTACACCACTTTTTCAAGCACCATTTCTTAAATTAGCATTCCGAATACCTGAGCAACTTTAAGTTGTCTGCTTTACATAATTCACTGAGCAAAAGTGAACAGGAAAGGACAACGAGAAAGAATAACAAAGGAAACCTTTCTGCAGAGTGGGAGCTCACAGCCAAGCTATCCTACAGAAGTTACAGATATCAACTACCTGTATCCAGCCTTTAAAAGTCCGATAGATGTGCACCAGCAATTTATTGATCCATGGCCCAACAAGGAGCCTTTATGAGGAAGAGTGTGTAGGAAACTACATCCAGCATCTATGCAACATTTAAATAGTACTCTCAACTATGCAGCTCCATGGTCTCTGTGGAGCCCTAAGTATCTGAGCTAGAGTATCACTAGTGATCATCAAATTACAGAGTGGGTACATCACAGAAGGAGGCCTTTTTTTCAATTTGTGTATGCTAGAGCTTTGAGTGAAGATTAGACAACCTTCCCTGCAGACTTGGTTCTACAATGTCAACATTAGCAGTTTGTGTGATAACACGAATGGGCTTTGATTTTCCTACGTTCTGGCTTCCCACTGATCCACGTGATTGCAGATGGGCAAAAATCAGCTCAAGCTTTCCAAATGAGATAAAGAGGGGTATAAAATTAATGGATGGTGAAACGACTGCACAGAGCTTGGTATCCTGTCATCAAATCACCTTCTAATTACATGTGCACAGTACACTGGCTGTGGTCAGCCAACTCAGAGTCAGTCCCTCCAGTGAGGAAATGCTGAAATCCCTTGTTTATATCTATCAGCCAGGGCTCCATGATTGGCCAGGATTAACAACACCAATCAAGGATCTCATAGTTAATAAGATCAACCTGGTTCCAATCACTGCTTGATCACAATATTGTTTAAAGAAACAATTACAGCTGTGAGCAGGATCATCAAATGAGGTCACAGGGATTGAACTGCAGAACAAAACAAAAGGCCATTCACACAACAGAAAGATACTATAGACCTCCAAACAGTCATAGCAAGATTGAAGAACTATTATCAGTCATATTTCTGAAAAGTGCGAAAACAGTCAGGCAGTGTAAGGAGATTTCAACTACCATCTATTTGCAGGGTTAGAAATAGTGTAAAGACTACAGAGAGCACAATATTATCAATATTCTGGTGACTCTCTGGGGCTGTACTGACAGATGCCTCTAGATCTATCCAGCTGGAAGAATAAGCAAAGTTGAGATTAATGTAGTTTTATCTGGGCTTCAGTTGATGCTGCAGCAGATGATATAGCTCCTGATGACTTTCTTTGGTAAATCAGAGCTTCATACTGCTCCTTTATTAAATGGAGTTATGGGGTTTTGACCCTATATACAGTTGTAAAATAGCCTGATATATGTTGTGGTCATGTACACCAAAACATCTAAGATGTCTTGGGTAGATTCATTGTCATTAATCCTTCTTACTGATATTAGCCTAAGCTATTGATACCAACTGGGGATGGATGCCCAAAAAGAACTCTCTGTCAGAAGAGAGGCTAGGTCTTTTTGAACATAGTACTTAATAGCTAGTTACAGTATATCCAGGTTACATGACAGACTGTTGTAAAACCGCATGCTAGACTTTGGAGTAAGTACATTGCTTTTTAGCTACACGTACTTTAGAACTAGAGCAACAAAACTGAACTGGTAACTAATAACTACATAGTTAGGTCCTCCCAGGAACTGTCTTTTATATTCTGATGAGTGGAGCTTATCTCACGATGTCAAAAAAAAGCAAAAGCAGCACATTAGCAGCCAAAATGAACAAATGATGATTCAACTGAAATCAGCTGATGATCTATTTCAATAATAAATTATGCCAGAAATAACAATTTCCTGACTGTTCTCACCCATGATTTCTGGCATATTGTTGAACCAATGGATATGACACTAGAGTTGTTGAAAATGGGATTTTGGTTATTGAACAAGTGCACGTCACTTATTTACATGCTATAAATAGGAGGTTTAAGAGGACACACATTTCAATATCCCAACATTTAACATGGAATGGTCAGGCAATACAATTCTAAGGACTCTGTTGAAATTTAATTTATATAAAATGGTCTGATACAAACAGGGAGCCCTGGCTGAGAGATAAAAACAGGAGTGTCAGACGTCCCGCTCACTCTGAGACCTGGGTCTATGGGAGCTGGATGTGTCAAGGACTCTCCACATGTAAAAAAAGGGCGACTTGGAGATGGGATACCAGTCTCTGTGGAGTTATTTCACTGGCACCAAGAGTAAAGCACGCTCTAGAAGAAATTCACTTGCAACAGTCGTCTTTGAGTTGGGGTAAGCATTTCTTGTTATTTGGGAAGCTTGAGTCCTTCAATCCTGCCATCAAACACTGGGCCCAGTGTGTGGAAACTCTGCATTATTTTTTCTGGGCAATGAGTATTTCTCCTAATAGCTTGTGGACACACAGATTTTTCGGTTATTAGGAGTCTGACAGTTCACTGAGGCACCAGGTAAGATGGCCGCAGTGTGGAAGGTTCCAGCCAGAGCTCCTCCACTCTGTCTGTTCATTTCTGATTTCCTTCTCATTTTTTCCTTTATCTCTTGGTGTTTCTTCATCTCCCCCGTGGCAGGTCTCAGCCCGGTCTCATGGCAGCTCGTGGCAGGTCTCAGCCTGGTCTCTCAGAGGTGCTCAGCCTGGTCTCTTGGCAGCTTTATAGCAAGTCTGAGTCTAGTCTTTTGGCAGGTCTCAGCCTGGTCCCTTAGTGGCTTGTGGCAAGTCTCGGCCTGGTCTCTCAGCGGATCTTGGCCTGGTTTGTTGGTGGCACGTAGCAGGTCTTGGCCTGGTCTCTTGGCGGTTCATGGTGGTGTCTCAACCTGGTCTCTTGGCGGCTCATGGTGGTGTCTCGGCCTGGTCTCTCGGCGGCTCATGGTGGTGTCTCAGCCTGGTCTCTCGGCGGCTCAAGGTGGTGTCTCGGCCTGTCTGTCAGTGGCTCATAGCCGGTATCTGCCTGTTCTCTTGGCGGTATGTCGGTCCAGTCTCTCGGCAGCTCATGACGGTGTCTCAGCCTGGTCTCTCGACGGTTCTCAGCCTCGTCTCTTGGCACCTCATGGCATGTCTTGGCTCAGTGTGCAAGTGGGATGTTCCCAAAGCACTGGGGGAGATTGGAGAGGCAGCAGCTTCAGCAGCAGCAAGGGTATATGCAGTGACGGCATCAAGAACAGGCAGATGAGGTCTCCTGGAGAGCGAGATAAGCGGAGGACTCATCAAAGACTGTTGAACATCTAACTTATTCATTTATTTTCCTAATTTAAATTAAGGGAGACTTAAATGTTATCTGATATGACAAGGTGTAGAGCTGGATGAACACAGCAGGCCAGGCAGCATCATAGGAGCAGGAAAGCTGACGTTTTCTGATGAATGGTCCAGACCCGAAACGTCAGCTTTCTTGCTCCTCTGATGCTGCTTGGCCTGCTGTGTTCATCCAGCTCTACATCTTGTTATTGTCAGATTCTCCAGCATCGGCAGTTCCTACTATTTCTTAATGTTAACTGATAACTTCTTTCTTTATTTTTCTACTTATTCTATGAAGTAACGCTTAACTTTTTAACTCTGTTTCTCTTATTACTTTGTGCCTAAATTTTTTGTAGCTAGGTACCATGGTACCTAAGGTGGTGTTTTGTGTGGCGACATTATACACTTTTCACTGTACTCCTGTACTTCTGCACTTGTGTATATGTGACAATAAAATCTAAATCTAAAACCTTTCAAGATTTGATGGACTTAGTTAAGGAATATTACGACACCAAGCCTCTTCTAATTCTAAGATGGTGCCTGTTTCATTTGGCAATTCGAGATATTTTATATTATTTTTATATTATTATATTTACTGGGTTAAGATGACTGGCAGAGGCATGTGACTTTAGTTTAACCCTTAATGTGATACTGAGACACAGTTTGGTATGTGGGATTAATGGTGTAACCCTGCAAAAGTGCCTAGCGGCTGAAGCCTAAGTGAACTTCAAACAGGAACTGCAACTGGCTATCATTGGAAAATGTGGCAAATAGAGCATATGAGTTGCAGGGCATTTCCCAATGGAAGTGGACATCCTCACCAGTCCAACTTGAGGAGCTTGAGGAACACCACTTGAGTGAAGGCAATTGCATAGCCTCACTCAGGACATATCCTGAGCAGAGGGACTCTCGGTCAGCCCAGAGCACAACTCCAAAACAAGCCAAGCCTCGAACAAATGGTGAAAATTTTCTTCAGTATCTAGGCAGGTAAGCCATTGTAGTTGCTGCCGGTACGTGATCTCAAAACAGCAAAAGAATACCACGAGACCTAAATTGAGTAAGAGAACTCATAGACGGGTGCATACCCTGGAAAGTCCACCTACATCTGGTTTGAACAGTTATATTGCTTAGCAACATTCAAACCAGAACCAATCAAAATAAGCATCTGGTTCAATGGTCACCCAGTTCTAATAGTGGTCAATAGTGGTGCAGCCATTTCAGTGATCGCAGAATCAGTTTTTAACAATTTCACCCTGGACTGTAACCCTTAGGTTGGTGCAAGACCTCATTGAGACTGAAAATCTATACTGGGAACCTTTACAGAATAAGGGTACAACTTTGGTTCCAGTCTCTCAGAGAAGCAGCTGGCTCAGTTACCACTGGTTGTTGTAAAAGGCTCGGGCCAAAGCTTGATGGGGCAAAATTGGTTCAGAAAGATCCACCTAGATTGGCTGAATATTTTTCAATTAGAAAATGGCTGCCTGAGTGAAGACCTAATTAAATATGCAGAAGTTTTTCAGGAAGCTCTAGGGACTATTAAAGGAGCCAAGGTCACTTTGCTTGTTGACCAGGTAGCAATTCCACATTTCTGCAAGGCCCACCCACTGCCATTTGCCTAACGGGCAAAAGTAGAGGCAGAAATCAGAAGGCTGGAAAACAAAGGAATCATCAAACCAGTCCAGTTTGAAGAATGGGCAGGACCAGCGGTACCGATTGTGAAGCCCAATGGGTTGGTTTGCCTTTGTGGGGATTTTAAGCACAGGTAAACTGCTTCTCGCAGCTGGTTAAATACCCAATCCCTTGCATAAAGGATTTATATGCAAAGCTGGTGGTGGGGCGGTCCTTCACGAAGCTGACATAAGCCATGCATACTTGCAGTTAGATAAGGATTCCCAGAAATACAGGTAGTTCTCCTATAATGCAATAGTTGCGTTCTTGTGTGACCTCAAGCCATAGAAAAGCACCGTAGAAAATCGCGTTACAGGGAAATTGCGATAGAAAATCGCCATATCTGTACAGCAGAAAGTTAACACTCCCCAAATAGCGTCCACTATTCATTAATCACATTACAGCCAATTTGCATCAACAAAACACGTGTTATAGCAGAACTACCTGTAGCTACAATTAATATCCATAAGGGTTTGTACCAATACATAAGTCTACCATTTGGAGTATGGTCAGCCTGTGCAATTTTTCAGCAGACGATGGAGAACATTTTGCAATTTCTACCCCAGGTTGCCATTTACCTAGGTGATGTGATAATAAGAGGGAAGACCAATCAGAAGCACTTACAGTCCTTGGAAATAGTCCTTAGATGTTTCTCCCAGGCTGGCCTTTGCCTTAGAAGGGGAAATGGGTGTTCCAGGCACTCCAAGTGACCTACTTGGGCTACAGACTCATCAAAACTGGATTACAACTGTTGGAAGATAAAGTGAGGACCATCAAAGGTGCCCCTGCTCCTATGTCTGTACCAGGGCTTAGGTCTTTCCTTAGGCTGGTGAATTATTATGGAAAGTTCATACACAAACTGGCCTTCATCCTGACACCTTTGCATCAACTCTTAAGAAAGGGTCAGCCTTGGAAATGGTTGCATAGCCAAGCCATAGCTTTCAAAGAAGTAAAGAAACAGCTATCATCCTCTAAGGTGTTGGCACGCTATGGTCCCAGTTGAAATCTGCTATTGACATGCGATGCCTCCCCACGTGGTGTCAGGGTAGTGTTAGCTCATAGGTGGTCCAATGAAGAGGAATGCCTAATAGCCTATGCATCCAGAACTTTGGCTAATGCAGAGCATAAATATATCCAGATAGAGACGGAAGATTTGGCATCAGAAAGTTCCACCAAAACTAAAGGATGTAAATTTGTAATGATAACAAACCACAAACCCCTGCTAGGTCTACTTAAAGAGGACAAGGCAGTGCCGCCCACAGCTTCAGGCCGAATTCAGTGGTGGGCTCTAACTCTAAGAGTGTATAATTACAAGTTGGAACACCGTGGGGGAAATCAAGTAGCAAATGCAGATGCATTGAGCCACATCCCTAACAGACGCACCACCAGTGGTACCACCACTGGAAGAGTCCATAATGATTTTAAATTTTTGGGACACACTTCCAGTCACAGCTGACAATATCAGACTCTGGATGCTGAAAGATCCAGTCCTGAGAAAACTAAAACAGCTGGTACTGATGGGGGATTCCAAAGGGCCATCGCAACCAGAACCAAAACCTTTTTGGACCCAGAGAGACCAGATCACAGTAGAGGATGGCATATTATTATGGGGAGCAAGAGTGATTGTCCCAAGCAAAGTTGCCACCGGATACTGGTGAACTTCACCAGGGTCATCCAGGGGTTTCCAAAATAAAGATGTTGGCGAGAGGTTATATTTGATGGCCAGGATTGGATGCAGACATAGCTGCATTGGTGGGGCAGTACCCTGAGTGCAAACAAGGACAAAAATTAGCACCAGCAGCTTCCCCACATTCATGGGAATGGCTGGGTAAACCCTGGACTTGGTTACACGTTGACAATGCAGATCTTTGCATGGGCTCAATGTCCTTGGTCATTGTGTACACCCACACAAGGTGGTTGGATGTGCATAGAGCTCATTCGTCAAACATAGGGATAATGATAGAAAAACTGCGAGCATCTTTTGCAATACACAGATTCCAGCAAGTGTTGGTCACAGATAATGGTCCATCATTTACCAGCAGGGAATTTGAATATTTCCTAAAGTCGAATGGTATTCAACATATAAGGACAGCTCCTTACCATCCATCATCCAATGGTCTGGCAGAAAAAGCAGTCCATACTTTGAAGGCAGGCTTAAAGAAACAGCCTACAGCTTCACTAGATACCAAACTGTCCCAAATCCTATTTGATTATAGGACCATCCCTCATGCAGCTACAGGGACAGCTCCAGCAGAGTTGCTATTGCGGAGAAGACTCCACACCAGGGTGAAATCTGATCTTCCTGGACCTGGGACAGAGGGTGAAATGGCATCAGGAACATCAATGCCAGACACAAGGCTCAGCTCAGCAAGAAAGACAGTTTACTTAAGGGGATGAAGTTTGGTGTAGGAACCACAGGAATAGCCCTGTATGGGTAAAAGGCATGGTCAACGCGAGGTCAGGTCCCGTGAAGTATAAAGTTCGGTTAAGTGAGACAGTCCTCAACAAACATGTGGACCACATGAAAGCTGCAAACTTTCGAATGGGGCAGGACCAAAGCATACCTGGCCCCTCTGAACAGCTAGAAAGGCTAATGAAACATACGGGCTCTCCCTCTCTGACCAGCATCAAAGATACCTCGGAGTCTGAGATGGACACAGTGGATATCGTAGCCTCGACATCTTTACCGCCTGAAGAAGAGGATGAATTTCTTCTGAGCCACTCCAGGTGCAAAATGCGGACTACAGTCTGAGACTGAGTTGGAGGAACCAGAACCGGTGCAAAATCAGCCTACAAAAAAAGGAACAGGTCTACGTCCCGAGACTTACAGGGGAGGGATGTAGTGATTGTAATGAGGTCAAGCAGGTGGACCTCATAGAATATGAGTTCCCTGATTGGGGCTGTTAAATAGGGCTGACAGATATAAACAGAAGTGTCAGAGATTCTGTTCAGTCTGACAAGTGGCTCTGAGAAAGCTGGACCAGCGTCAAGTACTACACACATACAAATAAAAGGTGACTTGGTAATGGAATACCAGCATCTGTGGAGTTATTGCAGGGAGGTTTATAAAATACAACAAAGATGGACCAAGAAACTGATAAGGAACACTTGTTGAAGTTTTTGTTTAAGATGTTTCCAGAAAACTGATATAGGAGAGCCAATCAACATTATATATACAGATTTAATTTAATTTATTGATTTGTGGGCATCACTGGATTGCCAGCATTTATTGCCCCTCCCTGGTTGCCCTTGAGAAAGTGATGGTGAGCTGCTTTTTTGAACAGCTGTAGTCCGCCTGCGATGGATTGACCCACAATGCCGTTAGGGAGGAAATTCCAGGATTTTGACCCAGCGACAGTGAAGGAACGGTGATATATTTCCAAGTTAAGATGGTGAGTGGCTTGGTGGGGAACTTGAAGATGGTGGTGTTCCTATATATCTGCTGCCCTGTCCTTCTAGATGGAAGTGGTTGTGTGTTTGGAAGGTGTTGAAGGCTTTTGATAAAGTTCCCTACAGGAAGCTGGTTAGAAAGATTAAAGCACTTGAGATATGAGTTAATGCACTGGTATAGAATCATAATTAGGAAACAGAAAACAGAGAGCAGGGATAAATGGATCATTCTGATGTTGCAGGCTAAGACTAGTGGGGTGCCACAATGATCAGTACTTGGGTCCTAGCTATTCACAACATGTATCAATCATTTGAAGATGGGGATCAAATGTAATACCTGTATTTCCAAATTTGCAGACGATACAATGCAAAATAGAAATGTGTGTTGAGTAAGATGTAAAGTATCTTCAGAAGGATTTGGACAAGCTGAGTGAATAGGCAAATAGAATATAAATATATGGAACAGCTGTGTAAATTATTTCTTAAAGGTAAGAGGTTGGAAAGAGTTAGGGTCTGTGCTGTTAAGCCTAACATACAGGTTCAGCAAGCTATTAGGAAGGCTTTTGTAATGTTAGCCTTTATTACAAGAGGATTTGAGTATGATCATAGAGATGTCTTGCTTCAGTTGTATAGGTGCTTGTTTAGACTGCACGTGGAGTACTGTGTACAGGTCTGGTCTTCTTATCTCAACAATGATATTATTGCCATAGAGGGAGTGCAAAAAAGATTCATCAGACTTGTTCCCAGTATGGCGGATTCACCCTATGAAGAAACATTGAGCAAACTGAGGTTGTGTTTTCTAGAGTCTCAAAGAATGAGAGATAATCTAATCGCAACCTAAAAAATACTGAAAGGTAGACAGGTAAGATGTTTTTCCTCATTGGGCAGTCTAGAAAGAGTGTACAGTTTAAACATGAGAGGGATGCCACATAGATCTATGATAAGGAAATGCTTTTTACACAGAAAATTGTAAACTCAGAAGGCTGTAGAAACTCAGTCTTTGAGTATGTTTAAGTTAGAGGTTGACAGATTTCTGATTACCAGTGGCATACAGGGTTATGAGGATGGGTGTGTAAAAGACTTGAAGTGTTCAATCAGCTGTGATCATATTAAATGGTGGGGAAGATGCAATGGACTGAATGGCTCTCCTATGCCAATGTTCCTATGAAACTATACTCATTAAAGTCCACTCGTGTAGGGAGAACTGTAGTCTGGACACAAGGCTGGGTTGTCTGGATGATTGCTTCATTTACAATATGAATATGTTTTAATAGGCTTCCAGGAAAAGGCAGCTCACAAGGAAAAAACACTCAGTTATCACATTTCGCTTTTGATTTAACTCTCACTTTTGAATCAAATGGTCACAAATTCAAATCTCGCTTCAGGGACTTGAGCAAATTGACAACTTGCACTGCATTTCTGAGGAGTTACCGCACTGTCAACAGTGTCATCATTCAGATATTAAACCAAGACCCAATCTTCCCTCTCCGACGGGTATAAAAAAGAATCTCAGTATCTCCACTTGACATTCAATAGGATTGTCTTCACTGAACCAACATCCTTAAGGTTAGTATTGACCAAAATCATAACTGAGATAGTTATATAAATATTGTGGCTGCAAGAACATATCAGAGCCTGGAAATTCTGAAACTAGTGTCCTGATTCGCCAAAGCCTTCCACCATCTACGAGCACAGGCTAGGTGTGATGGAATACTCCTCACTTGTCTGGTTAACTGTAGCTCTGACAACATTCAAGAAGTTCAGAGCCATCCAGGTCAAAGCAGCCGACTTAATTGGAATCCCATCCACCAAATTTTAATATCAAGCTCTCCAACAACAGTATACAGGGTTAGTGTACACCAGCTACAAAGTTAACTACAACATCACTCCAAGGTTGTTCGCACTGCACCTGCCAAACCAATAACCTCTAACATCTAGAAAAATAAAAGCAACAAACACTTGGGAGCACACACCTGAAAGTTATCTCCAAGTAACACACTGTTCTTACATGGAATTATATCATCATTCCTTAACCATTGCTGGATCAAAATCCTGAAACTTCTTCTGGAACGGGATCAGAAATCACATGACACCAGGTTATAGTCCAACAGGTTTATTTGAAAACACAAGTTTTCGGAGCTGTAAAGAAGAGGTGACATTTTAGGTCGGACAATGCATGTTACGTGTGAGACCTTGTTTACAATCTGTTTGTGCTTTAGTTTGGAGTCAGACTGGTTTTATTTCTAAAGCAGGAATTTATAAAACACCATATTGACTGACTGTCTATAAATTGTGTGCTTTTTGAACAAAATAAAATGTATCTGCAAATACAAATTCATCCCATATATTCACAAGTGTGTGTGTGTGTGTGAGAGAGAAAGAGAGAGAGAGAAGTGAGTGTGTGTGTGTGTGTGTGAGAGTGTATAGTGTGGTGGGGTCACCTGTCCAGCAACATGAACCCAAGATCCCATTTGAGGCCGTCCTCATGGGTACCGAACTTTGCTATCAGCTCCTGCTGGGCGACTCTGCGTTGCTGTGTATCCTGAAGCCCGCCTTGGAGGATGTTTACCTGAAGATCCAAAACCGAATGTCCTTGACTGCTGAAGTGTTCCCCCACTAGGAGGGAACTTTCTTGTCTGGTGATTGTTGCACGTTGTCCATTCATCCGTTGTCGTAGCATCTGCATGGTCTCGCCAATGTACCATGCCCTCGGGCATCCTTGCCTGCAGCGTATGAGATAGACAACGTTGGCCGAGTCACATGACTATCTGCCATGTACGTGATGGGTGGTGTTCCCACGTGTGATGGTAGTGTCCATGTCCAAGATTTGACACAGAAGTTACCTGTGAACAATTTAAGCTTTGGCAGTTATTTGAAGGCGAGAAGTGGAGGTGTGGGGAAGATCTTGGTGAGGTGCTCATCGTCATCGATAATGTGTTGAAGGTTGCAAATAACATGGCGCAGTTTCTCCGCTCCCGGGAAGTATTGGACAATAAAGGGCACCCTATCAGTCATATCTCGTGTCTGTCTTCTGAGGAGGTCATACGGTTTTTCGCTGTGGCATGTTGGAACTGGTGTTCGATGAGTTGAGCATGGTATCTTGTTCCTATGAGGGCACCAAAATCAGATGACCACAGAGGTTCGAGAAGGCTGCCCATTACAACTTCTCAAGGGTAATTAGGAATGAGAAATAAATGCTAGCCTTATCAACAATGATCAAATTCCAAGAAGTAATTAGAAACAACATCCTAAGAACAGTGTGCTAGATTTCTTCATCTTTGCTTGCTGCTACTTTCTCTGTATTTGTTCTTTGCTGCCCTCTTGTGTATGATTAATGTGGAACAGGTTCTCTCCCTTGTTTTCAACAATTCAAATAGATTCATTTTTTAGCAAGTTCTAATATTGTGTCAAAATAATTCCTTTAGTTTT
Source organism: Rhincodon typus (assembly GCF_021869965.1). Classification (NCBI taxonomy): domain Eukaryota; kingdom Metazoa; phylum Chordata; class Chondrichthyes; order Orectolobiformes; family Rhincodontidae; genus Rhincodon; species Rhincodon typus. Next base: position 36,405,395 of record NC_063353.1, read on the forward strand.
TTCAGGATTGAAGTGAATTTCTTAACAGGAATTAAGATGGCTTGTCCTCAACTGCAAACTGTATCATTAACTGGTATTGCAACAAGATTACTGAGAAACAATACGGGCAAAAGAACAAAATAACAGAGCACATCTAACAGAATATCACATTTGACATTTTGCCCTCTTATACTGCCAGGAGTAAACATAACAGTTGAATACAAGTAATATTTTACTTTGAGATAGTAAGAACTGCTGATGATGGAGTCAGAGATGACAAGTGTAGAGCTGGAGGAGCACAGCAGGCCAGCGGAGGAGCAGGAAAGTTGACGTTTTGGGTGCGGACCCTTCTTCAGAAATGGGTGAGGGGGAAGGGAGCTCTGAAATAAATAGAGAGAGGAGGGGTGGGGCTGGGGAAGGTAGGTAGGATGGTGATAGGTAAGTGCAGGTAGGCAGTGGTGGGGATTGGTCAGGTGCTCTACAAGCATTTCCCGCACTTCTGCCCTCACATTCCCTTCCGACAACAAAAACAAAGACAGAATCCCCCTTGTCCTCATGTATCACCCCACTAATCTCCGATTCAACGCATCATTCTCTGCCAGTTCCGCCACCTGCAATCTGACCCCACAACCAAAGATATATTTCCCTTCCACCCTTATCTGCTTTCCGTAAGGACCGCCCTCTCCACGACTCCCTCATCCATTCCACACTCCCCATTAGCCCCACCACGCAGGAAGTGCTACACCTGCCCCTACACCTCCCCCCTCACCTCCATCCAAGGAACCAAAAAAACCTTTCACATCAGACAGAGGTTCACCTGCACATCCGTCAATGTGGTCTATTGCATCCGTTGTTTCCGATGTGGCCTCCTCTACATCGGTGAGACCAAGCAGAGGCTCAGAGACCACTTTGTAGAGCACCTGCACTCTGTTCGCGACAAATGACAACACCTTCCAGTCGCAAACCATTGCAACTCCCCCATCCACTCCCTGGGTGACATGTCCATCCTGGACCTCCTCCAGTGTCACAATGACACCACCCGCAAACTGGAGGAGCCGCGCCTCATATTCTGCCTCGGGATCCTACAACCCAATGGTCTCAATGTGGACTTTACCAGTTTCAAAATCTCCCCACCCCCGGCCTCATCACATGACCAACTCTCCCTCTCATCCCTGCATCCTTCACCTGTCCATCTTCTCTCCCACCCATCTGCTCTTCCCACCTCACTGACCAATCCCCACCACTGCCTACCTGCACTCACCTATCACCATCCCACCTACCTTCCCCAACCCCACCCCTTCTCTCTCTATTTATTTCAGAGCTCCCTTCCCCCTCCCCCATTTCTGAACAAGGGTCCCAACCCAAAACGTCAACTTTCCTGTTCCTCTGATGCTGCCTGGTCTGCTGTGCTCCTCCAGCTCCACACTGTGTTATCTCTAATACTTTACTTCGATTGGTTTTATTGCATTAACTTACAGCCACCCAATGCACTCTTTTTAAATATGCTTTCAATGGATACTGACAATCATTGTTCATGATACTTTCTGTATTTGAACAGAACAATAGTGATCTAGGACCTACAACAGGAATTGCAACAGTTCAAGTAGGGTTTATCACCACCTTCTCAAGGGCAAATATGGATGCTCATAATTGCTGGCCTGACAAACAATGCTAACATTCCATTCAAATTTAAAATAAATTTTCTGCCTTCGTTTCTCAGTATTAATGGATTGTGCCAGCCCTAAACACTGTCACAAGGGTTAACTCCATCAGGATTCTTGTTTCTGGTGATAGTTCTTTCATTTGTCAATCTATTCAACCAACTAATTTCAAAAAATACGCAAGGACCTGGAATCTTCTTCTTGGTTCATAGTTCAATATTCACATCTGCGTAATGTTTTGATTACCTTAGCCTTCAGAGTAACAGTGAGTCATCATGTACTACCTCTCAAGTGCGATGGCATATTGAGGTATTGATATGTGGTACCCCCCAGTAATATAGAAATACTTAGAATTGGTGAATATTGGTGAATAGCTGGATATCTGTTTCTGTATCTGTTTGTATGTAACAATAATAGAAAACCGTCACACATTTAATTTCTTTCATATTCTTTTTTTACAAGGTGTGGGAGCCGATGGCTAGGCCAGCATTAATTGCCCAGCCCTAATTACCTTGAGAAGGTGGTGGTGAGCTGCCTTCTTGAACAGAAGCAATCAGTGTGATGTAAGAAGGAAGATCCTAGAGTTTGCCAGTGAAGAAATGTTGATATAGTTCCAGGTCAAGGTGATATATGACTTATCAAAAATGGCAGTGACAGCATAGTAGGCAGAGTTTGGGTTCCTGTTCCCATCTGGTCCAGACCAGCAGCTTTCTCCCTTCTTTCCTTACCCCTTTTGTCTTCTTTCTCTTCATCTTCTTCCCGTAAGCAGTGGCAGACAAGATGATATTGCGGATGAGGGAGGCCGGAGCAGGATTCTTGGTGAGGTGGCAGCAGCCTAGCCTGACAGCAGAGCCAGGGACTCAAGGTTCTGGTAGGCTGAGAGCAGAGACTTCAGGCATCAGTGAGGCAGCAGCTGAAGCAGCAGTGTTGTGGTATGACAGGAGCACGGACTCCCGGCATCGTCGAGGCGGCAGTGGAGCCAGGGACTCCTGGTTGTGGTACGCCCAGAGCGGGGACTCCTGGTTATTGGCGAGTTACAAGCGATAGCTCTTGGTTGCTGAAGGCCCAGAACGGGGATTCCTGGTTATTGGTGAGGTAGTGGCAGAGCCAGGGGCTCCTGGTTGTTGGGCAAATGTGGGCCAAGCATGGGACCCAGCATTGGCATCAGCAAGGTGGGCCCAGTGGCGAAGAGATGGCAACTCTTACATTGGTGGGTCTGGCGCAGATGGCAGTGAGGTGGTGGAAAATGGGTGGTGATGCAGGTGTCATTGGTGATCCAGTTCAGGGCTCAGGACTAGTGGTGGAGCCCTTAGAGAGGGAATTCCAGGATTTTGACCCAGTGACAATAATTAATATAATTACTTAAATAGCCTACATAGAAATGCTGTGCAAATTGTTGATTGTTTTATCTATTACTATCACAAACAGCAATGTTTGGGCTTCTTGTATTGATTATAACAGGGTCTATCAGGTGGACTTCATAGAGTATGAGTTAGGCAGACAAACAGGAGGCTGGAAGAACACGGCAAGCCAGGCAGCATCTGGAGGAAAGGAAAAGTCAATGCTTTGCGTATTACCCTTCTCCAGGACTCGCTGCTGCCATGAGATCCATGCCAGGCTGACACATCGCTGTGGCGAGGTCTGCACTGGGCTTGATTTAAATTTAACAACTAAATTAGCATCGACCACCATTTGAAGAAGGGAGTTCCAAATACTCGGTTAGAAGAGTGGCAAATCCAGTAGCACAAGTCTTCAGTGCTGTTGCCGGAATATTGTCAGAGCCCATAGCCTTTGCAGTCTCCAGTGCCTACAACTGTTTTTTGATATCATATGGAGTGAATCCAACTGGCTGTAGACTGGTATCTGTGATGCTGGGGACCAGTGGAAGAGGTTGTTTTGTACAGAGTCCTATTCTTCCCAATGACTGGCAGCTCAATATACATACAGTCCCATCACTTCCATTGATTTACAGCTTAAACTCTAGAGAGCCCTGCCTCTCAGAATGACTGATAGCTCAATAACCAAAGTGGTGGAAGAAGAGTAAGAGGGAAAGGAGAGGCAGAGAGGTGCAATGTGGTCAGACAGCATTTGGGAACGTATGTTAAGTTCTGGACACTGAACCTCATGAAGGATATAGGAGCAAATTACTGCAGATGCTGGAATCTGAACTGAAAACAAAAAATGCTGGGATCAGAGCGGGTCAGGCAGCATCCATGGAGAGAAAGCAAGTCTAGATGACTCTTTATCAGAACTGAAGTATGGAGGGGGCAGCATTTATGCAATAATGGAGGGGGTAGGTTGGAGTGCAGGGGAAAAACGGATGTTGATAGTTCAGATTAAGTGATTGGAATGTGAGAATGGCAGAAGAATGGTGTGTGTAACTGCCAGACTGGAAAGAACAGACAGTCCCACTGGAGTGGAGAGAGGGGAGTGAACACATGGTGTCAGAGAATACAACCAGTAATTACTAGGGATGGGCAAGAAATGCTGGCCAGCCAGCGACTCCCACATCCCACAAATGAATAGGGGGAGAAAAGGGAAGGAATGGATTCACAATTTGAAGGTGTTGAACTTAATATTGACCCTGGAAAGTTGTAAAGTGTCTAGTTTGAAAATGAGATGTTGTTCCTCCAGTTTTCGCTGTGATTCACTGGAGGACTGCAGCATGCCAAAGACGGACAAGTGGGCATGCGAGCAGGATGCTGTGTTAAAATGACCGGCTACGGGAAGGTTAGGGTCATGCTTGCGCACGGACTGGATGTGTTTTGCAAAGCAGTCACCCAGTCCTTGTTTGGTTTCTCCGATGTAGCGTAGGCACCCAGGGTGATATCATTACATTTCTGGTTTATATCTTGACAAAAGAACTGAACTAACACAAGGTAGCATTTGATGAAGAATGGCATCAAGGAGCCCAATAAAAAATGAAATTAATAGGAATCAGAGAAAATGCTCCACAGGTTGAAATCATACAGTACTTAGCAGAAAGAAAGATGCTGGTAGTTGTCGGAGGTCAATCATTTCCATCACAGGCCTTCCCTGCAGATGACCAATAGTGTAGTGTCCTAGGTTCAACCATCTTCAACTACTTGATCAATGACGTTCCCTATTATAAGGTCAGAATTGGGATGTTCATTGATTATCGTACATTGTTCAGTTTTCTTTGTGACTCCTAAGATACTGAAGCAGTCCATGATCATGTGCAGGAATACTGGTCAACATTTCGGCTTGGGCCGATAAGTGGCAAGTAACATTCATGCCACAAAAGTGACAGGCAATGACTATCTCCAATAAGAAAGAATCTAACCATTTCTCCTTGACAGTCAATGGCATTACCATCAACAACCAGTGGGTGACCATTGATGAGAAACTGAACTGGACCAGCCATGTAAATATTGTAACTACAAGAATAAAAGCAAAGTACTGTAGATGCTGGAGATGTCAAATAAAAACTCAACTGGTCAGACAGCATCTGTGGAGAGAATAGCAAAGTTAATATTTCCAATCTGATATGACTCTTTTTCTGAAGATGAAATCGAACTCCTGAGTTTCTCCAGAACTTTCTGTTTTAATTTCTGTGGCTATAAGAGCACATTAAAGGCTGAGATTCTGCATCAAATAACTCACCTTCTGACTCCTGAAAACCTGTCCATCATCTATAAGGAAGAAGTCCAGGTGTGACAGAATACTGTCCATCTCATAGACATTCTTGTAGTGTAGTGGTAATGTCCCTACCTCTCGGCCAGAATGATCCCGGGGAGGAAGGGCTTGTCATATGAGGTGTGGTTAAGGACTGTGAGTCTGTACTCGATAGAGTTTAGAAGGAGGAGTATTGTGTGCAGATTTGGTTGCCACATTACCAGAAGGACGTGGAAGCTTTGGAGAGAGTGCAGAGAAGATTCACCAGGATGTTGCCTGGTCTCCAGGGCATTGTCTATGAGGAAAGGCTAAAAAGACTAGGATTGTTTTCACTGCAAAGACGGCAGCTGAGAGGAGACCTGATAGAGGTTTACAAAATTATGAGAGGCATAGATAAGGTGGATAGCCAGAGGCTTTTTCCCAGGGTTAAAGTTTCAGTTACAAAGGAACACAGGTTCAAGATGAGTGGGCAAAAATTTAAGGGACAACAAGGTGCAGGGCTGGATGAACACAGCAGGCCAAGCAGCATCATAGGAGCAGAGAGGCTGATGTTTCGGGCCTAGACCCTTCATCAGAAAAGGGGGAGGGGAAGGGGATTTTGAAATAAATAGGGAGAGAGTGGGAGGCGGATAGAAGAGGGATTGAGGAGAGGATAGGTGGAGAGGAAACAAACAGGTCGAAGAGACGGGGATGGAGCCAGTAAAGGTGAGTGTAGGTAGGGAGTTAGGAAGGGGATAGGTCAGTCCGGGGAGGACGGACAGGTCAAGGGGGCGGGATGAGGTTGGTCGGTAGGAGATGGAGGT
>NC_063353.1:36411873-36413663 GCF_021869965.1 Rhincodon typus
ACCTCCATCTCCTACCGACCAACCTCATCCCGCCCCCTTGACCTGTCTGTCCTCCCCGGACTGACCTATCCCCTTCCTAACTCCCTACCTACACTCACCTTTACTGGCTCCATCCCCGCCTCTTCGACCTGTTTGTTTCCTCTCCACCTATCCTCTCCTCAATCCCTCTTCTATCCGCCTCCCACTCTCTCCCTATTTATTTCAAAATCCCCTTCCCCTCCCCCTTTTCTGATGAAGGGTCTAGGCCCGAAACGTCAGCCTCTCTGCTGCTATGATGCTGCTTGGCCTGCTGTGTTCATCCAGCCCTGCACCTTGTTGTCTCGGATTCTCCAGCATCTGCAGTTCCTACTATCTCTGATTCAAAAATTTAAGGGAGATGTGTGAGATAAGTTTTTCACGCAGAGAGTGCTCGGAGCCTCGAATGCACTGCCAGAAGAGGTGGTGGAAGCAGGCATGTTGGCGACATTTAAGAGGCATCTGGATGGTTATATGAAAGAGGGTACAGACTGAATAAGAGCAGAAGGTTTGTTTTTTAGTTTAGTCAGGGTATGATTATCGGCACAGGCTTGGAGGGCCGAAAGGCCTGTTCCTGTGCCGTACTTCTCTTTTGTTCTTTTGTTTTTTTTAAATCACGCTGAAACTTAAAGAATATGGAGAGGCCTGGACAGCGTGGATGTTGGGAAGATGTTTCCGCTGGTAGGAGAAACCAGCACTGATGGCACAGCTTCAGAAAGTAGGGAAGACTCTTTAGAACTGAGAAGAAAATTGGACTTCAACTTTAAATTTTCATAATTGGGATATATTTTTACTTTTCCAGGGTAAGCACAGGACTTGACATTGATATCAGCAGCTGCTAGATTGGTGATGACGTTGGTGAGATAGGCATAGCAGCGAAGGATGGTGTCTGAGGATTGACAACTTCTTTATTGGTTGGGTCCAGCGCTGCTGGCAGTGAAGCAGTGGCGGAAGGGCATCATAGCAACATCGTCGAGGTGGGCCCAGCAATGGTAGCGGGTCCGGCGCAGGTGGCGGTGAGGCACTGGCAGAGGAGAATCAGCCCAGCGGCATAAGATGGGGCCTGAAGAGTGGCGACTTCAACGTTGGTTGGGTCCAGGGCAGATGGCGTTGACGCAGCAGGGGAGGGATGGTGATGCAGGTGTCTTGGATGATGGCTCAGGACCAATGGACTCTCTTTAAGCTATATCTTTCTATTTCTTTCTTATACTGAAAAATTTTCAAAATGGCACCAGATCATTGTGACAGAGGAAAAGCTTTTCACTGTATTTTACTGTACTTTCACTGTAAAATACACGTGACAATAAATCATAAATCTGAGCTGGTCAAATTTTTATTAAGCACAATATCAAGGAATACGTACACCCTCTGGCAGACGTACGGAGTTAGGCCACAGATCAGCCATGAACTTATTGAAAGGCAGTACGGGTTTGAGGGGCTGAATGGCCTACTCCTGTTATTCGTTCTGAAAGGCAGGGGTCCATGTGTATTAAGCTGTCAGGATGACCTCACACTTATCAACATTGTACTCCATCTGCCAGACCTTTGCCCACTCACTTAGACTATCTATATCCCTCTGCAGACTTTCAGTGTCTTCTGCACACTTTGCTCTACCACTCACCTTAGTGTCATCTGCAAACTTTGACACACCACACTTAGTGCCCAACTCCAAATCATCTGTAAATTGTAAACAAATATTGAGCTGTCAGTCATTGCGAGGGGCGGGCCTCTGGTGAATTGAGCCGTCAGTCATTGCGAGGGGCGGGCTTCTGGTG
>NC_063353.1:36413673-36452435 GCF_021869965.1 Rhincodon typus
GAGGGGCGGGCTTCTGGTGAATTGAGCCGTCAGTCATTGCGAGGGGCATGTCTGGTAATCCAAAATAAAAAGCAGAAAATGCTGGAAATCCTCAGCAGCGTCTGTAGCGAGAGAAAAGAAATAAAGGATGCCGGTTGTGAGCGAAATTTTTAATGGGAGCTGTCTTGAGAGCGGTTAGTGATGTGGGCATGCCCTATTACTGTCACTCAGAGTGGGAGGGTGCGGTTAAGTGCTGTCTCCCTGACGACGGCTTCTGGATTCGCTGCTGTAAAAATGTTGAAGAAATTCGATAAAAAAGATGAGGAGTTAGGTCAGTGATTTTGTTTTGGACGCAGAGTTACCGTTCAGTCGTTAATTCTTTTCTCTCGCTGACTCCGGGAGTCAGGCTGTGGGCCCTGTCCGCACCCGGGGGTGGGCAGGGAGAAGCCGCCGACCCCGCTCGGGTTTACCGCGGGAGAAAGGGTCTGTGTGTGGGTCAGGCTACTGTGGGAACAGTTCAGACATTTACATTGTACAGAGAGGCATGTGAGAGTAATACATGGGACAGTGAACTGCTGCTATTGACCATCTTTATTGTCGAGAGTTTTAACTGATCACTGTCATCTAAGAGTACGATCAATGGCGCACTGCAGGCGATGGCAGACTGGAACTAAACGGATTTGTATAGATTCGGGGTGGGTACTGGTGATGGTCTAGCCAGTGTGCTGATAAGGTAGTGGTTAGGACTGTAACCACTACATTGCAGCAACTCAAAAATCCAGTGCCCTGGGATGGCTGCCAGGCGCAATTTATTATTTTTTTTTTGTCCCGCAATAATACGTCTTCGACCATATCCTATATCTTAACATGCGGCTCTTCAGTGTTAAATAGCAAATTCCACTTGAGCTTTAACAATATTCGGTGTTTCCATACTGCATTTGATCACTGTATCTGATCGATCGTGCTTCTGCTCCAGTATCCAGCCTGAATAACACCAAAGATATACTTCCACTAACGCTGTGTTCTCCTGCTTCCAATTCATCCCTTCCACTGGTCATTGTGATGCCTCAGATAATGGTGTACACCATACACAGCATGACCTGGACAATAGTCAGACTTGGCCTGCTTAGTGGCATATAACATTTGTGCCAGGCAATGACCATCGTCAACAAGCAAGAATCTAATAACCTCCACTTGAAATTCAATGGCATTGTCATTGCTAAATTCCCAACTGGCACCTTTAACCAAAGATTCAATGGTCTCAGTCACATAAATACTATGGCTCTAAGAACAGGTTGAAGCTTAGATATTCTGCAATGAGCAACCCACCACCTGACTTCTCAATCTTTCTACTATCTACACAGCCAAGTCAGGAATGTGCATTCCCAGAATGAATGCAGTGCCAACAATATTGATAATAATCCACACCATTTGGGATAAGTTTGATTGAAGCCCCATCCGCACTCTTAAACATTCACTGTTTCCACCAACTGTAGCATCTATCTTCATTGGGATACATTGCAGCAACCCACTAAGGCTTCTTAGGTAGCACCTCCTAAACTCTTGAATGCTACCACCTAGAAGAACAAGCACATTAGAATTTCCACTACCTGCATATTCCACTCCAGATCACAATTTCCTGAATTAGAGATGTGTCATCTTTCGTTCATTGTTGCCAGACAAAATCCTGAAATTCCACACTGAATAGAAGTGTGGGACTGCAGCAGTTCAACAAGGATGTTCACCACCACTTTTCCAAAGCAATTACACGTGGGCATCAAATGCTGTCCTTGCCAGTGATAACCACATCCCATGAACATGTAAAGAAAAAGCTTTTGACAATTGTGCTTTCACCTGTCCTGGGTATTAGCCCTGAAATTCCCTCACTAAAACTTATTTCTTCTCTCTCTCTCTTAAATTTTTCATCATGATTTGGAGGTGCCGATGTTGGCCTTGTCAAGTGAAGTCACCTGTGAAGGAGCAGCACACTGAAAGCTTGCGATTTCAAATAAACCTGTTGGTCTATAACCTGGTGTCATGTGACTTCTGACCAAATCTTTGGTCATCTGATAATATTTGTATAGATGGTACTCACTCGCAATTTGCTTGAGAATGTTATTATGAAGCAGCTCAAGATGTTTTACTAAGTTAAACAGTGACATAACTTCCAGTTGCTAAAATTGATGTTTGGTTGCTCATTCAGTGAGAAACATACCGGCGCTTGGCTCTTAAACTGCACTGCTGTATAGCACTGGCCCTGCATGCACTTGAATGTTTCCTAGTTTTTTGTTAGAATAATACTTCTCAGCCCATGATCTTTACCATCAAGAAGGACAAGCAGCCCAATTATGAGTATGCTACAATCTTTGCATTAAGTTTCAGTTTGAGGGACAGATAAGATATTAAATTTAAATAAGGGCATGAAAGTAGAGCTAGCTAAAGTGAACTGGCAAATTACATTATGGAATAGGTCACTAGAAATGCAGTGGCAGACATTAAGGGGATATTTCAGTATTCACAATAGATACATTCCAATGACAAATAAAGTTTTCAAGAGGAGGATCTACCATCCAATTAAAGATAAGGATGTATGAAAGAAAAAAGCAATTATACAAAGATAAGTGGCAGGTCAGAAGATTGGATAGAATATAAGAAACTCCAAGGACTGTTACTTAAAAAATTAAGGAGGGAAAAGTTTAGAGCATGAGAAAATGTTAGCTAGAAATATAAACACATAGTAAGAGTTTTTATTTTTTTAAGAGTTAAAAGGAGCGATTGGCTGATAGAAAGTGAAAGTTAATCATGGAAATTAAGGAGATGCTAGGTGAATAAGTATTTTTTATCAAACTTCACTATGGAAGATACAACTAACATCCCTGAAATAGTCCTAAATGATAAAATGGAAGCTCAGAACATTGCAGTCACCATGGAAATGTTATTGTGTGAACTGTTGGAGCTTGCTGACAAGTCTTCAGGCCCTGTGGACTTCGTTCTCGCGTCTTAAAAGAAGTGGCTGGCATATAGGGTGCTGCAACAAAGATCACTGTTGAAAATAAGAGCTTATGGTGTAGAAAGTAACATACTGGCACGGATAGAAGATTGTCTACTTCACTGAAAACATTAGGCATGAATGAGTCATTTGGTGGTTGGCAAGATGTGCTGATTGGTTATTGATTACATTTTGACCAGTAGAGGCTTGCCATGGAGAATGTATCCATTAATGATGACTGACAGTTAATTACCAAGTTTTGTAAATATTTTAAACCAGGCAGGTTGACTCTGGCCAAGCATTTCCCTGAGAAACGAACAGTGAATTTTGTGTACCCAAAATGCAATGTCGGACATTAGATGTGATACTGTGATTGGTCAACATTTGACAGCTAATCCTGAATGTACAAAGAACTATGCTGAGAATCAATTTTGGATTGCCATTCAGGCTCACGTGTGGTCCACTTAGGCACTCTAGGATCTGCAACTGTTAATATACACAGCTGTTTTCTTTGAAGACGGATCATGTACATATACTGTGCCTGTTTCAACTCAGCAAGACAACTCAAACAAAATACCCAATTGTTGGTTCATTTCTCGGGGCAATGCCATGACGAATCGGAGTCAACTTGCCTTGTTCAATTTAACAGGTACAGTACATTCTGATGGCAACATCTTTACCAGTCACAAGCCACTTGTCAACCAATCAACACTTTTCACTCATACAATATAAATGTTATTTTTCCTTTACATTGCTATTCTTGTAAGCTGTCCTAATTAGTGTGAGGTGAAAAGCTTTGACATAATGTGTTTTCTTTCAGCAATGCTCAAGTTACTTCCAAAAGACTCTTCCTCTGTCCTACAATAATTATGTTCTTCTGAACTTAGCTTTAGGAACTAGCAAATCATTCTGGTAGCTATGATCAATAATACTATGTATTTGATATTGCTTTTCCATTCAGGTCTTCAGTAGCTGCTGTTATCAGCTGACCTTTGATCTTCAATGTTTGTTTTATCTCCTTTGCCATACCGCACAGAAATGCTGCTCATTCTGATCATTGTTGATTTTTCAACCAAACAACACAAATATGTATTTGTGTACTTATTTGTACCTCTTAGTTGCTTGAACTAAGCTAATAATCTTGTTCTTGTTCAAACTACAGCTATGAGAATGTATGCTTACACAATATAGTGGAATTAGTGCATGATTATGCTCGATTACCTTTTAGTAGGATAATAAACAATTTTGTCCATGGGGGCAGAACCAAAAATGTCAGGATGCACAAAATACATTTATAATTCCTGATGATCTGAAATGCAACTATTAACCTATGAGAATGGAAGAGGAAACAATCTTCTGTTTTCAAGATTCACTGTTTTGCACTTCAGTGTAAATTTAAACTTTGTTTTTAAATCACAGAAGGTAGGTCTGCAGGTACAACACGTAATTAGGAAGGCAAATGGAATTTTGCCCTTCAGTGCTAAAGGGATTGAAATAAAAAGCAGAGAGATTATGTTGCAGCTGTACAAGGTGCTGGTGCCACACCTGGAGTACTGTGTGCAGTTTTGGTCTCCTTACTTGAGAAAGGATGTACTGGCACTGGAGGTGGTGCAAAGGAGGTTCACTAGGTTGATTCTGGAGTTGAGGGGGTTGGCTTATGAGGAGAGACTGAGTAGATTGGGATTATATTCATTGGAATTCAGAAGATTGAGGGGGGATCTTATAGAAACATATAAAATTATGAAGGGAATAGATAAGATAGAAGTAGAGAGGATGTTTCCACTAGCAGGTGAAGCTAGGACAAGAGGGCATAGCCTCAAGATTAGAGGGAGCAGATTTAGGACTGAACTGAGAAGGAATTTCTTCACCCAGAGGGTTGTTAATCTATGGAATTCCTTGCCCAGTGAAGTAGTTGACGCTACTTCAGTAAACGCTTTTTAAAAAAACAGGTAGATTTTTTTTGAACAATAAAGGGATACGGTGAGAACGCGGGTAAGTGGATCTGAGTCCACGAAAGGATCAGCCATGATCTTATTGAATGGCGGAGCAGGCTCGAAGGGCCAGACGGCCTACTCCTGCTCCTAGTTCTTGTGTTCTTGTGTTCAACAGTACATGGAAGACACAAAACTATTATCTTGGGAAATTTGCAGATACATTTTGTTTTTAATATGTTAATGTTCAGAGCTAAAGTTGGTAATTAAGTTAAGCTGCAAATGTTAATCGCAAGCTTTGATACCGGTGTTGTGGCTATTGGTTCGTTTATTAGCGTATTCTGGATCTCCATGTGAAAAGTATGATGATACAACTGCACAAGCGATTCTTGCTAGGTAGTGTCATGTTGTCCTCATCAAGAGCCTTGCATATATTTGGCTTTTTGTCCAGGAATAGAAGTTCTTTGCGAATAGGTAGATGCTGGTAAAATTTAATGGGCATTGTCAATTACAACTACCCAGTTTTTGAGATCATCACAATTTTGTCAATGCTCTTGGTAAGAATGCAAAGCAGCAATTTGATTCCAGAGCCCAACCACATTTTCAAATTAGAGTAGTAATTCTCCAACACAATCCAAAAATAAACAAGATGAATGCACTGAGATTATCTAAGCATCAACCGATTGTGTCCATATACTAAAGTATTAAGTGTGGTTGAACAGTATCTCAATATTTTTTCTTTAGTAATTTTCTTTCCTCCTCAAACGCACACTGTCATGTGGGATGTTTCAGTGGGTAAACATCTGGTACCTTATTCAGGTGGCACTTCTTGTATGAATTTAATAGGGAGATTATTTGACTTTGGGGGCAAGACAGCTGAGTTTGGTACTGTACTTGATCAGTATTCAAACTTGCCATCAGAAGCGACTGGACAATAGATGCCTTGGCTGTGCTTTTCTGCTTTTATCAAATCATGAATGCTGGGGCCAGTTGATAAACCCCAACAAACATTCTGGCTGTGATCAGACCAGAAGATCAAACCCAGATCCTACTGCTTATTCAGGATTTCATCTTGTTTTCAGATAATGATTGTAATATCCTTGGGGCGGCATGGTGGCTCCGTGATTAGCCTCACAGCACCAGGGACCTGGGTTCAATTCCAACCTCAAGCGACTGCCTGTATGGAGTTTGCCCATTCTCCCTGTGTCTGCATGGGTTTCCTCCCACAGTCCAAAGATGTGCAGGTTAGGTGGATTGGCCGTGCTAAATTGCGCATAGTGTCCAGGGTGTATAGGTTAGGTGGATTAGCCATGGGAAACGCAGGGTTACAGGGATACACTAGAGGGGTGAGTCTGGGTGGGATGCTCTTCAGAGAGTCAGTGTGGACTTGTTGGGCTGAATGGCCTGTTTCCACACTGTAGGGATTCTATGACTTTTCTCCTTTTTGTGTTGGAAGAATGGTAAAATAGAAGTTTATCTTTGTGACTGAATTTGTAGAATCTTTCCTGGTGCAGGCATAACATATTGGTGAAGATATGTTTCAAAGTAGGTACGTTTATAAATAAATTGTGAAATAAAAAAAATCAATAAATGTGTTTCTGTGTTGGCATGCTATTAATATGAAATGTTGGGTATGCTAATCTAACCTATGGAAAAATGCGCAACAGCTTGGTAAATTCTAGTGTTGGTTTTCTGACCGCGTTCACTGCAATGAAACTGATTTATCTTGACTCATTAAAAAGCACAATGAAAGAATGCAGTAAAGGTTGAAGTGGTTTAATAATCTGTCAGGGAGCTCATGAACATTGCATTTATGTTAACTTTAATGATTAGGTTTTTTATTTGCACGGTGAAATGTATGTGAAGTGTCAGTATTGGATACATGGATAGGTGTAAAACTGGGAGAAATCTACCAACTGTTTAGGGATGAATTTTTCCAGCCTTGAATTATGCTACCTGTAATAGTTTTTGCTGTGTTGTCCTCTGAGCTCCATGCACAGTAGTGGCCTCTAGAATTAAAAGCCAATACTTTAGCAGACCAGTTTCACATTTATCTCTATAACTGATACTGACAATTCACATACGTTGTGGAAAAATAATCTTGGAATCCTATATCATAATAATTGGCATGTGAAGAATCTCCTAACAGCTGTGCGTGTGCACAGCTTGGAGGATACGTTACCCCAAGTGACGTGGACAATGGCGAGTCAACTGGAAAAATAAGACGAGATTGAGAATCAATGCCTTGGCTTTTTGTGCATTGCCACATCATTCAGAACTTGTAGGCTCACTGTACTTCTATCTTGCCTGTTAACACAGACATAAAACCAGGCAGCTTATCATCTTTACCAGTAGTGATCAGTCAAGGGAATGGGCGTTGCTTTACAGCACAGTGCTATCCCAATGTCACACTTACCGCATGTGCCAACAGCATATGGCAAATACACTGTTCAATCAAATGACCGCATCTGAAATTCTAAGAGCAGTAGTGCTCAGTTAAATATGGGAAACTGGTGTGAGTTAGGGGTCACAGATACAGTGAGTCAAGGGTATTGCCCACCTTTTGAAACACTTAATTTGTAGCACACACAATAATACTAATCTGCGTATTGTATTCACTTTCATTCTTTACATGCTTTTTAGGAAGTGGATCCAATCCTTACCAACATTTGGAGAAGAGTGCAGTACTACAAGAGGCAAGTCTTCATCATCAACTTTCTTTTATTCTGGGAATGAAAGAAACGATGTCATTGCAAATGTTGTGTAATTTAATTTTTAAAAGATGACTTAATTTAAAGAGAACCCTCCCTACTTTCCTGTGGTGACAAAAGAAAATTGTGATGATCATGATGCAGTTTTAGAATTTCAATTTACAGCCCATTATGCTTAGGCTTTGAAAGTGCTTAACTCCCACATCTCTGATTGTATCCGTAGCCCAGTAAGGTTCTCATCCTTAAGTACTTTTACAACTCGCTTTTAAAATTATTTATGGAATCAGCTTCTAGCACCTTTTTGAGGTAGATTGTGATCGATCATTGCAGATTGGAGTGAAAACACTTTCTTGGCATCCGTCCTCTAGATCTTTATCCAATGATTTTGTTTCTGCAATCTCATTACTGACCCACTTGCCAGATGGAATTATTTTTCTTCATCTGCTGTGTCAAAATCTCTCATCATCTTGGAAACTTTTAAAACAGAATAGTAGTAACTATTAAAAGGCAAAATAAGTATATGGGTTTTATTCATGGGTGCATTAAATGCAAAGTCAATTTCATGATCAAGTTGTGCCAGATATTGATTAAGCTATATTTGGAATATTGAGCAGTTTTGGGAGCATGAAAATAATAGATGCATGGAAAATAGTGAAGATTAATTGGAATTTATGAGAATTGAGAGGATACAGTTACAAAATGTAGGTTACAAAAACTGAAGCTGTAGCAGAAAGATCAGAGAAACCATCAAAATTTTAGAAGGTGTTTCAGGAGGGAATTGTGCATTATTTCTATTTATCAGTGAAACGTAGCATAAACTTGGGATTAGAACTAGAAAGATAAATAGTAATATAAGAAGAAATGGTTTCATGCCAACCATTATTAGATTGTCAGATGCGTTATAACAAGTGTGTATTGAACTTGAGTCAGTACTGACCTTTAAGGAGAATTAACGTTGAACATCAGAGTACAGTTATTGATGGTTTTGGATAGAGAACAACAGGATAATAGAAAGCTTGAATGCGGCACAAACTGAATGGTTTCCATCCTGTCTAGAAATTTAAGCATTTTTAGTTCTGAAGTATTTCTCATTACACTTACTGAATGACAGACTTTTCATCTGATTGCTGAAGGCTCTGTAAAATGACTATTTACACACAGAAAATGTTTAGAAATTGTGCCTTTAACTAGCATTGGGTTCAAATAGTATTTCATTCCTGAACCAGATAACATGCTTGCATGATATTACATACTTAATTTAAACTGTTTCATTTTAAAATGGTGAACTGAACAATTCGGTGATAAACTTTCAAACGTTTGGCCAGCAGATCAAAACGTTTGGTTTGCACTTATGAAATGTTTTGGTTCAGATTGTATCACGGTCCAGATAGAAAAACTTGCAGAGGATCATGAAGCAGTTACCCTGAAATTGCACTATTTCAGTGGCATAAGGTATTCACTTGAAATTTGTCACTATTTTACTGGAGCTTTCAAACTATTTTGTTTTAATTTTTTTAAATTTAAGACAAGAGCTTCAAGTACTTTTGTTAGTTGCCACAGTGCATTTCTGACTTTAGGTCAGTTTTTAAGAATTGGAATGCAGTAAATGATCTTTAGAAGCACCAGAGAGCTGGTGGCAATTGTTGGCTTCTATTTTAATGGTTGGGTGTTGACTATTCTGTTTTCATTCTGAAGATTTTCATGAAAATTAGATTGACTAGCTAAAAGTATTAAAAAAATTTCCAGGATACTTCAGTATCCTACAAAACAGGACTTAATTAAACAAACCTTTTGTTAACTTTGAATTCATGCCAGTTGCACCGTTTTTTTGATTTTATATTTTGAAAACGTCTTGATTATTCTGTGTATTTGAATATTTATCAGTATGTGTGATATGCATGTATTCTTGGATATCTACATGAATTAATGTGTTAATACACTATAACTACTTTTTTACTAAGTTTAATCCAACACAGTTTGTTAGGAAATTGCAACTTTACACCAATTCTAAAAGTCCTGGTTTAAATATTTGGGTTGTCTCACCTTGACCCTAATGTTGAGACCCCATTTGGAAAAAATCTGACTATCAGCAAGCAGTTGTTCTCTCCTAGTTTGGCCTGACTAGTGGAAATGTCACACTAGTATAAATGAGGGTATTTTTCTGATTTCGTGAAGCATACGAAGAGAAGATCATATATGTCCTGTTGTAAAATTGTAACACTGTTTGAGGGACAGGCTTATAATTTCAGCTCAGCGTATTGAAATTCAAACTTTTTAGTTTTCTAGAGTTGAGACAACATAACTGTCTATTCAACTTGCACTGTAGTAGACCTAAACATTGTCAATTTTGACATTGAAAGTCACGTTTACAAAAGGATCTTATTCCCCATCTTAGACAAAAAAATCTGCAGATGCTGGAATCTAGACAAACAGGAGGCAGGAAGAATACAGCAGGCCAGACAGCATCTGGAGGAAAGTCAATGTTCTGAATATTACCCTTCTTCAGGACTGGGTGTGGTGGTAGGGGGAGCTGCAGACAAAGAGGTTGGGGGAAGGAGGGGTAGCGGAATGGTGGTGATAGGTGGACACCTGTATTGGGTAAGATCTGGTTGGTCGATGGGAGGGATGAATCCGGTTGGTAGCTGGAAGGGAGTGTCAGGAGGTGGAGCTGGAAACGGAGCTGGGGGATGGATGGGAAGGTTATTTGAAATTAGAGAACATAGTGTTGAATCCTCCAGGCTGTGGGGTTCCCAGGCAGAAGTTGAAATGGGCGCTGGCCAGAAAGTTAGGCTGGCTCATTACGGACCAGGCAAAGATGCTTGGAGAAGTGGTCACCTAGCCTACGTTTGGGCTCATCACTGTAGAGAAGACCATATTGGGAGCACCGGATGCAGTAGACTAGGTTGGAGGAGATGCAGGTGAAGCTTTGTCTCTCCTGGAAGGACTGTTTAGGGCCCTGGATGGAGGTGAGGGAGGTGGTGTGTGGGCAGGTGTTTCATCTTTTACGGTTACAGTGGAAGGTATTGAGGGGAACGTACCAGGGCAGGGGTGTGGTTAATGGGGATTGTGGCATGAACTAAGGAGTGGCGAAGGGATGGTCCTTGCAGAAGGCAAAGAGGGGTGGGGAGTGGAAGATGTTCCGGGTGATGGGGTCTAATTGGAGTTGGCGGAAGTGATTGAGGATGATACATTGGATGCAGAGGCTGGTGGTGTGGAAACTGAGGACAAGGGGGAATCCTATTTTTATTATGTTTTGGGGGATGTGGTTTAGAGCTGTGGAGCAGGGAATGGAGGAGGCGTGGTGGAGGGCTGTCTGGATGACAGGGGAGTAAAGAACATTGTTTGAAAAAGGAGGACAGCCGTGATGCTTGGGAGTGGATTGTCTCCTCGTCAGAGCAGATGCAATGAAGATGACGGAATTGGGAAAACCGGATGGAGTTTTTGCAGGGTACAGGGTTGGGAGAGGTGTAGTCCAGGTAGCTGTGGAGTATGTGGGTTTATAGTAAATGTCGGTCCATAAACTGTCACCAGAAATGGAAACAGAGAGGTCAAGAAAGGGGAGGGAGGTGTCTGAGATAGACCAATTGTGAACTTGAGGGCGGGGTGGAAGTTGTTAGCGAAGTCGATGAACTGATCCAGTTCAGCCTGGTTTCAGGATGCAGCACCGATGCAGTCATCAGTGTAACAGAGGAAGAGTTGGGGAACAGTACCAGTACACGAACTGAAGAAGGACTGTTCGACATAACTGACAAAGAGGCAGGCGTAGCCGGGGCCCATGTGAGTACCCATTGCAACCCCCTGGATTTGGAGAAAGTGGGAAGAATTGAAGGAAAAGTTTTTGAGAGTGAGGACTAGTTCAGAGAGGCGGAGGATGTTATTTGTATGGGGGGAATGGATGGGTCTGTTGGAGAGGGAAAAAATGAGGGCCTGTCGGCTGTTCTTGTGTGGTTTGGACGTGTATAGGGATTGCATGTACGTAGTAAAGATGAAGCGCTGGGCGCCAGGAAACTGGAAGAGATGTGTTTAGTGGTGCAGGAACATGCAGAGACGATAGATCAACCGGGGTAGTTGGCCTTGTGGATCTTGGGGAGCATGTAGAACCAGGCAGTGCGGGGCTGGGGGACTATAAGGCTGGAGGCAGTGGAGGGGAAGTCACCGGAAGAGCTGAGGTCATAGGCAGTGTGGGACATGGTAGCTTGATGGGCCATGCTGGGGTCGTGGTCAAGGGGGATGTAGGACTTGTGTTGGAGAGTTGGCGATCGGCCTGTGTGACCTAGAGGTCTGTCCTCCAGACTACCATCACCCTGTCTTTGTCAGCAGGTTTGATTGGTGCGGAGCAATGGACGTTCACAGGGGGAGAGGTTGGAGTGGGTGAGGGGGGTAGAGAAATCGAGGCGGTCAATGCTAACTGCCAATGCGACAATGAAGAGGTCCTGGACGGGTAAGAGGCCGGCAGGGGGTGTCCAAGAGGAGAGGAAAGTTGGAGGCGGGAGAAGGGCTCCCAGAGGGTGGTTGGGAATCTTTATCGAAGAAGAAGGCATGGAGGCAGTGGAGAAGAGCTCTACGTCGTGGCGGGCACAAAACTCGGTGAGGTGGGGGCAGAGGGGCACGAATGTGAGCCCTTTACTGACAACAGAATGTTTGGCCTCAGGCTTTTGAGGTCGGGGGCATGCTGAATATGTGGCAAGATTCAGGGTTGGGGTTTTGGGGTGTCTCAAGAAGGATGAAGGAGTGGAGGTGAGAGGGCGATAGCATGTGATGGGTGACTGTTGGACGCGTGTGGTGGGTTGGAGTAGTTGGGAGGTGGGGAAGGAGAGTGGGAGAGGAGTGGGCTGGAGTATTCGTTGGGGCAGGGGTGTGGGAGACATGAGGTAGAGAGGAGGGGGGAGAGGTGGAGGGGTGGAGGGATAGAGTGTATTGTGAGGGTGGACAGATGAAAAGGGAGAGGTTTGCTGGCTAGCTGCAGATGGGCAGTAAGACCCAGGGGTGACCCTGGGGATAGGGGTCCATGTTCATATTTTGCACCACACTCCCCACCAACCACTTCAACCCTACCCCCTCCACAGCCCCGCGGTACCTTCCCCTGTAACTGTAAAAGATGCGACACCCACCGACACACCGCCCCCTTCACCTCCATCCAGGAACAGTCCTTCCAGATGAGACAGAGCTTCAGCTGCATCGCCTCCAACCTAGTCTACTGCATCTGATACTCCCGATGTGGTCTTCTCTACATTGGTGAGACCAAATGTAGACTAGGTGACCGTTTCGCCGAGCATCTTCACCTGGCCCATAATGACCAGCCTAACCTCTCGCCCATTTCAACTCCACCGCCCCCTCCGTCCCCACTCCCCCTCCGTCATGTTTGTCCTTGTTCTCCTGCAGTGTTGCAGTGATTCAGAATGCAGATTTGAGGAACAACACCTTATCTTCCGCCTGGGCACCTACAGCCCGAGGACTCAACATTGAGTTCTCTAATTTCAAATAACCTTTCCATCCATCCCCCGGCTCCCTTTCCAGTCCCACCTTCTCCCTTCCATTCCACCTACTGCTTCCAGCTACCAACCAGATTCATCCCCTCCATCAACCAATCAGAGCGTACCTAATACTGGTGTCCACCTATCAACACCATTCCGTTAACCCCTCCCCCCACCCTCTTTATTTCCAGCTCCCCTACCCCCACATCCAGTCCTGAAGAAGGGTAATAACCGAAATGTTGACTTCTCCTTTGCTCCTGATGCTGCCTGGCTTGTTGTGTTCTTCCAGCCTCCTGTTCATTCCCAATCTTGTGGAGGACAAAAGCTGTCTGCAATAGAATTTTATCAAGAAACACCAGCTCATATGAATAATTTTATTGCTAGATTTCTATATTGCCTTGACAAACGTTTTTATTGTCCACAGGCCCGTATTTTCAATGAAACACCATTAAATCCCAGAAAATGCTTACATATTCTTACAAAGATTCTGTACCTGCTCAACCAGGTAAGATGTTACAGTATCATAGAACAGTTACAGCACAAAAGAAAGTAATGTCCACTTTGGCTCTCAGAACAACTCAACTAGTCTCAATCCACCATCTATTCCCCATAGCCCTGCCCTTCCCATTTTA
The DNA here is from genome assembly GCF_021869965.1 of Rhincodon typus. Classification (NCBI taxonomy): domain Eukaryota; kingdom Metazoa; phylum Chordata; class Chondrichthyes; order Orectolobiformes; family Rhincodontidae; genus Rhincodon; species Rhincodon typus. Next base: position 36,427,390 of record NC_063353.1, read on the forward strand.
TCCACTTCCCTTTTTCAATGCCACAATTGAACAAGCCTGTGCTACACTCAGGCAGTACAGTTGTCAAGTATTCTTACTATTCAATTTGAGATCCTCGTGCACTAAATCTCATGTTAAGTTTAGAGGGAGATTACCTTTTGATAAAATGCTTGACTGTGAGCGAAATTTATAGAATGTCTTGAGTATAATATATCTCTGGCTATGCATTTTCTATGTTCTCTTCAAAGAAATCATTCCCAAAAGGATCTAATGTATTAATTTATATAGAATGTGAGTCTAATGAGTTTAGAGAGAATCGTTTTAACAATAACTGACTTTAGTGTCATTTTGTGTTTCGACAGAGAAGATTAAGTGTTTCCATTTCTGTATGCTGAGAAACAATGAGTAACGTGGAATCATAAAAGCTTCCAGCACCAAAGGATATTAATCAGCCTGTTATGTCTGTGCTAGCTCTTTGCTACATCAATCCAAAACTAATCCCACTGACCTGTCTATTCTTCTAGGTTTGCACCTTCCTCAGCTTTAAATGTTTACCTTAAAAGAAGCAAACATCTCTCTCTAATAGTTAGCTTAATTTATATGTTAATTGTTGAAATAGTAGAATGACGTTCAAATATCTTAAACATCTCTTTCATCCTCAAATATTGATTGGCAATCACAATGTGATTGTAGACCACTATTTGTTACGTTTCATATCATGGGTATAAGTTGTGCACTGACTAACTCTCTTGACCCTCAAAGCCTGTCAAATATTTAAAGATAGGAATGTAATAGAATACCATCCAGTTGTCTGGATGCATGCAGCTCCAAGAATACCCAAGAAGCTCAACAGCATTCAAGATAAAACAGCCTGCTTGATTAGCACCCATCCACCACCTTAAATATTTACTTCCTCCAGCACTAATGCACAGTGATAGCAATGTGTGCCATATACAATATTCACTGTAGCAACTTATCATGGCTGCTGTGACAGCATTATCCAAATCCTCAAACTCTACCACTTAGAAGAATCAGGACAGGATCCACATGTGAACACCAGTTTTGCTTTAAGTCATACTGTCCTGACTTGGAACAATATTGCTGTCCCTTCACTGTTATTAGATCAAAGTCCTGGAACTGCATCCCTCTCAGCACTGCAAGAACACTGACACTGCACAGACTGCAGTGGTTCTTGAAGTGGTCCGTGGCAATAAGGGATAGGCAATAATTGCTGAACATGCCAGCAACATTAACGTCCAACAAATGAATAAAAGAAAAGCAAGCAAAACGTTTGTTAGAAATGGAAGATTTGAATTTGTCCAATGTAAAATTATATTTTTAAAGTTAATGGATAAATCTTGTTATAATCCCCCTCCTTGATCATTTTTAGTAATTGATCATTAATCATTTTCAGAACTGGAAGCAAGCTATTCTGAATTATTTTGTTTTGCAAATATGCATAGAAAAAACAAATTTGAAAAGTAAATCAGACTTATTCCAATGTTGTTCTTCTCTACACAATATAAAGTCAATTTGTGCATTTGCTGATTAAAATTTCACTTTTTGTTCACAGGAAATTGTTGTTAACTCTATAAAACAGTGTACCCACTTATAATTGAATGGTTGATTGAACCTGGCCAGCTTAGTATCTGAGTTTGGTTTTGCATAAAGAGATATGACTGGATTGTTGAACTGCAACACTAAAATGTTTTTTGTTATTCATTCATAAGGTGGCAAAGCCAGTATCTTTTGCCCATCCCTAATTGCCCCTGAAAGTGGTTCATCTGCATCACGTTCTTATTGGTGCAATACTTTGATGCAATTAAGAATTCTCAGGACAAGTTCACTAGAGTAAATCCTATCATAGGCATGAACTGACTAGGGTCTCTTCTAAAAACTGATTATTATTCCAGAGTAGGATGGGTAAATTTTTCCAACGGGTGTCATTTTTTCCTTTGCTTCTTTTTAAAATAGATCTGACATACAAAAGCCGTCATCTGTAATTCATGGAGTATGCAATGTTTTTTGGAGATACCATGTCATACCTTAAGCAATTATTGTTAAATTTTCCTTGTAAATTGGGTGTGGTAAGCTGCTGCCCTAGTCCTTTAAAGGGATATTTAATGTTGTGAATTTTCAACAACAGTGTTCACACTTGATAGATTCCACAAAAGAATGAACAATAAATAATAAATAACACATACATGGACATGACCTCAGGACATCTTAAAGCGTTTGATTGCCAATTAGCTACTTTTGAAATAGTTATTTTTGTAAATGCTGCGAAACCGTCACATTTTTTCACAGCATGTCCTGCAGCCAACAAAAGATAATGTGCACATAGTCTGTTTTAATTATGTTAGTTGATGGATAAATAGTGGCACTGAGAGAAGACATGAAGATCATCAAGTTAGAGAACATCAAACAGGGTGTTTTTCACTGGATGGCATAACATGATATTGTAACTTGTAATAATGAAAATGTAGCCAAAATTTTCAAAAGGCCCAACTGAGGACTCATTCGTCATCCCATTTGCTTCAGATTCCTGCAAGTCATCAGGTAGAGATCGAAGGGTCCCGACCTAAAACATCAACTTTCCATCCTCTGATGCTGCCTGGCCTGCTGTGTTCCTCCAGCTCCACACTGTGTTATCTCTGCTTTCTCTTTCTGTTCTCTTCAAGGGGGATCATTTTGGAACAACAGAAGCTACTGAAGCCTTTTTTGCAATGACCAAACTGTTTCAGTGCAATGATGTAAGTATCCGCTGGGTGTGACCATGAAGTCTGAAGAATGTTTTCGCATTTTAAAATAATTAATGTTTTATACTTATTTTGTGGCCAAATTCCAGATTGCACTACATCAATTGACTAAGGCCCACTGGATTGGTGCAATATATTAACATACATTGAGGATTGGTTAACAGACAGAAAGCAGTAGAAATAGTTTAGTCACTTTGGGTTTGGTAAGAGTACCACAAAGATCAGTTTTTGGATCTCAGATACATACAGACTATGTCAGTGACTTGGAAGAGTCAAAGTAATTTTTCTAAGTTTGTTTGATTACAAATCTAGGTGAGAAAGCTTTGAGGATGCCATAAAGAGGCAGCAATGAGCAATGCACTGGTTAAGTGATCAGGCAGATGGACTATCATGTGGAAAAATATGAAATTAGCCATTTTGTAGAAGGGAAAGGCAGGTCTTTTTTTAAAAGAATTAAGATGAGTAAATGTTGATATTCAAAGGGAGAAGGGTAACCTTCTACAAAAATTTCAAAAAATGACATGCAGGTACTGCAAGCAGTTAAGAGGGCAATTTGTTTGTTAGCATTTGTTACAAAGGTATTGAATACAAAAGAAATGAAATCTTACTACTAATATGCTTATATATAAAACATTGATATTGTGTGGCACTACCATCCTGCTAATTGCGGCAGACTTTGAACACATTTAGCAACTCAAAATTGGGGATCCATAAGGCAGAGTGGGCTGTCAGCAACCACAATTGTATTCCTTTAAACTCTCTCACCCCATGGCCTAGCATGTCCCCCACTCTACCATTATCATCAAGTCGAGAGACACCGTGATTCAATGAAGATTATAGGAGGGCATGCCAAGAACAGCACCAGGCATGCCAGAAAATGAAATATCAAATCATTGGAGATATTACATCGAACTCATTGCCAAACAGCAGAAGACAGGGCTAAGTGAACCCATAACCAGTGGGGTAGATGTAGCTCTGCTGTCCTAACACATCTAGTTGTGAATGGTGGATGGCAATTGAAAAACTAACAGGATGAGGAAGCATCCCCATCTTCAATGATGGGGGAGCGTAACATATCAAAGGAAAAGACAAGGATGATGTATTGTCATCCATCTTCAGCCAAAAGTGCTGAGTGGATGACCCATGTTTGCCTCCTCTGGAAGTCCCCAATAGCACAGATGGCAGTCTTCAGTCAATTGGATTCACCTTACATGATATCAAGAAATAGCTGAAGGCACTAGTTACTACAAAAGCTATGGGCTCTGACAGTATTTTGGAAACAATACTGAAGAGTTGCACTCCAAAACTAGGCACCAGCCAAACTGTTCCAAGACCGTTGCAACATTGCATCTACTTGACAATGTAGAATGTTGCTGGTACGAGCTGTTTACAGGGAAGCAGGACAAATCCAATCCAGCCAGTTACCACCCAATCAGTCCACACCCAATTGTCAGTCATATGATGGAAAGGGTCATTAACAGTCCTATGAAGCAGCACTTACAAAGGAATAATCTACTGACTGATGCAGGAAGTTGTGGGAAGTTAGGGAGGAATTCGTGGGGCCCCAAGCAGAAATATTTGTATCACCTACAAACACAGATGAAGTACTGAAGGGCTGGAGGTGGCTAAAGTTGTGGACATCATTTAAGAAAGACTGAGGAGAATCCTGGAAACCATAGTCCTGTGAACCTGACATCAGTGGTGGATAAATTGTTGGAGGTGATTCTGAAAGATAGGATTTACATGCCTTTGGAAAGGCAAGGACTGATCAGGGATAGTCAGCATGGTTTAGTGTGAGGAAAATTGAGGTCTCACAAACTTGATTGAGTTTTTTTAATGAAATAAACAAAAAGATTGAGTGCAAAGCGAGAGATGTTGTTTACTTGGACTTTAGTAAAGTCTTTGACAAGGTTCCGTATGGTGGACTAATGAGTAAAGTTAGATCACATGGGATTCAAGGTGAGCTTGCCAATTGGATACAAAATTGGCTTGACGGTGGGAGCCAGAGAGGGATGAAGGAGCGTTGTTATTTGGCCTGTGACCAGAGGTGTACCACAGGGATTGGCACTGGGTCTACTTTTGTTTGTCATTTATCTAAATGATTTGGATGAGAACAAAGGAGGCATGGTTAGTAAGTTTGCAGATGACACCAAAGTTGGAGGTATAGTGATCAGTGAAGAAGATTATCTAAGATTACAAAGAGATCTTGATCAATTGAGTCAATGGGATGAGGAGTGACAGATGGAGTTTAGTTTGGATAAATGTGAAGTATTGCATTCTGCTAATACAAACAAGGAAAGACTGATACAATTAATATAGAGCCCTGGTTAGTGTTGTAGAACAGAGAGACGTAGGGGTTCGGGCACATAAGTCTTTGAAATTTGCCTCACAGATAGATAGGTAGTTAGAAGATGTTTAGCACGCTTGCTTTCTTTGCTCAGAACCTTGAATATAGGACAACACAGGAGTTAGGATGTCATTTTGAGGTTGTACAGGATGTTGTTGAGGCCTCTTCTGGAGTACACGGTGCAGTTCTGGCCACCCTGCTATAGGAAGGATATTATTAAATTGGAGAAGGTTCAGGAAAGACTTACCAGATGTTGGCGGGAATGGAGGGTTTGAGGTATAAAAATAAATGGGAAAAGCTGGAACTTTTTCAGTGGAGGTGTGAGCTTATTGAGGTTTATAAAATCATGAGGGCCATAAATAAGGTGAATGACAAGCATCTTTTCCCTAGGGTGGGGAAGTTCAAATCTAGGGGGCATATTTTTAAGATGAGAAGGGAAAGATTTATAAAGGACACAAGGGCAATTTCTTTTACAGTGTGGTTTGTGTGTGGAATTAACTGGCAGAGAAATTGGTGGATGCAAGTACAGTAACAATGGTTAAAAGACATCTGGATAATTCATGAATAGGAAAAGTTTGAAGGGATATGGGCCATGCACAGGCAGGTTGGAGTAGTTTAGTTTGAGAACATGGTCAGTGTGGACTGGTTGGACTGAAGGGTCTGTTTCCATGCTGTATGTCTCTGTGACTCAGTTTGGGTTCAGTCCAGGCACTCAACTCCTGACCTCATTTCAACCTTGGTCCAAACATGGACTAAAGAGCTGAACTCTAGGAGTGAGATATGAGTGATTGCCCATGGCATCAAGGCAACATTTGACTGAGAACAGCAAACTGGAATCAATGAAAGCTGGGGGAATCTTTCCACTGGTTGAAGTCTACCATAGGGTAAAGGAAGATGCTTGCAGTTTGGGGTTGATCATCTCCACTCCAGATTACGACAGCAGTAGGTCTTCAGGGTAGTGTCGCACACTGAGCATCCTCACCTGCTTCATAAATTACCTTCTCTTCATTACAGTGAGGATAATCGCAGATAAATGTGCAAGTTTAGTGTCATTCACAACTCCTCTGATTCTGAAGTAGTCCATGTCCATACGTAGCAAGACCTTGACCACATCCATCCAGTCTTTGGCTGATTTGCAGCAAAATCTTACATGCCACTTAAGTACCAGGTAAGATTCTCTTCAAAAAAGAGAGTCTTTCTATTGCCTTTGACATTCAATGACATGAGTTTTTTTTTTTATTCATTCACGGGGTGAGGGCGTCTTGGCTAGGGCATCATTTATTGCCCATTCCAGGGTCAAGAGTCAACCACATTGCTATGTGTCTGGAGTCACATATAGCCTAGGCCAGGTAAGGATGGTAGTTTCCTTGCCTAAAGGACTTTAGTGAACCAGATGGGTTTTTCCCAACATTCAACAACGTATTCATGCTCATCATTAGACTCTTAATCCCAGATTTTTATTGAATTCAAATTCCACCAACTGATGTGGTGGGATTTGAACCCGTGTTCCCAGAACATTAGCTGGGTCTCTGGATTGACAGTAGCACTGGGCCATTGCCTCCACCACCACTGAATTCCTGACCATCAATATCCTGGGGGTTGTCATTGACTGGGAACTGAACTGAACCACCCACCTAAATGCTGTGGCTGCAAAAGTAGCTCAGAAGCCTCCTGTCTCCCTAATGCCTGTCCACCATCTGATGAGGAGTTTGATGGAATAGTCTCCATTTGCCCAGATGGATGCAGCTCCAACACCACCCACGAAACTTGCCACCATCGAGGACGAAACATTGAGCTTGATTGGCACCCATCGACCAACTTCAGCATTTTCTCTCTTTATCGTTGATGCACAATTGCAACAGTAATAACCTCTACAAGATCCACTGCAGCAACTCAGCAAAGCTGCTTCAAAAGCATCTTCCAACCCATAACATCCACCACCTAGAAGGGTAAGGGCAACAGATTATGGGAATACCACACCTGCAGGCTTCCCCTCCAAGCTTTACACCACCCTGACTTGGAACTATATCACCATTCCTTTACTACTGTTGGATCATAATCCCAGAACTTCTTTCCTTAATAGTACTGTGAATGTACCTACACCCAAGTGCTATAGTGGCTCAACAAGGCAGCTCACTACCACCTTCAACTGGGTAATTAGGGAAGAACAATGAATACTGACCAATCCAGCAACTCCCACATTCCATGAACATTTTTTAAAAATTACACCACGTTAAAGGGTACAGTTTTGACCTTGTTAAGTAAGATAAGATGCAGTTGCCTTATAGGGGATGCAAGAAATGTTAACTGGATGATAATGAGAGGACTGTCCTAGAAGGTGAAATTAAGTATACTGAGCCCATGTTCTCTAAAGTTTAGAAAACTGAAGGCAATCTTATTGGAACATATGAAATTCTTAGCATCTAGCCTGTCAAGTCTCCTTGCAGGCTGTTTCCCCTGAGCTAAAGAGTCTAGAATTGCAGGGCATAGTCTCAGAATAAGGGGATGCCCAGTTATATGTGAGATGAAGAGAAACACCTTTCCTCGGGTCTGTGAATTTTTTGGAATTCATGAGTCAAAGGACTGATGATGCTTTGTCAATAAATATTTTCTAGATCAAAATCAATGGGTATTTAGACAAAAGTGGAGCTGATGTAGAAATGCAGCCTTAGTACAAAATTATGGAACTGGTTCCAGGGCCTGTATTGCCTGCTCCTGATATTATTTTTTGTTCATAATTACTGTTTATTCTTTAATGCATTTATGTTCTTTCATCTGCTTAGATGTTCTTCAATAACTTGTCTAATGTTCCCGGAAATAGTATAATTCCTCTTTGTCACACTTTAAGTTGCTCATTATTTTCTGAGAGATTGTACACTTTTCTTTAAAAATAAATTATCCGTTTACAGCAAACTCTTAGAAGAATGTGTTACTTGACAATCAAAGAGATGGCGAACATATCAGAAGATGTAATAATTGTCACAAGCAGGTAAGAGTGAGAAAGTACAATTAGTCTTCGTAATTTTGTTTAATCTGCCATGATTTAAATATAAACGTTACAATGGGAGAAAAGAGAGTTTACTTCAGTTATGTTACTTCTTAGGACTCCATTTGAAGATCAGTGTGTTTTACAATGGGCTGCTTAATCATCTTTAGCACTTTGATATCTTCCAGTTGTCTGAAAGGTGCCAGAGCCATTATGCATTGTTTAGGTTTTGATGTGTAGGTGTGTAGCCAAATCCTTAGTGAAGTTTCTGAACCACACAGAATAACCTGGATTAATTTGCCAACAAAGTTGTGAGCAATTGGCTTTAAAAGCACTATGGGATACCTTTTGGAAGTATGTGTTACAGCTTATGGGGAAACTGCCTTGTTACCCTTGTACTTAGAGGATGACGATCTTCCATTTCTGGCTTTTACTTTGGCAAAGTACCAATTTTATCTCCAGCAATAAAAACTTAGATAATGTGTCTTTGGTATTATCATTTTTATTACTTTTCTTTATATTTCTAATCAACCTATTCAGAGAGATGTTATTACACACTTCTGGGAGCAGGTGCGACTTGAACCTGGACTTTGTGATCCAGACATAGGGGCACCATCGTTGCACCATAAGAGTCTCCATGTATATTTTGTTTACTTTTACTCTCTGTACTTGTAAAGATTTAAGGTATTGATGTAAAATTTAAAAAAATGAAGAAAGTAGTCAGTAGTGTGGAAAGTTTCTATTCCTCATAGTTTAGAACTTGTCTCAAATTAGAAACGAAGTCTATTATTGGTGCAGTCCTGGGGATAAATTTTATGATTTAGGATTGATAAGAGCAGATTATAGTTCAAAGTACCACCTTCCTGAAACTGGGTCTGCAGTGTTCAAAAAAAATTAAAACCCTACATTAGCTCATCAAATTATTCTAAAACTCTATTTGCCCACCAACCACATGACTTCCAGTTAATTAATATTATTTTCTGTTTGTTAATATGTCAAGTTTGACCAAGGACATGACCGGGAAGGATGATGTATACAGAGGTCCAGCTGTAAGGGCTCTCTGCCGCATTACAGATGTAAGTATGCACTCTGGAGAAAGAACAGGTTGTGCAACTGCTGCAGTGGAATATAATGAAGCCTCCATTTCTTCATTGTACATTTGAGAAATTCACGAGCAGATTTTGGCTATAATTTTATGTCAAAATGCAGGAAGTGAACTTGAAGCTAGGGCTAGTGGATGTGATTTAGAACAAAACTTAATCTATCTGTTTCTGATCATAGAACATAGAACATTACAGCGCAGTACAGGCCCTTCGGCCCTCGATGTTGCGCCGACCTGTGAAACCAATCTGAAGCCCATCTAACCTAAACTATTCCATTATCATCCATATGTTTATCCAATGACCATTTAAATGCCCTTAAAGTGGGCGAGTCTACTATTTTTGCAGGCAGGGCATTCCACGCCCTTACTACTCTCTGAGTAAAGAACCTACCTCTAACATCATATGAAAGTTCATGCTTCAATTTGGTGTACAAATGAAATTAAAGCAATATCACCAACTTCAAATTGGAATAAAGTTCAAAAGGAAGCGAATTGTATACCTGCAGGTTCACAAAAAAAGAGGTAGAAGGAATTTCAACTTGTATCTGATAAGTTGGTTAAGTGAAACTGGTGGTAACAGTACCATACTGTTTGCTTGGTTGCTTTTGGAATTTTCCAGAGTTTATTTTCAGAAATGGGCCCATGCGTTCGGTAAGAGATTGCCCGGCTGGGAGTTTTGGTGGCAAAACTCTTGTCCTCATTTGCAAATCTCTCGGTAGCTTGCACCTTTCTATCTCTGTCACCTCCTCCAATCCTACAACCCTCTCAGGTGTCTGTGCTCCTCTAATTCCAAACCTTTTGCGTAACACGTTTTAACTGCTTGATCAAATTCCCTCCCTAAACCTTGCCTTCTCTCTACCTCTCTTTCGTTCTCCATGTTGTGATCCTGTGAAGTGCCTCGGGTTGATTTGTTCTAGTTAAGGTGAATGTAAGTGCAAGGTGTTGGGGAGGAGGTTGTGTAAGCTGCATGTTATTATGATAGGACCTACCTGGTGTTTTCCTATTTTAGTTTTTATAAAACTTGTTTTGTACTTTTTTAATTAATTTCCCCCAATTAGTAAAGATACTGCTGAGCCAACAATTAAAGCACATCCCTGTTCTTTTCCTGGCGTGTGATCGATCAAGCTGAAGTCTGGAGCAGAGTTTCAACCCACAGGCAGCTAACTTGGGTGAAATCAACTGAGCTAAACAACAACTCTGCAGCACCTTCACTTCTCTAGCACAGGCAATGTTAGAAGTATGAGAATACACTGTATTTTAAGTTCCTTACTGTCATTTCCTTGGTAGATGACAATGCTGCAGGGAATTGAACGTTATATGAAGCAAGCTATTGTGGATAAGGTGGCAAGTGTTTCCAGCTCTGCGTTGGTTTCCTCTCTGGTAAGGATGTCTTAAATAATAATTTTTCATTCATTTGAAAAACACACCTTTTGATCGTTGTAAAATATAAATGATTTTAAGTTCAGTATTACCATTTACAGTTAAAATGCATTACCTAAAGGCCAAACCATTCACAATACTACTATTATTTTGAGATAGTAAGAACTGCCGATGCTGGAGCCAGAGATAACACAGCCAAAGATATATTTCCCTCCCCACCTCTATCTGCCTTTCGTAGGGACCGCTCTCTCCACGACTCCCTCGTCCACTCCACACTCCCCACTAGCCCCACCACCCTCGGCACCTTTCCCTGCAACTGCAGGAAGTGCTACACCTGTCCCTACACCTCCCCCCTCACCTCCATTCAAGGCACCAAATAAACCTTCCACATCAGCAGAGGTTCACCTGCACATCCGTCAATGTGGTCTGTTGCTTCCGCTGCTCCCAACGTGGCCTCCTCTACATCGGTGAGACCAAGCAGAGGCTCAGAGACTGCTTTTGTAGAGCACCTGCGCTCTGTTCGCGACAAACGTCAACACCTTCCAGTTGCGAACCATTTCAACACGCCCTCCCACTCCCACTCCCACTCCCTGGGTCACATATCCATCCTGGGCCTCCTCCAGTGTCACAATGACACCACCCGGAAACTGGAGGAGCAGCACCTCATATTCCGTCTTGGGAGCCTACAGCCCAATGGCCTAAATGTGGATTTTACCAGTTTCAAAATCTCCTCATCCCCGCCTCCTTGACCTGACACAACCTGTCCATCTTCTCCCACCAATTTACTCCTCCCATCTCAATGACCAATCCCCACCACTGCCTACTTGCACTCGCCTATCGCCATCCCACCTACCTTCCCCAGCCCCAGCCCTCTTCTCTCTTTATTTCTGAGCTCCCTTCCCCCTCACCCATTTCTGAAGAAGTGTCCTGACCCAGAATGTCAACTTTCCTGCTCCTCTGATGTTGCCTGGGCTACTATTATTTTGTTACCTGTGTGAATTTAAAGCTTGAATTATTTTTTTCCAAAAAGGGCGTGTTTTAAAGAAATATTCATAGAATCATAGAATCCCCACAGTGCAGAAACAGGGCATTCAGTCCACCAAGTCCACACCGACCCCCGAAGAACATCCCACCCAGATCCATCCCCCTTACCTATCCCTGTAACCCCACATTTCACACGGCTAATGCACCTAATCTGTATTTCCCTGAACACTGGCCATGCTAAATTGGCCAATCTACTTGCACATCTTTGGACTGTGAGGGAAAACCGGCACACCTGGCGGAAACCCACACATACATGGGGAGAAGGTGCAAACTCCACACAGACAGTCGCCCGAGGGTGAAATCGATCACTTTTCTCTGGCTGTGTGAGTCAGCAGTGCTGACCACTGAACCACCATGCCACCACCTAAGTATTAAACCTCCGTAATTTGTTCATATCAATGAAACTTACATAATTTGTTCATACCTATGGAAGAAAATTAAGGACAATTTTACTTTGATAATCCAGGATTTATAAGCAGATGTTAACTTTTAGAAACTCTACTTAGAAAGTAGCATCTAATTGACACAATATTTAAGTCACTAGTCAAAACAATAAATCTCAGTGGCAGTTCTAAAGAACTTTCTCAGGTTACAAACAACCCTGCTAGCTGAAAATCAAAACCATGTTTAAGATTCTTTCACTCTGAATGATATTTCTTATTACTGCTGGAGCAGGGACAATTTTAAACTAACAGCCAGTGCACTGTGAGATTTTTGACAAAATTTCCTTGCTTCTTTAACATGATAGTCATAGTTATAGGTGGAATCACATTGCTGAACCATTGTGTTTTTCACTCTCCTTTGCCTATTTCCTTCCTACTGTTTGGGTTTTTCCCACAGTTCCTCAAATGAAAAGTTGAATAGTTGATCTCAATCAGGCCTCTGCCAAAATTGCTTTTATTTTTAGACTACAAGTTGCAGATGAGCAGCCTGACTTGAATCTTCCTTTTCCTGAGGAAAATAATGCAGTCATAGCTCTCCATTTCTTAACAGCACACTTGAAAGGAGGAGTAACATATGTCCTCCCATTTTTGTGACATAAAACACCAATGCAATAACAAACTGTCTCATTATATGTCTCCAAATAAGTCTCTATAGGCTTTGGTAGGCAAAAGGTTCAGGTCTAGGCACAGAGCTTCTTCACTGGTACCTCATATTTCGCTCCCCTGGAAAATTGAGGCACAGTATTTGGGGAATTATTCTTCTGAAAATTGTAGATTTTGTTTTAGTGAATGTAATGTAAGATTTATTAATTGAGAAACTTGCACAACAAATCAACAATGTTTTGGAAATGCATTGCAACTAGACAAATATCTGGAAGTAAAAAATAGGCTTAACTGTTCATTTACAACTTTGAATTTGAACCACAATCAAGTCTGTTGTCTCTGCAATTAGAGAGATCTTATTTTCTCGTCAACTGCAAGTAGGCTTTCTGTTTGCCAAAGCAAAAATCAATGTTCATAAGCGAGATATATTGCAGCATTTTCCATTCTTATCTCCAGCATTCCCAAACTATCTTTTCATCTGTACAAAAATTTTGTTGGCTATTCACTAACAGTTTTTATTAACAAGTGACAAACCCACTATTAAAAATTATTATTTGGTGTGCAAGGGCATTTATTTATTTCCTATGGTTTTAAAAATTCTTTAGCATCTCTTATCTACAAGTTACGATGTGGTGAAACGTTGGGTGAATGAGGCTCAAGAGGCTGCTTCCAGTGATAATATCATGGTGCAGGTAAGCTGATGCAGTTTAGCAAAATGGAATGAGACTCTTTAAATAGCTTGGGCTTTAAATACATTCAGTTTGTACCTCCTTCAGCCTTTCTACAAAGCTCACAGGAAAGAATGAGTTATAATTGACAAGAATGTACTTGGTCTTCAGTTCAGCTCATTTGAGGCTGCAGGGAGGAAAAGGTACAGCAAGAAGCATCATTTCTAAACAGGAGTTCAATGTTTGAAATGGATAATTTTCCAATCCCTACCGTTTATCTTGTGGTCTTATTTTGTAGTTTAGGAGGAAGGAAAAGAAAGATTTTAAAAAAAAAAAATTGTGTCCCTTTATTATGTCCTTGGAGTGCCCCAAGATGCTTCACGTCAATAAATTACTTTTGAAGTGTAATCACTCCTATGTAGTCAAATCTGTTGCAAAGGATTGAAGATTAAATGTTGAATGTTAAATAAGTGGAAACTGGTTAAGAAACGATACAATCTCAAGTGAATACACATCAAATTTGAGTTACAGATAAATGCAAACCGAAATTTATTTTACAAGGTCAGAGGTAGAGATGTGAAAGCAATATAGAATAGGATTTTTGTTCTCATCTTTGTAATGGAGTCATATGAGCTGCCAAAACAATTTAAATTGTTTATGCAGTTCTAACATGAATACAAGTTGAAAGTTTGTGTGAACAAGAGATATCCTTACCCAAGCCAACAAATCTGGTGGGAGGGTATTCCTATCTATTAGAGATAAACTATTCATTTGGGTTGTGGAATCAAAAAATTTGGTTGAAATAAAAATAGTTTGCATTTCTATTTGAATCATGACTAAATATGCATGCTTGCATGCTTTCATGCTGTCTTTCACTTTGTGTGAAAGAAGATTCATTTGTTTAATTTATCTGAGATTTTCTTAGATGGCATTTTTAGCTTTTTTTTTTGGAGTAGTTTGCAGCTAATGAGTGAAGGTGGCAAATGGAGGAGAATGTTATTCAGGCCAGCACTTCAAGTGGAGTAAATACTAACACAAAATGCAGGTAGGGTGTCAAGCTCAGTTTGGAATTTGTAAATGAAAAAATGCTGGAAGACTTTCCTGGAAGCTGGAAGATTGAAACTGAAGGAAGAAATCTACTAGTCCTGACAGAAGTTTATGATAGAAAGGAGTCAGCAGAATTAGCCTTGAAGACATTTGGGTATCTGCCAGCAGTCAGGACGAGCTTAGATGTGTTCTTTAGGAAAAGTTGGAAAGTTAATGGAAGGATCCCTACAGAAAGCAAGAAAAAATAGTGTGAATTCCAGAGGGCTAAGACATACCTTTGGACTGTCCCAAAAAAGCTGAATGAATTTTCAATATCCAAATGAACTCTTAGGGTTGATACAGGGAATAAAAAAGCAGAACTGATTTACAGCATATGTCTTTATAAACTATATTATTAAGTTAGTTTTGAATTCGGTGTTTGCTTTCCCTTCATATAAAGCAAAGTTTTTTTTGTTTTAAAAACATGAAGTCTTCTGTCATAGTTCTTTTAATTCATCACTGGGTATTCAGATTCATACAAATATATGAACTGTGAGCAGAAGTAGACCATTCAACCTCTCAAACCTGTTCCACCATTCCTTAAGTTCAAAATTCTTGTCTTAAACCCAATCTTCTCCCTTTCAAACTGGATGTAAAATTCAATCATACTGGTATTACTGCTGACTAGAGATTCTCTTACTTTGAAGACAATCATTAATCCTGTTTCATTACACAATACCAAGTCTAATATAAAAACCGAAAGAACTGCAGATGCTGTAAATCAGATGAAAAAAACAGAAGTTTCTGGAAAAGCTCAGCAGGTCTGGCAGCATCTGTGAAGAAAAATCGAAGTTAACGTTTTGGGTCCAGTAATCCTTCCTCAGAATCTCTAATATATCCTGCTGTCTGATTCCAGAACATGCTGTTCTAAGAAATAGTCTCTAAAGGTTACCATTGCGAACCTTATTTTAAATTTATATGCAGATTAAAGTCATCCATGATTATTGACCTGTCTTTATAACAGGCAGTCGCTACTATATACTTCATCTTACATTGCCGCTACTGTTAGGGAACTTGTAGACTATCAGCACTAGTGACTTCTTTCCACTACTATTCCTCATCTTCATCCAGTCCTGAGTATATATGTATATGTATGTGTGTGTGTATATATATAGATTCAAATCTCCCGAATCACATGTGGTCAGCATTTTTTTTTTTTGGGGGGGTTGGGGGGGTGCACATTTTAATTTTTCTCTTCGTCTTCATCAAGCTGCTATCCCCACTCTTGTACTCTTTATAAAGCTGCGCTCCATGTGCACTGTTGTGATGTTTCAGATAAAGTGGCTGTTCCTCTCTTGCTGAATCTGTTTCACAATAATACTGAACTGCTGCTCAGTGAATTTTTTACATCTGCCTGGACAGGTTAATGACACCTTAATTTAATATCTCCGAAAATGGATGTCACCTACAATGTGGCACTCCCTCGTTACTGAAGTGTTGGTCTAAACTTTGTGCTGAATTGTATGGGTTCAGTGTCAGAGGTGTAGGTGGCTCAGTGATTAGTACTGCTGCCTTGCAGTGCCAGGTACCGGGATTCAGTTCCAGGCTTTGGTGACTGTGTGGAGTTTCCACGTTCTCCCCGTGTCTGCATGGGTTTCTACTAGATGCTGCGGTTTCCTCCCACAGTCCAAAGACGTATAGGAGAGGAGGATTGGCCATTCCAAATTGCCCGTAGTGACCAGGGATGTGCATGCTATGTGGATTAGCCATGGTAAATATGAGGTTATGGGGATAGGGTGAGGAGACTTGGTCTGGGTGGGATGCTTTTTGGTGCAGACTTGATTGGCAAAATGGCCTCTTCCTGCAAGAGATTCTATGAATACGAAATGCAATTTTACCGAGTTAGCACATTATTTTGGCTGTCCGCAACCTGCTGTAGCCACTCATTATGACACTAAAGTGGATCAAAAGCAAAATGGCATAGATTTAAAGTGATTGATAAAGAAGCAAAAGTGATATGAGAGAAAGATTCCCAGAGTAGGTAAGGCGTGGAATACACCTCTTGAGTGTGTGATAGATGCACATAGGAGATGGGTTACAGAGAGAAGACTGAAGCATTGCATTAAGTAAAATGCTCATTTAGAGATTCATTGTATACACAGTGGGGTAAATGGCTATCATCTGAACTGTAATAATTGTGATTTTATAATGGTATCATATTAACTTCAAAGAAAGTATTGCCTGCAGATGGTTTCTGGTAAAAGTAAAGCAAGATATGTTGATAGATGACAGTAAGGATTTTGATATCTTTCCATGTCATTATTAAGGACTAGATGGTGGAACTTGATGAATATTTGATAGAAACCCTTCAGTAGAGTGAATAATAGACTTAATCTCCATTAATTATTTTTGGAACCTGTACTGTGATAGTAATATTACCATTGTCCTTCCAAATTTATCTTACTTTCTTGTATCCCAATGTGTCCTCCTATTTTGAAATGAAGGTTTATTGCTCAAATTCATTTTTACTTTATTTTTGCTGGAGCACAAATAGTAGAAGTTCTTCACAATACAGACATGCCTTGTTCCTAAAAACTTTTAGCTTTTAAAGCCTATGGCACTGTACTCCAGCAGATTTTCTAAGGAAGTAGAAAGCAAACAGAGGAGTCATTGAGGAAGAATAATACACTGATCTGTTGGGGGTATTGATGTTTTTATTATCTTTGCTTTGCTTGCTAATGTCTCCATGTCATTCTTCCATGCTCTATTTCAGTATCACGCTTTAGGCCTGTTGTATTACATACGTAAGACTGACCGGTTAGCCGTTACAAAGATGGTAAATAAATTCACAAAGTGTGGTCTGAAATCCCCATTTGCCTATTGCATGCTGATCCGGATTGCAAGTAAACTCTTGGAAGAAGAAGAGGGAGGGTAAGTTACTCCTTTTATTGTTTTCATATTTGACATCCCCAACTTTGTTGTCTAACAGGTCAACTTGACCATTCTGGGAATCCAAGCAATTTCACAAATTGTATATCTAAAATGCTAAGTTATATGGTCAGACGTTTTGGTTAGATTTGTTGGTGCTCAGTCTCATTCAGGTTGCAGTCTTGTTTCCATGTCTGTCTAAGTCTATCTGGAAAAATTTTGAGAACACGATTGTTGCTGTTGTAGATTTTACTGAAATGGTACACTTAGACATAAAGTGATTTTAGGCTTGGGCTTTCTTACTCACTTAAAATGAGAAAGGACACTAGAATCACAAAATCATAGAATGGTTTCAACACAGAAGGAGGCATTTCATCCTGTTATCTCTGGACAGATCCTCTGTAAGAGGAACTCAGTTAGTACACTTTCCCACCTTTTCTCTCAGACCTGCATCTTTTTTTCCCTCTTGAAGTAACAATCCAATTCTGTTTTGAAAGCCACGATTGAATGTGCCCCCACCACATTTTCCAACTACCAGCTGCGTTAAAATAATATTTTTCTTATGTGCCATTGTTTTTAGTTTGTTCAACATCTTTTTTCTTCTACTTTATTTCGTACTGAAAACATTGTTTTTGTTAATTTTCTACTTTTCCTCAGCTCTTGGGATGCTGCCCCATGACTGGCGAGAGCTATTACGTAAGGTGAAAGAATGATCCTTCTGTTTATATTTTTAAATTTCACTTCTTTCCAAGAAAGAGTTGATCTCAGCCTGCTTCCTTTTTTTTCCTGCTGGAATGCTGAGATCAGAAAACTGTAAATAGTCTCCTTTACCGTGCACATCAGAAGATCTTAACTGTTAGTTGAACTCTGAAGAAAAAAGAAATGGGGAGCCATGAGAACAAAACCTGATTTATAGCTCAGTTCTTTAAATATGCATGGTAATTTTCAACTTTGCTTTTATGTTGTGAGCTTTTCCCAACAGGACTGTTTGTTATAAATTCAGACATGTGCTGCACATCATGTTCCAGCCATAATAATTGAAAACTATGATATGTTTGCCTTTATATTTTTGATACAAGCATTCAGAGGCTGAAGTTCCCACAGTCAGGCAAACTTAGAAAATTACTCTTTGTTGCTTTCAGAAGTTTGGAGTTTGAAAGCTGTCTGTATATTACAATGTCAACATCTTATAAGATGGTCCATTGTAATTTGTGTGCTTAACCTGCAAAGTATTGTCACAGTGACAACAGATGTGCAAATTCGAAAGTGCATGACCAAATTGACAAATGGTACTTGCTAACCAGAAAAATAAATCTAAATAAAGTTCTGTCCATAAACCATTATACAGTTTATGTAAAGTAAAAATTAACACAAGGCATGAATTTCAATCCGGATTCAGGTGATGGTTATAACTGCCCAATTCTTGTACTTATTGATGTTGTTTGACCTCCTCGATTAGTTTATTACATTTCAGTCATTCTCAGGGCTGCATATTTCCTCAAATCCATTCATACTGACCCTGGAATCTTGTAACCTAACAGGCAGGACTGTCCCTTATTTGATTTCATTGAAAGCTGCTTACGTAATAAACATGAAATGGTTGTCTATGAGGCAGCATCAGCCATCGTCCATCTACCTAACTGCACTGCTAGGGAGCTGGCACCAGCTGTCTCAGGTAAATACTTTTAAACTGATAACAAGGCAAGTATGATACAACTTAGTGTTAGATGCAGGGCTGCAATACAAAATAGCCCGTTAATGATGCCTGGTGCATTACTCATCCTCCTGAAAAGTTCTTTAAAAAATGAGAGATGTATTTGAAAACTGTGGTTCCCTTGATTGATTAATTGTGTAAATACAGAGTTTAGTACTCAAGCATAGTTAAGATTAACTGACATTGACTGTGGGAATTCTACAGTTAGTTTTCATGTTGGTGGACGTGGGAGAGGAAGAAAATCATCAGAAACATTACTTCATCGGACTCTTGAGTATCTTTGTAGCAATGACTTAAGCAATGTTATGATAGAAAAGAAAGGAATTGGCTATACTTCCCACTGTTCATTATTTGGTCTCTGTACAAGGCTGTAATTTTGGAATAAGAACTGGATCTGACTTATTTTTGAAATCCACAATGACTGACACCCTATTTAATTTTCATTGTTAAAGTTCACGTGAAGACTGGCTTGTGTTCGAAGGGCTAATGCTAGTCACAGCTGTACCCTAGACTTCTTTAGAGGTGGAGATAAAAGTTTGGGTGCCCGAGCCCAGTCTTTGGATTATTGGCATGTGATCTTGGGATCACGTTGGTCATGGTAGAATAGCATTAGACTAATGAAGCAGCATGCTTGCTCTGTTGCGTTTGGAGTGTGACAAATCGGAGTTTTCTGGTTTTGGAAATGGTCTCTGTGATGAATTGCCTCCTTCAAGAAAGTGAATATTTTTACTACTGACCATGATAGTATATAATTCTTCAGAAGGATGGTATAGTTGTCTCAAATAAATGCAAAGAATACTGGAGAAGCTCAGCAGGTGTGACCTGCTGAGTTTTTCCAGCATTCTGTGTTTAAAATTTCCAGCAACTGCAGTATTTTGCTTTTAGTTAGCTCAAATATTATTTTTTAAGCTTATTTAGTTTTAAATTGATAATCTTTGCTGCTGTTGAATTTTGCCTTATTAATTCTTCCTATATGGTAAAATTGAGTGAACTTATTTTGTTTTTCAAACAGTTCTGCAGCTTTTCTGTAGTTCTTCCAAACCGGCTCTGAGATTTGCTGCTGTTAGAACTCTCAACAAAGTAAGCTCAGTTTGTTGCTTTTTCACTATGTAAGTAATGTTTGTGAATTTTAAAAATGTATTAGATCACTGAATCATTCGTCGCACAGGGTCTTTGGTTTTTTTTAGTATAGCTGTCATTGTTATATTAAATATTTCTGTCCTTTATTTGGCATGCCTAGAAAAGTCACAAAATTATTACACTGAGAACCTTATATAGGTAGAGTTTTGCTTTTTCTGAAAGGAATGCATATTCCCTCTTCTGAAAGGATGCTTTAGTCCTAAGAGCTCAGATGTAGCTTGAAGGTTGCTTGGGGGTCCAACACTGTGCGTTGTATTGTTACATTTGAATTAATTGATATTTGAACAGCTTACCACTAGAGCAGTTGTGAAACTCCATCTGCTTGACCAGCTAGGATTATGTCTACAACTGTGGTGTCTTGGTTACAGGGTTATTTGGAGCCTCTGAATGCATTTCAGCCTCCTTTTAATAGGCCTGCCGTGCAATATTTGATGAGCTAGAGAGGCTGGTCAGTTATCCACAATGCCATGCAGTACTGTAGACCTATCTGTTTAATTGCGGAGTTACTGAAGATTTTACAGGCTGTTGACTTGGTTCTGAACTTCCATTGCCAGGTGTGTTATCTTGAAGCCACCTGGATGCCACAGAACCTCCTAGATACTTCAGTGAAAAACTGGGTTTAGTAGCAAGTCTACATAGCCAGTAAATGAATTGATTGAAACATGAACTTCTATATCTGTTTTTGTTTCCTGGAAGGTTGCGATGAAGCACCCATCTGCTGTGACTGCTTGTAACTTGGACCTAGAGAACCTGATCACAGACTCGAACCGCAGCATTGCGACACTGGCCATCACTACGTTGCTTAAAACTGGCAGCGAGAGTAGTGTAGATCGGCTTATGAAGCAGATCTCAACTTTCGTGTCTGAAATATCTGATGAGTTTAAGGTAAAACATTCTGGAAAATCCTCCAGCTGTGGGTCTAGAGAATAGTCCAGTCTAATGAATGGGACTGTGCACTCTTAGATTTTATTAGTTTTTTTAAACTGTTCAGGAACTGTTCAGTTTTTGTTTTATTTTAGAATCATTTTATAATGAAAGTTTTAGAGAAAAACGTTGACCTTAAAATTGTATTTATGGGATACTAAGCTATGAATATTTAGCACATTTGTCTAAGTTTAGCCAAAAACGTTAATCCATTATTTAATTAGGTGAACAACTCCACTAATTTGGAGCAACCATTTTCAGTGAAATGGGTTGAGATACTAACAATTTTGCTTCAGGGACAGATAATGGCACCGTAGCAGGATTACATGTGTTCTTGCAGAGCTTTAGCAGCCTAATTGCTTCATTTATACTGCTATATTTTTAAAAATGAATATTTAAAGAGAGTCTGGTGCTGGACAGAAACAACAAACTTTTCTCTTGCAAGAGCTGACCTAATTCATGATTTGTATTTGTTATTAAGTGTCAATTGCAATGACATTAGATAAACATCCAGAACAAAGTAATTAATACAGAAAGTTTTGTAAAATGAAGAGATTAAATAGATTGCTTGTCACAGAGTACTCATCTCCACTGCATTTATAAAATTGCTATTTAGGTCGTTGTAGTGGAAGCAATCAGTGCGCTTTGCCAGAAATATCCTCGTAAGCACAGTGTTATGATGAATTTCCTCTCTAACATGCTGAGGGATGAGGTGAGCCATAATCCTGCCATTGTACCTTTTACTGAACATAATTTGTAGTTCTGCAAATGGTTGTTGCACATGAACGTATGAATTAGGAGCCTTTAATTTGATTCCTTTGTTCTATCAAGAGTAAATCTAATTCCACCCTAAAAATACTCAATGACCCTGCCTGCACTGCTCTGTGGGAAAAATGATGTGGAGGTGCCACTGTTGGACTGGGGTGGATAAGGTCAGAAGTCATAATGACACCAGATTATAGTTCAACACATTTATTTGAAATCACAAGCTTTCGGAACAGTGCTCGTTTGTCAAATGAAGTCACTTCACCTGGCTATAACTTGGTGTCCTGTGACTCCTGACTCTCTGGGAAAGAGAGATCTGAAGGCTAATCGCCCTTGGAGAGATCAAGAGGAGGCAATGGCAATGTGGTATTATCATTGGACGTTAATCCAGAGACCCAGGTTTGAATGTGACTGCAAATCCACAGTAATGTGGTTGACTTTTAAATGCCCTCTGGGATGGGCAATAAATGCTGGCCTAGCCATCGATGCCCTCATCCTGCAAATGAATAAAAAGTTCTCCTCATCTCTGTTTTAAAATGGGTGACCCCTTATTTTAAACCTGTGCCCCCAAGTTATGTTTCTCTCCACATTCCCCTATTCTGTAATTGGGTTGGGAATCATTAAATTTAACTTAGCTAAAAGATAAAATTGATTGTTCTACGTTATTGTTGTATGAAATTAAGTTTTACTTATTGCATTGTGCATTTGTTTGCCTAGGGTGGGTTTGAATACAAACGTGCTATCGTTGATTGTATTATTAACATCATTGAGGAGAATCCAGAGAGTAAAGAAACTGGTCTGGCCCATTTGTGTGAGTTTATTGAAGACTGTGAGCACACTGTTTTGGCCACTCGTATACTCCATCTGTTGGGTAGAGAAGCACCCAAGACCCCAGTTCCATCCAAGTACATTCGCTTCATATTCAACAGAGTGGTATTGGAAAATGAGGCAGTGAGAGCTGGTATGTGTGATCTAATGCAAAGTAATATTTCAAGCTGCCCATTCAGTTTTCTGCTGTTACAGTTTGTGTAATTAGAGATGAGAACATTTGTTACATTCCTTTTCTTATATTTTTTTTAATGATAAGCAGATCATATTTTGTGTCTTGTTGCCCTCTCCATATCTAACTATGTAACCTAAAGATTAACAACACTTCAAGAGAAACAGGAGTTAGTGAGCCTCTACATCTGTCCATTCCTTGCTCAAGTAGGCCAAGTGTAGAACATAAAATGCAAAAGGGAGCAGAGGTGTAACACATTATGACCCTTTAATCTATTTTATGAATACATGTAAGCACATATAAATTAGGAGCAAGAGTAGGCCATTCAGCTTCAAGAACCTAGTCATTTCATAAGCGCATGGTTGCTCTAAATGTGGCTTGAATTCCATATTCCCACCTACCCCGATAAACTCTGAATCCCTTGTTAATCGGGAATCTATCTATCTCTGCCTTAAAAATATTCAATAATTCTGCCTCCCCTGTTTTCTGCTCATCTTGGTCTAAAATGGAAGACCACTTATTTTTTAAAATGTATCCTGTAAGTTTTCTTTCGATTATGCCATCTCCACTTTCTGCTGACTATTCAACTAGTTGATAAATGCTGCTCAACTCATTTACAATCTGAAGCAGATGGATGATTCCAACAAAGCTTTCTGCTGTCTGAAGCTTCTCTGTATATTCTGAACATAATTCAGGATACAGGTGTCCTTGGTAAACTATTAATTCAGGAATGGTGTGTTTGAATCATTGAATGGTTACAACGGAAGGAGACTGGTCTATAATGTCCAAGTAACCTGTATGCCTCTGTCTAAATTTTTTAAAACCTTTGATCTGTATAGCCTTGCTTACTATGATCTGCCTGTACTACTAGTAAACAAAGCTTTTCACTGTACTCAGGTACACATGATAGTAAATCAATCAATCAATGTTGACTCGTCTCATTTTCCCTGTGGTCTTGCAAAACTTTGTCTTCAAATAATAATTGAATTTTTTTTGAAAGCCATAATTGAACTGTTTCCACCGTACTGTAAGGAGTTGTCTAGTGACACAGAATTTCCTTGGTGCACAACTGTACTCGTCAGCAAGTGATTCCTGACAATGGGAAAAAGTGTTTTCAGCATCATTACCACTCGCTGGGCAAAAATTATCCTTCTAATGATGAAGAGGAACCCCCCCCCCCCCCGCCTAAATTTTCAACAAATTGGCATGTATTACTCTCAAAAGAATATGTAGAAGAAACTAAACGTTAAATTTAGAGCATAACATAATTTGATTAAAATCTACCATTTAGATCACATATCCCTACTTAGAGGATGTGTTCATAAAAAATTATTTACATTTAAATAAGTCCTCACTTAAAGTTTAGTTGCATTCCTGAAAAATTTAAGTGAATCAAATTTTCCCACTTAAAACCAATCTAAATGTTAGTAGTTTAAATCCTGAAGTTTCTTTCTCATCGGAAAAAAAAATCATTAAAACATTATATTCAGGTAATTTGAAATCTTCACATCACTAATTTCTTATACAGTAAACATTTTATTAACCGGCACCAATGGGATCAGGAATGTACTGGTTGATCAAATAGTCCGGATATTTAAGAGGTCCGCATAATCAATGTAAAAACATACGCTAAGTAATAGAAACATAATGCGAGGGTGTACATGTCACTGTTATTCTTTATTTACAGCATAAATCACTTAAAAATAATGCAGCTTTGCCTTATGTAAAACTTACTGGCAGAGAGCCTTCTCACTCATACCCTCAAGCAACATTGTGGCAGGTCACAGTATTTCAGGAGAAATTAACTTGAAATTGAATCACCTGTTGATATTTCATGTGGCTATTCAATTGAACAACAAGTATATTTATGTTGAGGTAAATAAATAAAAGACTATAATAATTGGACAGAATATTACAGTAAACTTTAGTACTTTACATATATAATTTTTGCTGGTTTATCAAGAGTGCTGCTTCATAGAGTGTAGGTTAAAATGAAGTTTGCTGTACTGGTAAATTAAATAGCTTTTAAAATAAAATGAATTTTTATATAAAGAATAAATATACTAATCTTCTTCCTATCTCTTGAATCCCACCAATCCTGCTCAAGGCCAATCCTACTTCCTGAATCTCCCACAAGCCACTCATTCCACTCCTTGACCCAGCTCCCTTTGACCATAGTAAGGTGTGGAGCTGGTAAACAAAGCAGGCCAGGCAGCATCAGAGGTATGGCGAGGTGAT
>NC_063353.1:36452835-36527305 GCF_021869965.1 Rhincodon typus
AGGGTCCCGACCTGAAACGTCAGCTTTCCTGCTCCTCTGATGCTGCCTGGCCTGCTGTGTTCATCCAGCTCCACACCTTGTTATCTCAGACTCCAGCATCGGCAGTTCCTACTATCTCTCACTTTGACCATATAACTTTTGAACTTCGTCACTGCCTGGCCAGCCCCTCACTGTTAGCCCTCTGGCATGGGGACCTTTCCCACTCCTAGACACATCGTCTCATCAGTGCTTCTTGCCAATCCACCTGCTCCCTGATTCTCTCATTTGCTACTTCACTCTCCCAAACCCTCGTTGTGAACAAAGGTTCTGGAAACGTGCAGCAAGAGGCCAGAGGCACAGCTTCAAATTGTAGGAGGTAAGTTGTGAACTGGAGAGTCAGCAGTGAGACTAAGTGTCAAGGAGTGGGAGAGTCTACAGACTGGAGGCTTAGTGGTGACAGAGTGGGTCGGACGTGGGAGAGGCCCCAAGCTAGAGGATCAGCAGTGAGAGGAAGGGTCAGGCAGCAGGAGGTCGTTTTCAAAATGATGCTGCTCAAGTCACATGGCCCTATATTAAATCCAGTGTGAAATGACTTTAAAACAAAATTTGTAATGTTAAACAAGAATAAGGGTGCACTAAATAACTGGCATTAAAGTGAAACAGCTTAAAAGGAGGCGACTTAAAACAGACTTGCTGAATAATGCTTTTCATGACACCTGAACATTCCAAAGTGTTTTACTGTCAATTAACTACTTTGAAATGTAGTAACTGTCAATGTTCCCCAAAATTATTTTTTCTGCAGTGTGGATCTATGAGGTCCGTACATGACACTGGTTTCCAGAAGCCAATGTGCTAGCATGCTGTTTGGCACGCTTAGAACTTCCAAGTGGCTACATAGTCACACAACCCAGGGAATTTGGTCACTACTGTAATGTAGGGAATCGTAATAATGATACAACTTAATTGCCCTTTACAAGAGCTATATCAAATTATCCTTAGTATATTTCAGTATAAAGGGGATGGTTTCTTTGTTGTTGTGTGTGATCTTTTAACCAGTTTGCCATTTCATTTTCTGCCTGCAGCTGCTGTCAGTGCATTAGCTAAGTTTGGAGCCCAAAATGAAGAGCTGCTTCCAAGTGTCTTGGTTCTTTTACAGAGGTTAGAGTCCTATTATCCTCCTGGTAGTGAATTTCCCTTTTTAAAAGGGTAGTTATTTAACAGAGTTTAGAAATGAAATTAAAACAGAAAATTCTAGCAGCATCGGTAGAGAAAGAAACAGAGTGGACTTATCAGGTTTGACCTTTCACAAGAACTGGTGGTTCTGATGAGAGTTCACAGACCACATGCAACATTAACTCTGTCTCCCTACTCATTCTGGAGAATCAGGGGAAAGGTTTGCTTCAAATTAATCATTGAACGGCCTCAAGAAGCAAAGAATATTTTTGTCAAGGAACCCAGAGGAAATAAGCAGCTTAATTAAATAAAAATACTAAGGTTTTGGAGTAGACTTGTAGCTCGGTTTGTGGGTGTTGAGGTTGGTTGGTTCGCCGAGCTGGTTTCTTGTTTCGCAGACGTTTCATTACCATGCTGGGTAACATCCTCAGTGCGGCCTCCGATGAAGCGTCGGTGGGTTTTCCCGCCTGGTTTTTAAACTCTGGAGTCCATTGAGCTGGATTGCCTCACTACCAGTTTTCCTTCGTAGTGGAGTGTATATGGGTTAGGGTTATCGCAGGTTCCCATATACACTGCACTACGAAGGAAAACCGGAAGTGAGGCAATCCAGCTCAACAGACTCCAGAGTTTAAAAACCAGGCGGGAAAACACACCGACGCTCCATCGGAGGCCGCACTGAGGATGTTACCCAGCATGGTACCGAAACGTCTGCGAAACAAGAAACCAGCTCGGCGAACCAACCAACCTCAAATAAAAATACTAACAGAAATACACACTAAGACCCCATTTCTTTGGGAAGGGATCAGAAACTGGAATTTAACTTTCCAAATGTTTTCTGTATAATTCCACATGTAGATTCCCTTGTCTTTAGAAGGGAAAAAGGAAGCAGGTTGAAGTAGTTTGGGAGTGATGAAATGTTTTTGCATATTATGATAGTTTTAATGCTTGGAAAATTCAGAACTGCAGCAATTTTTGCTGTGGTATTGTCCAGTTGTTTGAGATAAAATATTTTCAGAAATAACTTTGGGTGAAGTAGCTGGTTAGCACTGGCCATTCATATTCACGATCAGGTTTGCATCCAGTTAAGCTCAATTATTTTAAGCTCCTTGCTAAATTTCCCATCTTTTTTGGCCATTGACTGGCATGAATTTAATGTGATCCTGAAACCTTCCACCACACAGGTGTATGATGGACTGTGACGATGAAGTTCGTGATCGTGCAACTTTCTATGTGAATGTATTACAGCAACGGCAGAAAGTTCTCAATGCAAGCTTTATTTTTAATGGTAAGTTTTCTGAAAGCATGTATACTGCCTTAACTCTGGATGTTTGGATAGGGCATGTGATGGACCATTTTATCTTTTATCTTCCTTCAGAATTGGCCAACTTTTGATCGTGCATTATCAGCCACTGCATTACTTCATAATTCCAGGCCTTCATACTGCCACTCCACAAATGTGAGGGTATAATTAGTATGATAATTTTTACATGGTTAGTTTCTGTTTTAATTAAAGGAAGTTATAATAAAAAGATTTGCATATTCACCACCATGGTTGCAAAGTGCTTCACAGCCAATGAAATACTTTTCATTTCTTTCATTTTTAATTTTCAAAACTTTCATTTTTGTTGTTGCTGTTGTAATGTAGGATATGTGGCAAGTCAACTTGCTCACAGCAAACTCCCACAAACAGCAGTGTGATAATGATCAGATAATATGTCTTCACAAAATTGATCGAAGGATAAATAGTTGCTAGGACCCTGGGGATAACCAACTGAGTTGGATGACACTTGTGAAAATATTAATATAAAAGCAGAATATATGACTCAAACCTGAATTTGAATTTTCCTGATCTCTGGGGTTGCCAACTCTCCCAGCATTGTCCTGGAGTCTTTGATAACTGACTAATGTATACACTCCATGAAGGAAATATTTAAAAATAACCTTTAAGCAATTCTGTGAAATTGCTGGAAAAACTCAGCAGGTCTGGCAGCATCTGTGGAGAGAAATCAGAGTTAACATTTTGGGTCCAGTGACCATTCTTCTGCAATTTCTGTTTTTGTTTCTGATTTCCAACATCTGCAGTTCTTTTTGCTTTTTTTTCGTTTAAGCAATTTTGTTGACTAGTTATACATTACTTTTATTCATTCATGGGACCTGGGTGTCACTGGCCAGGCAGCATTTATTGCCCAGAGGGCAGTTAAGAGTCAACCACATTGCTGTGAATCTGAAGTCTACTAAAGATGGGGTAAAAAGTACAGTTTGTATAATGGTTCAATGAAAGTGATTACATTTTTGCTTTTTGTCACAGGTTTGTCAGTCTCTATTCCAGGCTTAGAACGAGCTTTACATCAGTACACCCTGGAGCCTTCAGATAAACCATTTGACATGAAGTCTGTTCCCCTGGCCACTGCTGTTCATGTTGAGCCCAAAACTGGTATGTAGTGTGTGATCCGATGTCCACTGCTGTGGTTAAATTATATATTTTATTCATGGGCAAACCATAAAGAATCTTTTCCACCCAACAAGTCATTAAGCTGGACAATTCAAGTGTGTCATGTTAGATGCTTATTTAATCTATCAGTTGGTTATTGTGAGCACTATGGTGTTGTTTGGAATATTATCTGCAGAATGTAATGTCAAGTGATTTATTTTAAATATGATTATTACATAATATTACATAATGTGTCCGAGGTAGACTCATTTTTAAACTTGAAAATGGCCAGCATGATTGGCAAGTTAATACGAAATAACGGGATGCCCTGATCATACTCCTCATGCAATCCTGTTTTCTTGGATTGCTTCTGAATTTCTGAAAATAGTATTTTGTCTTTGCCTATGTTATCCCTGCAGAAATTACATCTGTTACCAGTAAACAACTAGAGAAGATTGCACCATTATGTCAAGACATATTTCAAGGTAAAATAAAAGTTTAATTTTTGACTACACAGGGTTCTATAACTTTATGCATTTTTTTTTCATTTATTTAGACACACTCTATTCTTAACATGTGAATCTGTTCCTGCAAAGTCTCCTACTTCCAATTGATATTTCTCCACCATAAAAGTGCTGCTGTCTGGGGATCTATGGTTGTGAATCCCCATTCTGCCTCTGTTGTTACATCTTTTATTTGTTAGAATTCCTTTCACTGACGTTGACAATGGAGCTAGTGATAATAGAAGCAATATAGAAGAAATTCAAAAGGTATTTACTGGAATCTTTCTAGAACTGAGAGGTTGTACCTATTAGAAAAAATTAAACAAGAATAGGACACTTCTCTTAGAAAAGACAGATGACCTAATGGAGGTCTGGAAGATTACAGGAGACTTTGATGTACTAGATGCAGAGAAGGCATTTCCACTTGCAGGCAAGATCAGAGCCAAGAGACATAGTTGCAAGATTGTCACAAATAAATTCGAGGGAATTGAGGAGAAATTTATTTTCCCAGAGAGTGGTTAAAAATGAAACTTAAAACTACAGGGAGTAGTCGAGTTAAAATGCATTTAAGGGAAATCTAGAAAGGAACAGATGTTTTGCTCAGGTTTTATAAAGTTGGGGGATGGGAAGAGACTCATGATGATGTGGATCTGATGAGCTTAATGGGCTGTAAATAATTTGTAATTGGTGATAGCTGGTGATACATTCCAACAAAAAAGAAAATTTCTAAATGACAGACCTGCATCTATAGTTAAAGTCAAAAATAGTATCAAACTCGAACAAAGGTCATATAATTGTGTAAAGTAGGTAGCAGGTCAGAAGATTGGATAGAATATATAAAACAGCAAAGAACTCCTAAAAGATTAATAAGGATGAAAATATTATATTATAAGAGAAAATTAGCCAAAAAAATTAAAAGTTAGGAAAGGTTTCTTCAGCTCTTTAAAAAGAGTTAACAAAGTAAGTGGTCCTACAGAAAATTGGTCTCAGGAACTGGATGAAGACATGGCAGCCAAATTGAACAGATATTTTATATCGGTCTTCAGTAGAGAGGATACAAGTAGCATCTGTGAAATAGTCATAAATCAGGAAATGAATGGAAGGGATGAACTCAAGAAAATTACAATTACCAGGGAAGTCGTACTGACTACATTGTTGGAACTACAAGTTGACAAGTCCCCAGGTCCTGATACGATTGGTCTTAAAGGAAGTAGCTGGTGATTTTAATTTTCCAAACCTCATTATCTTTAGGGAACGTTTGTTTAGATTGAAAAATAGTTAAGCAAAGTCCTTTATTCAAAAAAGGAAGGGGGGCTGACAGCAGGAAACTACAGGCCAGTTACCTTAGGGGAAAATGTTAGAAGCTACTATTAAAGACTTTGTAACGGGGGATTGGATAAATTCAAAGGTAATCAGGCAGAGCCAATGTGATTTTGTCAAAGAGAAATCATGTTTAACTAATTTATCGGAGTTCTTTAAGAAGTAATTTTTGCTGCAGATAAATGAGAACCAGTGGATATATCATACTTATCAAATGCTTTCTGGAAATCTTAGGTGCCATATCAAGGGTTATTGCAGAAAATAAATGCTTGTGGTTTAGAGGGGTAACACATCAGCATGGATAGAAGATTGGCTGGCTAACAGGAAGCAGATAGTTGGAATCATGGGTCTTTTTCAAGCTGGCAGGATGTCACAAGGGTCAGTGTTGGGGCATCAACTGTTCACAATTTATATACATTTATTTGGATGAAGGGACCAAAGCTATGGTAGCTGAATTTAATGAACACAAAAGATAGGTAGGAAAGTGAGTTGTAAAGAGGACAAAATGAGCCAGCAAAGGTTATACATACCTTAGCTGAATGGGCAAAGATCTGGAAAATGGAGTACAATGTGGGCAAGAGTGAAATTTGTCCATTCTGGCAGAACGAATAAAGAACAAGCATGTTACTAAAAGAGGATGTACAACTCTGAGGTGCAGAGAGATCTGGGTGTCCTAATGCATGAATCACAGAATTAGTATGTAGGTACCAGCTGGCATTCTGGAAAGCTCATAGAATGTTTGGTTCTATTGTGAAGGGAATTTACTGCAAGAGTAAGGAGCTTCTGCTTCAGTTATACAGGGCATTGGTGAGACTGCATCTGTGTACGATATTGGTCACTGTACTTAAGGAAGAACGTTAATGCATTGGAAGCTGTTCAGAGAAAGTTTACTAGACTAATACCTTGAAAGAACATATTGCCTTATGAGGAAAGGGTGGGCAGGCTAGACCTATATCCTCCAGAGTTTAGAAGTCAGACGTGACTTAATTGAAACATAAGATCCTGAGGGGACTTGACCAGGTGAATGCCAAAAGGTGATAGTTTAAAATTAGGGGTTTGCCTTTTTAAGACAGATGAGGAAACATTTTTTTCTCTGAGGGTTGAGAGTCTTTGGAATTCCCTTCCTTGAAAGGCAATGGATGCAGAATCTTTAAATATTTTTAAGACAGAGTTAGATACATTCTTGATTACCAGGGGAATAAAAGATTATTAGGGTTATGCAGGAACATAAACTTGCAGTTAAAATCAGATCATCCAGTATTGAATGGCAGAGCAGACTCCAAGGCCTGAGTTGCCCACTCGTGTTCCTTGTTCAACAGTAATTATATTGTTGTGTCAGCATTGGATATACTGTTTGTTCTTTCATTACACTTGTTTCTCTTTTGCTGGAAATATATGCATACAGAACAATTAGCAGCCATTCCAGAATTCAAGCATCTTGGCCCACTTTTCAAGTCATCGGCACCTGTACAGCTCACAGAAGCAGAGACTGAGTATGTGGTTCGTTGCATCAAACACACATTTAAAAAATATATGGTATTTCAGGTAATTACTATCCTCAGCTTTTGAATTCCACATTGAAAATAAACCACATAACTGTTAACATTTTGTGATAGATGACCAGGAATTATAGTATGTAAGACCTTTGTAAAAGGTGACGTAATACATGTTTGATGTCTGTAGCACTAGTATGCTTTCCCTGTAGGAATAAGGTTAAAAATGCCATTACTGAAAATTAGATTTGGCACATGTGACATTGTATTCAGTGAAAGTGTATTAAGAAAAAATAAATGGAGTATTATCTGAAATGCAGTGAAACTGTACTAATAGATGTTGTATCATTTGAAGTGCATTTGGACATTTCTAATTTGTAAATACACCATATAAATTCAATGAAACATTATGAAGGTAGGATCAGCACATTGTCACTGTTGTTGTGGAGTGATGAAGCGTTGGCTCATGTTTTCGTTTTCCAACATGGAGGTTGCACTTCAGCCAGAAGTCAGAGAGGCTCAGGTTGGAACAGGACACAGCTTGGTGGAGAAGTAAAATGTCATGTTCCAACTAGTTACTGTAAAAGCCCTTGATTTGCCCACTTTGAATTTGAGGATGGTGCATGATATGGAAGGAAGAAAAATCACTTTTAAACTTCTCAAGGCTCACAGTCTTCAAATTCAGCTTTTTACATTTAAACATCTACCCAACCTTTGAGGATGACAAATTCTCAAGTAAAGCTTTTGACTTTTTAGTAACACACATTTGGATTCATCTTAAAAGAATTTAAAGTATAACACTGTCTTACTGTAACGTCCCTTAAATTTCAACATGCTTTAAGTATGTCAATTTTAGATTATTTTGTTACTACCATTATAATACTTGGAGTTTACAAATTAATGTCCAGCAAAGGGTGCAGACTGTGAAACTTAAAGAAAGCTCATTTACATATTGGATTTAAAAACAGGAAACTTGTTATTTATGGCTAGAATTATGAAGAGCAGAAAATTTTTTATCTTTAGTTTTAAAAATGCTTTCAGGCTCACTCTCATGAAGTTAACTTTCATAATTTATGTTTAAAAGGTAAAAAGAAATCCAAGAGATACCCAAACGGTAAAGTGTATTTGCAAGATCAGTGGCTCTGCATAGTCTCATCGGCTAATCCAAAGTGTGGGGTTTTGTTGAAGTAACTTTGGTCCCCTTTCTATTCTGATGTGGAGAAATTTGTACAGAAAAACACTTTTGACCGTAAGTCCATTAGAAAGTAGTCAGTGTGTAGCGTCCTTCAGACCCTATGGAAAAAGGAGAAGGTAGATCCTTTCAGGTTTTTCTCTAAGCACTGTCAAAGTCGTTTGGCAGATTGCCTCATCACCAGAACTTTCCAACAAGCACCAAGACATTGCTTGGCTGGTGGTGAGAGGGGCACTACCTGTGAGATCCTTCAGGTACACCCGGACTCTGTGCACCAATACACGCTGCTTTCAAGCAACTGCGGGGAGAGGGGGGTGGTTGAGACTGTCACACATCTCCTGCTGGAATGTACCTTTGCAGAGGAAGTCTGGAGAGAGTTGCAGTGGTTTTTGTTCAGGTTCATCCCAAGCAGCTCCATGACGCAGGACTCTGTGCTGTACGAACTGTTCCCTGGAACGCACACCCAGACAAACATAACTGCACCTGGAGGACCATGCACTCTGTGGTCTGCCCAAAACTTGTTGGTCTTCCAGAGCAAGCAGTTGACCTTGACCAAGTGTTGCAGATTGACACATTCCAAGGTCAAGGAATATGCTGAGGAACACACTAAAGATTGGGACAGCTGCCAAGGCACAGTGGGGAAAGACCATTGTCTAAGGTCTTTCTGCCAAAGTACAATGAGGGTCCGTTCAGTTACTGAACACTCCTGGTGCCTCAAACGCATGTAAATATAGTTTTGCATAAGTAAGAAATGGCTTTAGTTTGTTCTACATATGTAAAGACTGTATAGATTTAAACTGCTTTAGTGTCTATATACACATAAAGATTTTTATGATTAAAATACATTTTTGAAATTAAAAATTTCTATACTGATGTCACTGGAACAGAGAAGAAGAAAAAGAGCCCTAAAATTGAGGTCTCTGATGCTATTTATGTAATGACTTGTCAATAAGGTATATATTTTTTAACTCTGTTTGACAGAGGTGGAAGCATATGGAGAAGAAAATATTTTCCTTCAGCTTTCCTTCCCTGTGTGCATAACTTGGATGTTTACTACCTAAACGCGTGTTCTAACTGTGGTTTTAGCCCAATGGTGTGCAGTTGGAACAAATTATGTAAGGGCTCACCTTTGGCCCCCTCCACCCACCAACGAATACCGGTCACATTTGGACATCGAGCAGTTTTTCCTCCGCCTCCGCGCTTACTACTTCAACCGTGAGCCTAACCCTCCCTCCACTGACCCCTTCACCCGCCTCCAACACACCCCCTCCTCCTGGACACCACCCCAAGGCCTCCTACCCTTCCTCGACCTCTTCATCTCCAACTGCCGTCGAGACATCAATCGCCTCAACCTCTCCACCTCTCTCACCCACTCCAACCTCTCCCCCGCAGAACGTGCAGCCCTCCACTCCAATCTCGACCTCACCATAAAACCCGCGGACAAGGGAGGCGCAGTTGTAGTATGGCACACTGACCCCTACATCGCTGAGGCCAGGCGCCAACTCTCCGACACCACCTCCTACCGCCCCCTTGATCATGACCCCACCCCCGACCACCAAACCATTATCTCCCAAACCATCCACAACCTCATCACCTCAGGTGACCTCCCACCCACAGCCTCCAACCTCATTGTTCCCCAAACCCGCACCGTCCGCTTCTATCTCTTTCCCAAAATCTACAAACCTGACTGCCCTGGTCAACCCATTGTCGCCGCCTGCTCCTGCCCCACTGAACTTATCTCCACCTGTCTGGACTCCATTTTCTCCCCCTTGGTCCAGGAACTCCCTACCTATGTCCGTGACACCACCCACGCCCTCCACCTCCTCCAGAACTTCCAATTCCCCGGTCCCCAACACCTCATCTTTACCATGGACGTCCAGTCCCTATACACTTGCATTCCCCCCACAGATGGCCTAAAGGCCCTCCGCTTCTTCCTGTCCGGCAGGCCCGATCAATCCCCCTCCACTGACACCCTCATCCGCTTAGCCGAACTCGTCCTCACCCTCAACAACTTCTCTTTCAATTCCCCCCACTTCCTACAGACAAAGGGGGTGGCCATGGGTACCCGCATGGGCCCAAGCTATGCCTGCCGCTTTGTAAGTTACGTGGAACAATCCCTCTTCTGTACCTACACTGGCCCTAAACCCGACGTCTTCCTCCGTTACATTGATGACTGTATCAGCGCCACCTCATGCTCCCACGAGGAGCTCGAACAGTTCATCCACTTCACCAACACCTTCCACCCCAACCTTAAGTTCACCTGGACCATCTCCAATACCTCTCTCTCCTTCCTGGACCTCTCTATCTCCATCTCCGGCAACCACCTAGAAACCGATATCCATTTCAAGCCCACCAACTCCCACAGCTACCTAGAATACACCTCCTCCCACCCACCTCCCTGCAAAAATACCATCCCCTATTCCCAATTCCTTCGCCTCCGCCGCATCTGCTCCCAGGATAAGGCATTCCACTCCCGTACATCTCAGATGTCCTTGTTTTTCAAGGACCGCAACTCCACCACCTCCACCACCACCACCACCACCACCACCCTGCCGTGGTTGAGAACGCCCGCATTTCCCGCAACTCATCCCTCACACCCCCTCCCCACAATAACAACCAAAACAGAATCCCCTTGTCCTCACATACCACTCCACCAACCTCTGGATCCAACGCATCATCCACCGACACTTCCAGCATCTACAATCCGACCCCACCACCAAATTAATTTTTCTCTCCCCACCCTTATCTGCTTTCCGGAGGGACCACTCTCTCCGGGACTCCCTTGTCCGCTCCACACTCCCCTCCAGCCCCACCACACCCGGCACTTTTCCCTGCAACCGGAGGAAGTGCTACACCTGCCCCTACACCTGTCCCCTCACCCCCATCCCAGGCCCCAAGAAGACTTTCCACATCAAGCAGATATTCACCTGCACATCTGCTAATGTGGTATACTGCATCCACTGTTCCCGTTGTGGCCTCCTCCACATCGGGGAAACCAAGTGGAGGCTTGGGAACCGCTTTGCAGAACACCTACACTCGGTTCGCACTAAACAACTGCACCTCCCAGTCGCGAACCGTTTCAACTCCCCCTCCCATTCCTCAGATGACATGTCCATCCTGGGCCTCCTGCAGTGCCACAACGATGCTATCCAAAGGTTGCGGGAACAGCAACTCATATTCCGCTTGGGAACCCTGCAGCCCAATGGTATCAATGTGGACTTCACAAGCTTCAAAATCTCCCCTCCCCCGACCACATCCCAAAACCAGCCCAGCTTGTCCCCGCCTCCCTAACCTGTCCTTCCTCCCACCTATCCCCTCCTCCCACCCCCATCTCCTACCTACTAACCTCATCCCGCCCCCTTAATCTGTCCGTCCTCCCTAACTCCCCACCTACACTCACCTTCACTGGCTCCATCCCTGCCTCTTTGACCTGTCTGTCTCCTCTCCACCTGTCTTCTCCTCTATCCATCTTCTATCCACCTCCCCCTCTCTCCCTATTTATTTCAGAACCCCCTTCCCCTCCCCTATTTCTGAAGAAGGGTCTAGGCCCGAAACGTCAGCCTTCCTGCTCCTCTGATGCTGCTTGGCCTGCTGTGTTCATCCAGCTGTACACCTTGTTATGTCATCAGATGGAGCATCTTTGTAATTGAATTCCTTAGTTGGGGAGGTAGTGTTGTAGTGGTAATATCACTGGACTAGGAATCCAGAGCTCCAGGCTAATACCCTGGGGACATGGGTTTGAAACCCACCCAGGCAGATTGTAAAATCTTATAGGCCTATTCTGGTGCAGTGGTAGTGTCCCTACCTCTGGACCAGGAGGCTCAGGTTCAAGTCCCACCTACTCCAGAGTGTACAATAATACCTCTTTTAAACAAGTTGATTAGAAAATATCTAGAATGCCTGCTCACATTTCAGAATGTTGCTAATTTTCTGTTAGAATATTAGAACCAGTGGTGACTGGCTAAGGACTCAGGAGGTTTTGCCTTTCCTTTGATGTGTATTGACTGTGTTGGTTAAGTGATTGTCTTCACGCTTTCTGTGCTACACTTTGTTTTCATTCAGTTTGACTGTACCAACACCCTGAATGACCAGTTACTGGAAAAGGTCACTGTACAGATGGAGCCTTCGGATGCATATGATGTGGTTTGTTGCGTGGCAGCACCATCCCTTCACTTTAACCAGCCAAGCTCTTGTTACACACTGGTGATGCTGCCCAAGGATGATCCTACAGCAGGTGAATACTACCTGGGACAAAATATGGTGTCAGGACAATATAGATATCTGGTTGGAAAAATTAAAATAAATCTTACATACCAGAGTTGTTTTATGGTGGTGGCAAAGGAAGATTATTTTGATTGTGAAAATAAAGGAACTTCTTTGCTGAGAATGTTTAATTTCAGCACTATTTCCAAATGAAGCGCCAACAGACTTACTAATATAGTATTGAATAAGTGCAGAGATAAGGCTCCTTCACACTTTGTTGATAATGCTACTTGATCCTGTATCTTTCAAGCAAAGGGGAAATGAAAAGAGTGAAGATAACCAATCAATAGACTTCACTGCTGGTTATTTGATACACCCTAAATGGGGGGAAAAAAAAAGCACTGTGTAAATTCCCATCCAGTCATATATGTAGCTGCTTAATGTGATTGTCAGATCACTGAATTTTATGCTGTACACTTATTAGACTGCTGCCAGTTGAGATAAAGCTGCCTTGAATTATTTTTCGTCAGAACTCTAAACAGTCAGTGTAAAGAGACTTCCATCTCTTTAGTCGCAGTTGGATTCAAATGAAAGTTCTGTCATTCAAAGCAAACCCAGTAAGATATGTGCTAATTAATCTGCAACAGCCTCTCCTTATCTGATGTCTCCTTATTATTATTCCTTAGTTTCCTGCACATTTAGCTGTACAATGAAATTTGTAGTGAAAGACTGTGATCCTAACACTGGACTGCCAGAAGCTGAGGGCTATGATGATGAATATGTGGTAAGTTACAATGATTTTTGGTTATCAATATATTAAGGAATGGAAACGATATTTTATAAAGTGCAAAAATATAATCTCCATTAGGGACCACGACAAACTGACGTAAAATAAAGGTTATTACTGGAGATCATGGCTAATTCAGCTACACAGATCAAAATTACAACTGGAGTACTGTGAGCAGTTCTGATCACCTCACTGCAAGAAGGATATGATAGCACTGGAGGGGGTACAGAGGAGGTTAACCAGGATGTTGCCTGGAATGGAGAAATTGAGCTATGAGAGACTTGATAGGCTTGTTTTCTTTAGAGCAGAGAAGACTGAGGGAGGGTCATGATTGAGGTTTATATTATAAAGGGTATGGACAGGATGAATAGAGAGCAGCTGTTCCCATTAGTTGAGGGGTCAATCACGAGAGGACATAGTTCTTAGGGTAAGGGGCAGGAGTTTCAGAGGGGATTTGGGGGAATAAACTTTTTCACTCAGGTGGCTAAGTCCCTAGGGCCTGATGATATCTACCCTAGGTTATTGAGAGAAACAAGTGAGGAGATTGCTGGGGCCTTGGCAAAGATCTTTCTATCCCCATTAGCCACTGGAGAGGTCCCAGAGGACTGGCGAGTAGCTAATATTATTCCTCTGTTCAAGAAGGGAAATAGGGACAATTCAGGAAACTATAGACCGGTGAATCTGACGTCGGTGGTTTGGAAGCTACTGGAGAGAATTCTTAGTGATAGTATTTACGCGCATTCGGAAAAACATGGCCTAATTAGGGATAGTCAGCATGGCTTTGTGCAGGCAGATTATGCCTTACTAACTTGATTGATCACCTTTGTCACCTCATCAAAAAATTCAATGAGGGCAGAGCAGTGGATGTTGACTACATGGATTTTAGTAAGGCTTTCGACGAGGTCCCTCATGGTAGGCTCATCCAGAAGATTAAGATGCATGGGATCTACGATGACTTGGCCGTGTGGATTCGGAATTGGCTTGCCCATAGAAGACAAAGGGTAGTGGTGGAAGTGAATTTTTCAGGCTGGAGATCCGTAACTATTGGTGTTCCACAGGGATCTGTACTGGGACCTATGCTGTTTGTGATTTGTATAAAGGACTTGGATGAAAACGTAGATGGGTCAGTTAGTAAGTTAGCAGATGATATGAAGATGGGTAGAGTTGGGGATAGTTTAGGGGGTTGTCAAAGGATACGGAGGGATATAGATCAGTTGCAGGTACAGGCAGAGAAATGGCAGGTGGAATTTATTCCAGATAAGTATGAGGTGCTGCACTTTGAGAGATCAAATGTTAAGCAAAAATATACAGTTAATGGCAGGACCCTGCACAGCACTGATGTACAGAGGGATTTTGGGGTTCAAGTCCCTAGCCACCTGAAAGTGGCCACACAAGTAGATCGGATGGTAAAGATGGCGTAAAGCATGTTTGCCCTTATTGGTCGGGGAATTAAGTACAAGAGTCAGGATGTCATGTTACAGCTTTATAAAACTTTGGTTAGGCCACCCTTAAGAGTATTGTGTTCAGTTCTGGTCGCCACAATACTGAAAGGACGTGGAGGCTTTGGAGAGGCTGCAGAAAAGGTTTACCAGGATGCTGCCTGGACTAGAGGGTATGAGCTATAAGGAGAGGCTAGAAAAACTCAGGTTGTTTTCTCTAGAGCGACAGATGCTGAGGGGAGACTTGATAAAAGTCTATAAAATTATGAGATGCATGGATAGGGTTGACGGTCAGAATCTTGTCCCCTAAGTTGAAATGTCTAAAACTAGGGGGCATGCATTTAAGGTGAGAGGGGAAAGTTCAAAGGAGATGTGAGGGGCAAGTTCTTTTACACAGAGTGGTAGGAGCCTGGAACACACTGTCAGGGTGGTGGTGGAGGCAGATACAATAGAGGCATTTAAGAGACTTTTAGATAATCACATGGATATGCAAGGAATGGAGGGAAATGGACCAAGGGTAGACAGAAGGGATTAGTTTAATCTGGCATTATGTTCAGCACAACATCGTGGGCCGAAGGGCTTGTTCCTATGCTATACTGTTCTATATTCTATGTTCAGTGAGCGGTGGGAATCTGGGGTGCGCTGCCTGGGAAGGTACTGGAGGTTAGAAGCCTCGGAACTGTTAAAAGATATTTGGATGGGAACTTCAAATATCATAACATTCAACAATACAGGACAAGTGCAAGAAATTGGTATTAGTGCTCTTCTAGTGGTAGTTATGTTGGTACAGACTCAATGGGCCTTTTCAGCACTATATGAATCTATGAACTTATGAATTCAGTTAAATGCAGAGGAATTTATTAAGTACTGTTGATAATTTGAAGTTATTTTTCAAATAAATTGTTATTGATTTATCAGATCATTTGACATAAGAATTACTGAATTAAAAGGGGTAGGCATAGCACATTTGGCACAGCAATGGGGAGGAATATGCCTTGAATATGAAGTTGCTTGAGTGGAAGTAGAGAGATATCTCAGATACCAGTAACCCCTCTGAGATGTTGGTTCCCAAACCTGGCGCTGGGCTTTCACTCAAAGTTCTCCCAATAGTTGTTGATACCCAAGACATAGCTGCCACCAGCAGATATGATAACATTTTAAAAATAAGTTTTTTAAAAATTCTGTGGAGTCAGGTGGAGCAAAAATGCTTCCTTAACCACAATCCTTGTGATATTTTACATCTAAACTTAAGGGCTGTAATGTCAAAACATAGAGTTTTAACTTCAGCTAAATACAACTTTAAGACAGCCCAGAAAAACATACTCAACTTTTTCTCTTTAACAAAAGTTTTGCTTTGTACCTAGATATTTTCTTTACCCCACTCTTCTTGTAAAACTGTTGCCATCATTAATGTTCAAGGTGACATAGCTGGAGTAAGTTTAAGATAAAAACTTATCAAGATCCATATAGCACTCAGAAATACATGTATTGACATGAGACCTCTTCATTCATTTTCTCCTCTATCCTTTAGTTAGAAGACCTGGAGGTGACTGTTTCTGATCATATGCAGAAGGTCCAGAAGCCTAACTTTATAGCTGCTTGGGATAAAATTGGAGACAAATTTCAGAAAGAGGAAACATTTGCACTCTCTTCTGTGAAGACGTTGGATGGTAAGGGAAATTTGCCTCCCACATCCATTCCCTCCTTATCTATCACCCTAAACAAAAAAAGTCCAACTAATCAGCTTCATGTGGTTTGATTATAGCACAACATCTTCAGTATTCCAGTGAAAATAGAAACTTAGTGTTTTTTCTCACAAAGAATTCCATTTACAAGTTAAAATAAGAGCTGTGAACAAGGAAACAAATCATAGGACATGGACAGTTCTGGTGTTGGTCAATATACTGCATACCCCTAGAAACTGCATGGGAGTTTAGTGGGAGAATGGCAGTACTGAGGAGAAATATTGATCTTCCAAAATTATACTGGAAGATCAGGAACACACGTGGAAGATCTTCCCCAGAGTGTTTGAAGTGCAATGCTCACTTAAGGGCACACAGTGTTCAGATTTAACAGTTATTACAAGGTTCCAGTCAAAAGTTTAATCCAATGAAGCAGAGGTCAGTCGTCTAACAATTTGGTTTGATTTTCATTTCCCAATGCCTCATGTCAGAATACCTCTTTTGCTGTTTCTTTTGCTGCAGAGGCTGTGAATAATATAATTAGTTTCCTTGGAATGCAGCCATGTGAGAGATCAGACAAGGTCCCAGAGAATAAAAATGCTCACACACTCTACCTAGCAGGTAAGTTCCTTCAATGCCTATTGGAAGAGGAGAGCCCTTGTTACACAGAAACAATTATTGTCAAAAGATAATGCAAGCCTGCATTATAAAAGTAACTGGCCTGAACTGCATTTTTCTAGTGTTCTTGGGAATGTAACCAGCGCAAAACTGGATTACAGCTATAAAATCTCTATTTGGCTAAGTAACTGAATTTAAACAATATGTTGCATTCATTTCGTGGTATTAATGTAGAGGATGTATCAATGGATTGTTTAAAAATTGGTTCATGGGATCCTGTATCACTGGCTGGGCCAGCATTTATTGTCCATTTGAAATTTATCTTGAGAAGATGGTGGTGAACACTCTCATTGAACCACTGCAGTACATTTGGATATACCTGCTATTCAGAGAGTTCCAGGATTTTGACCCACTGACAGCGAAGGAACAACAATATATTTCCAAGTCAGGCTAGTGAGTTATTGGAGGGGAAAGTGGTGGTGTTTATTTGCGGTACCAATCAAGCAGGCCGCTTTCTCCTGGATGGTGTAAGGCTTCTTCATAAAAACAGTCAGTCAATACTAGACACTAACCCAAGGAAATAACCATTAGCAGGGTTAACTAAAAGCTGAACAAATATTTGCATTTTATGGAGGGCCTTAAAGGAAGAGAGGTAACCATAGAAGTTTAGGGAGAAAATTAAAAAGCTACTTTTTGGGGCTTAGAGAGCTGAAGAAACTATTTCTGATACAGGATGAAAGAGTGCAGTTCTCAGAAGTTGGTGATGTTGATGAAGCATAGAAATAGTAGAGTCAATATATGAAAGGATTTAAGCAAGATAATGCAAATTTTAAATTTGAGGCATTAAAAGACCAGAATCCAATGCCAGTGAATGAGAACAGGAGTGTTAAGCAAGTAGGACCTTAGTACAAGGCAAAGCTTTGTTGGAAATTGAAAATGAAGACGTATGAAGAATGGTAGCCTGTCAGGAGAGCACAAGAATAGTCGAGTGGAGGTGACAAAGTACAGATGAGGGTTGAAGCAGTGAATGGCGTGACATAGAAGAAAATGGGTGGAAAAACTAAAATTTAAAGTACAAGCTGGAATTTTTTCAGTTCTCTGTCAAAGGCAAGTTTGACCCAACACATCCATGACCTCCAACAGAGAGAGACAGGTGACCAATTTCTAGCCGGAAATGGGATCAACACACCAAGCTGTTGGCTAGACCGGCAGTATGGAGCATCCCACCCCCCCACAAGGTGTCAGTGCTGCAATGACAATGTGACATTTTTACATGGATGTTGTAGCCTAAGCTATGGATAGTGCTGGTAGAGGCTCAAATTTCTTTCATATGGTTGATCAGGAATCTGACTTGCTCTCATCAACTGTCTCTGGCGTATACTAGAATGATTTACAAGTGAATCTTCAGCCTGTTTACCCTCGTGAACATAGCAGGTATGGTTAATAAAGTTTGCACATGACACCAACATTGGTGGTTAGCAGACAGCAAAGAAGCTTACCTCACACTACAACAGGACCTGGACCAGATGGGTCAGTGGGCTGAGGAGCAGCAGATGGAGTTTAATTTAGATAAATGTGAGGTGCTGCATTTTGGAAAGACTTATACACTTAATAGTAAGGTCCTGGGGAGTGTTGCTGAATAAAGTGACCTTGGAGTGCAGGTTCATAGTTCCTTGAAAGTAGAGTCGTAGGTAGACAGGCTGGTGAAGAAGGCGTTTGGTATGCTTGCCTTTATTGGTCAGTGCATTGTTTATAGGAGTTGGGAGATCATGTTATGGCTGTACAGGACATTGGTTAGGCCACTTTTGGAATACTGCTTTCTGGTCTCCCTGCTGTAGGAAGAATGTTGTGACATTTGAAATGGTTCAGACAAGATTTACAAGGATGTTGCCAGGGTTGGAGGTTTGAGCTATAGGGAGAGGCTGAATAGGCTGAGGCTGTTTTCCCTGGAGCATTGGAAACTGAAGGGTAACCTTATAGAAGTTTATAAAATCATGAGGGACATGGATAGGGTGAATAGCCAATGTCTTTTCCCTAAGATAGCAGAGTCCAAAACTGGAGGGTATAGGTTCAAGGTAAGAGGGGAAAGCTTTAAAAGAGACCTAAAGGGCAACTTTTTCCACACAGAGGGTGATGCGTACATGGAATGAGCTGCCAGAGGAAGTGATGGAGGCTGGTACAATTACAACATTTAAAAGGCATCTGGATGGGTATATGAATAGGAAGGGTTTTGAGTGATACAGGCCAAATGTTGGCAAATGGGACTAGATTAATTTAGGATATCTGGTCGGCATGGACGAGTTGGAGCGAAGGGTCTGTTTCCATGCTGTACAGCTGTATGACTCTATCATGAAAGGAGCTTCTGGTCACTACCCACTGCAGTACAAAACTTTGCAAGTGGGATTTGCACGATGCTTGCCCATCTCAATCTTCCTCCTATAATGTTTTAAAACTCAGGTTTGGTTTAATCTCATTAAAGTTGTTCTACCTCACTTTCCCCTATCTGGATGGTGCTCTGTTCCTTGATGTAAAGGTTCAATGACATTCTGATGATTAGACATATTGCGAAGGCTGTACTTATGAAATTGCATGAGTCACAGACTGTGCATAATATAGAACTTTTTCTAAATGATAGGACATTATCTTTTTGAGACACATCATTTCATCATGTAGTCTGCCAATATCCTCCTCCTCATTTAACATAATCGACTTTTCTTCAGAACGATTAAATTGTTTTGGATTATTTTTGTCCTTGCTGTGCATGGATTTTTTTTCACTGTTCTACAGTTTATGTGCGGAGGCTAAGCCCTTCAATCAGGGCAATTGAGCAGATGCGATTGCTTCCAATATGCATCAAATGAGCCTTGCATATTTGCACTTTTTTGTCAATGTGAAAGGAAGGAAGCCACAGAAACTTCGTCTATCTAACCTGCAACTGGAATGATTCTGCACTGGAAAATGCAGATTCATCAGCTTGTGCTTATACCCTGTCCAGCATCTACGTCACTGCAATAAGTTAATATTGCAGCTTAATTATACACACACACACTCATCAGTTCAAGCAAAAATAGTTTCAGATAGCTGCAGGAAAAGCCTGACTTTTATCTGGATCTTATTCCTAGACGGCAGCT
The DNA here is from genome assembly GCF_021869965.1 of Rhincodon typus. Lineage (NCBI taxonomy): Eukaryota > Metazoa > Chordata > Chondrichthyes > Orectolobiformes > Rhincodontidae > Rhincodon > Rhincodon typus. The sequence continues at coordinate 36,472,787 of NC_063353.1, forward strand.
AGATCTACGCACTTCTTTAGAGTGTTATTGTGTTCTAGTTTTTCTTCGACTGATCTCTAGTAGGTTAGTTTAGGCTTTACCTTACATTGTAACAGACATTGTCATGTTTTCTAATATTTTTGAACCATCATCTTTGTGTCCATCTTATTGCAGGTGTTTTCAGAGGTGGCTTTGACGTCCTTGTGCGTGCCCGACTTGCTATGGCCGACGGGGTTACAATGCAAGTGACAGTCCGGAGTGAGGCACATGTGGCTGTAGATGTGATCCTGGTTTCTGTTGGTTAAACTCTCATTCGTTTACTTAACTTCTTAAAGATGGGGAACTAAAGCTATGTACATTTGGTTTAAAAAAATTAATGTGGAACATCGTTTTTCTTGGTCCATCTGGGAAACCACCGTGCATCACTGCTTCATTGTAAATCGATTTACAGATTAATATCTGAACATTCCTTTGTGTTCAGACTAACAAATGTTTACAGTTTGTCATCTGTTAAGCCATGTAACAGAACAAAACTGTCCATATAATGAAAAGTACATGCATTTTTTCTGAAACTACATTTATTTACTAAAATAAAGATTAATTATGATCTTTGTATATGCATTTTGTATGAAATTCACAATTTTTTTTGAAAAATCAGTTTCATTTATGGGTTAGATGAAACATTCATCAGAAACATCTTTTGTTCAACTTCAATATTCTTGCAATGCAGTTGCTCTCAGTAGCAGTTCCCTCCAGGCAGCACCACAAGCCGCAGCACTGCTGTTGCAATCAGTTGACAGGGAAAATATTGACAGGGAAAGTATAACTAGCAACAAGCAACAAAATCTTCCAACAAATTCTGACCTAAGTTTACTGTAAAGCTTAATAGATCTTAAATTTTATATCAAAATGCATGCTCTATTTTCCTCTCCTTTAACCTGAATGAAGAGTCGGGATCCATAGTTCAGAATGCTATCACAAGGAAGGAAAGTGGAAGAGAAGGTAATTTAGGTGATATATTGCTTATGTGTCTAAGAAAAATGGAGAGTGATTGCACAAATGTAAGGCGTCTTAAACTCTTTCAGGAATGAAAACTAAGTAGGGAAATGTGTGTAGATGATACATTTAGAGCTTGAAAGAAATAAAACAGGAGAGTTCAGAGATGCACATAGCTGAGTGAATTTTGATAAATGATTTGAGAGGAAATAAATAGCATGCATTATATGAGATTTTTGGAAGAATTTGCCAAGTAGTGTTTCCTGCATATGGTAGCCAAATGAAAGTCCTGAACTTTGATTTTGTGGATTTAACTAACCATTTTTGATAGTGCCATTTCAAAAAAATCTGTCAATCAAAATACTTTGTAGCAATCAATCATGTTAAGGACTCATATATCAAGGAAGAGCTGGTGCATTCTACAGATTGTTTTATAAATGTGCAATGTAACATCTGAAATACAGGATCCCACCTGAATTGTTAAGCTTTTATCACAAACATTAAGCTATGTTTCCAGTTCAAAAGCTAACTAATCAATATTGCATTTTGAGAATTCACTACCTTTTAATTCCAATTGTTGTTTCTTGACAGGCAGATAAGAATAGTGACTAGTATACCAGTTGGTACAAACTGGGTATAAAGAGTTTGGCGTTAGTTACAGTTAGTCAAGGGAATTGTATTTTTGCATGGAAGATTGGATTGTTGTGTGCTACAGAACTGTGCAGATATATTCAACTGACAAATCAACTTTCTGCTACCAGTGGAATGATAATTCATATCAGAGGTTTCACTGATGAATGAGTCTGCCTTGTGTTGAATTTATATATAGGAATAGGGAATGGACCGTTTAGCCAGTTGAGCTTGTTCCACCATTCAATTAGATCATTCTGTATCATAACTATTTGCTTACTTTGGTTCCAGAACTCTAGCCTAACAAAAAAAATCAATTACAATTTTAACAGATGTTTCTCATCCTTTGTATTAAGAATTGCTTCCTGGCATCACCCCTGAATGACCTAGCTGTTAATTTTAAGGCTACATCACCTTGTTCCGAACTCAGCAGAGGAAACAGAAACAACTCAAACAGATTACCTCAATCATCTACTGAAAAGAAATGCAAGCCTAGTCTATGCAACCTGTCATAGTTTAAACATTTCAGCCCCATACAGAATACAACACAGCTCTCAAATTTACTTTATGAACTTCAGGAAGCATGAACTAACAAGTAAACTGTAATTGATGGAAAGTAAGTAAAACTTGGAAAATTATACAAATTGGTTCTCAGAGTATATGAAACAGAGTACACCAACAGTATATGAAACAAATGAAAATGCTAACTGCTACACCCAAATTCCCATTCTGTACTCCTGTTCCACAAAACTGCACTATTTCATAAAGCTTGCAAGGCCTACAGGTGTTATGAGGTAACCAAATTAATCATGCTGAACAGTGATATAATTGAATGGTTTTGCAAAGGACTAATTCAAACATTCCTATTTTGTCCATTTGGTCTGTACCAATGTTTTTGTTCCCAATTAGTAAATTCCCATCATACTTCATCTGCTTAACTTTTCCTCGAAGGCGATATGCTATTCCTCTGAACTGCTGAATATGGTAGCAAGTTCCTTATTTTAATACTCCTGGATAAATACATTTTTCTAAATTCCCAACTGGATTTACTAGTGACTAACTTATAGATTTGTATTCCTTTTCTCTCCTACCCCCACCACATGGGAAACATTTTCTCTTTGTCTGCCATTATCAAGTTCCTTCATAACTTTGAAGACCTCTGTCAGATTATCCTTCGTGTCTTAGTAAAGAACACCGAAGAAATGGATTGCAAAGAGGTAGGTAACTTTAAAAACTCACTAAATGGATGAAGATTGGTGTGTCTTATCCAAACATAGACTAAAAAATGTATCATCCTGAAACTGGAAGTGCTCCATTTCCCTGTTCTGTTCTTGCTCCATGAATTATTTTCATAAGGAGCTATTTACAATTGGTTGGATGTGCCCAACTGATGGGTGTTACATGCAGTAATCTCCAATGAATTATTTCACATTAAGGCAGTGAAACATTCAGTAACATAAAATAAAAGATAAATCGTCAAAGGTGGAAATGCACAGCCAGTTGTCCTACATCTGAAAGGTTTAACATCTTGGGGACGGTTGTCTCTCGACTGTGCGTTACACCCAAAGCATTAATGCACTCGTTCTCTTTCAGAAGCAATGTCCTGTGCATTTCCAAGGTTTCTGGGTTTTATATCAGGTCTCCAATATTGTAACTTTTTTTTTATTTCAGTCTAAATTAAACATTGTTTGTTACCACAATTCTCAATGTAGAAGCAGCCGATGACCATTTAACTAGTCCAGAATGGTCAAGATCCAATGCCGTATTTGCCAATTCAGAAGGAGTTGATGAAGTTAATGTAGGCTTGTTCAAAGCCCAAAGGATCCTCAAGTTGAGGGTAATGGTTGATATGGTCATCAAGAACTGACACTGTTGACTTCGGTACCAACTTCCTGAAAGAAAACAATCATCTCGAGTGGACAGTCTTTCTACTTCCTATCCCTACAGCTTCTATTACCCACACAGAGCTCCTTTCTGCTCTTTAAACAGCAACTACAAAGTAACCTTTACTTTTCACCAAGCTCCGGTTTCGTCCCAAATTCCAAAGATATGCAGGTTAGATAAATTAGCCATAGTAGATTTGTAATTGTGGGGATAAGGTAGGGGGGTGGGTCTGGAAGGCATGCTCTTTAGAGGGTCAGTGTAGAACCTATGTGTCAAATGACCTCTTTCTGCATTGCAGGGATTCTGAGAATGTCATATTTCAGTAATAGTCAGATTTGTTGTTTTAAAAATATGGTTAGAATTTTTAAAACTTCTTAACCAAAACAAACAATTAGACTTGAGCAAGACCAGTATCTGTTTGTCCAACCAGTTGAGGATTTCAATGTGAGAGTTGGCCAGATGAACTGCAGGAGTTCAAGGAGGTAGCTCACCATCACTTCTCAAAGGCAGTTATGGATGGGGAATAAGGACTGGCCTTGCCAGCAATACTCACCTGCCAAGGGATAATATTCAAAAATATTTGATTAGTACTCTTCACGACCACTGGATGCCCCAAAGCACCTCACAGTCAATGAAGTACTTCTGACGTGTGGTCACTTGTGTAACATTAGAAATGAGGCAGCCAGTTTTCACATAGGTTCTGACAAGCAGCAATCTAATAATGAACAGATGTTTTTCAGATGTTAAAATTGAGGAATAAATATTTGGTGAGGTCATTGGGAAAACTGCTCTTCTCTTTGAAAAATGTGCCAGAGATCTTTTGGGTCACATACTGGGGCAACTGAAACCTCTGTTCAATGTCTCAATCAAAATACAGCATCTCCAACATTGCAGCATTCCCTCAGTACTGCACGGAAATGTCAGCTATCGTTTATGCACTCAGGCCTAGAGTGGGACTTGAACCCACCACCTTCTAGCTCAAAGGCAAGTATTGTAGCAATTCAACCTTTGTTACACAATGTGCTGCATATTCTTTAAAAGGAGAATAGTAATCGCTGAAGAAATACTTTTGCTGCAACATACTTAAATACTAGGGATTATATTGTCATGACAATAAGAATCTAATGTTTTCAGGTACTTAGCGTCAGTATTGAACTCAGTCAACAGATATCACTTAAGTCGGATTAACTTTCCCGAACCTAGATTCTGATCAAAGGTGACTACTCAACAAAGAATGAACAACTTGCATCTTTCACATCTCAAAGCATTTTATGTGCAATTAAATAGAGAATAGCAGCAGCCAGAACCTACTGACAGCAATGAATTATCAATCAAATTAACTGTTTCACTGATGTTCGTGGAGGACAAAAAAATAAATAAACTTCTACGTGTCTTTGAAATAAAGACATGGAGTTTTTATGTTGCCCACAGAAGAGCAAACATCCTTGGATTTATTGTCTCGTCTCCTGACATCATCTCCGATATTGCAGTGTAGTGGCAACACAGATTATTTCAAGTTTCTGGAGTTATACTTAAACCTACAACCTTCTGATTGTTTAAAAATTTTTATCATTGATCCAAGCACCACTAAATAACTCCGTCAATTCTGTGCAAAGCAAGTAGGATATTTTGACTGGCCAGACTCAAAATAGAAGAGATGAAGAAAGGGGAACATAAAGACTATTTAACTTAAATAGAAACAAACAGAATTGCAGGTTTCAATTTAGTTTCTTTCTCATGCAAAGTGATGCAAGAAATTCAGAGGGGGCTTTAACTCTTGCCTTTGATCAGTACCTAATTCAGAGTCTGTAGCTGGTGTCACATTCAAATGAAATCAAAAATCAACATTATTCATCAGAAATTGACTCATCTCACAGGTCAACTGAGAGATGATTCATCCAATATAGTTATCCTCTTGGATAAATCTGTCAATTTTTCTCCATGTCTGTCTTTACCTTCTTCATTTAATTTCACCTCATATCAATCCTTCTCTCTCACTGTTACATTTCTTCCATATGTCATTCACTCTTCGTTAATCTTTCCCCCCGTGTAGCCGTTCCGGTCTCTACAACTCTCCCCAGTGTCTATCTATACCTCCCTCTGTCCCTCCATGATCTTCACTTCTTCCATCTCATTTTTTTTTCCTCTCTCTTATCAATACTTCTGTCTCACTTACTCTCTATTGGTCTCAGGATAAGCAGTTGAACAATTATAACTGTGACATTGCTTCACTAAAAGGTTTGTCAATTTTTGGAATTCTCTGCCCTAGAGGGTTGTGGTATTCCATTACTAAATACATTTCAGACTTGAAAAGATGGTGTTGAGCCACCACCTTGAACCATAAGCAATGTACATAGAGGGGTCATATGGTGAAATTCTCCTTTTGCTAAGTTCTTCCAAATACCTGCCCATATTATCGTCTGGATTGACTATGCACCCATCGAATTAAAACAGCTTTTTCCATGCAATCCATTGAAAACATACTTTTTGCTAATTTTCACTTAGGAGCTTGTAACCTTTCAAGACTCCTTTTAAAAAAGAATTAATTAGTTGCTTGAAAAATCAGATACATGGAGTGAGCAATACGGTGTGATTTGACCAGGCAATTCATGGAGAAGAACACCACAAATGAGTTTTCAGAGTTGCAACTGCCTGTATTTTTATGTCTTTTGCTCTTATTTTCTTGGTATACATTGTGTAATAATATATCTTCACCTTACCTATATAATATTTAAATACTTTGGGGACCTTAACTACTTCTTCCACACTGTAAAGTCTTGTCTTCACGATTTGTCTTGTATACATGGGTAAGGCTCGTTGTTCTTTTCTCCATTCAACATAATGCAAGCTACCTTTTTAATGCGTTATAATCAATGTGAGCATACTATTCGAAATGTGATCAGGTCAGACCGGACCAGTATACCCAAAGTTTGGTGTAACTTCTTTAACCTGGTTTTCCACTCTCACGGTTATACTTCCTAGCCTCTTATCGAGGTCTCTACAGGTTTATTTGGACATTGAAATGAGATAGGCCTTTGGACCAATTGAGTTCTACTTAGTCTTTTCCAAAGTCCTCTGGATTGAGTCAATGCTACTGACTCTATACATAAATACATACTTTACATTTATTTGACTTTCCTTACACAATGTTTAATTTTCTATGTGTTTTTCTAATTTCCTAACTGATCTAAATCCACATACATAGCAAAGATCCAAAGCCAGATGAAGACAATTCCAGTACATTCCAACCATTTAAGGGTTGGAGAAAGTCATCAAATAATAACAAAAATAAAAAATTACCACCACTTACTGATAAAGATCCAGAAACTCAGGGTGAGGGTTCACACAATCCAATGGTCCATAGATTAAATGCACTGCAACAAAAGTTGCATATTAAGGATATTTTTATTCAGTCATTACAGCTATATTGAACAGTATTAGTTAATATTCAGTTCAAGGAACGACAATAGTATTCATAATGCCTTGGGTCAAGACTGATGCCTCTGATTATATTCAGGAAAGACTTAACATCTTCTCAAAATCCACAAACAGGACCAGCTTGTCATTGTTTCAGCCTGTTTCTGTCCCACTGAAAGTATTTCTTCCTACCTTAACTCCAATTTTCTGTCCTTGTTCAGTCTCTTCCCACTTATATTTGTGATTCTCCTGATCAGTTCCACAATTTCCAACTTCCTAGCCCCAGCTGCCTCTTCTTCATTCTGGATATGCAGCCCCTCTCCACATCCAGGATAGTCAGAAGTCTCTCCACTCCTCCTTGAAAGGAGACCTGAACAGTTCCCATCCCCAACCATCCCCTTTCGCCTGGCTGAGCTCATTCTCATTTTGAACACTTCTCCTTTATCTCTTTCTCCAAGTCAAAAGGTGTGGCTTTGAGTACACATAGGTCCCAGCTATGTCTGTCTCTTTATGGGGTATGCGGAACTTTCCTTGTTCCAGTTGTACTTGGGCCACTTCCTACAACTCTGCTACTTTGATGATGTCACTGGTGCTGCTTCCGGCTCTCATCTGGAATTGGAAAAATTCATTAGTTTTGCTTCCAATTTCCATTCTTCTTTCTCCCCTACCTGTTCCACTTCTGATCCTTAGTTCACCTACCTGGACTTCTCTGTTCCATTTCTGGAGATAGGATGTCCACCACTATTCATTACAAATCCAGCTAACTCCCAGTTACTGATATTACAATTCCTCACATCCTACTTCTTTGATAAGGTATCATACGTTCAGCTCCTTAGTAAGATAAGAGCCCAAGGTGTTATACAGTCAGTCATACAGCATGGAAACAGGCCCTTTGGTCCAATCAGTCCATGCTGACATAATCCCAAACTAAAGTAGTCCCACCAGCCTGCACTTGGCCCATATCCCTCTGAACATTTCTTATTCATATACTTATCTAACTGTCTTTTAAACATGGTAACTGCACCTGCATCAACCACTTCTTCTGGAAGTTCATTCCACACATCAACCACTCTCTGTGTAAAACAATTGCCCTTCATGTCTTTTTCAAATTTTCTTCCTCTCACCTTAAAAATATGCCCCCTGGTCTTGAAATCCCCCAACTGAGGGAAAAAAACTTGCCATTCACCTCATCCAGACCCCTCATTATTTTATAAACCTCTGTAAGGTCACCTCTCAAACTCCTGTGCTTCAATGAAAAAGGTCCCAGCCTATCCAGTTTCTCCTTATAACTCAAACCCTCTTTTCCCAGCTACATCCTGGTAAATCTCTTCTGAACGCCTTGCTGCTTAATACTTTCCCTTCTATAACAGGTAAACTAGAACTGGACACAGTACTCCAGAAGAGGCCTCGCCAATGTCCTGTACAACCTCACATCCCTAACATCTCAACTCCTACACTCAAAAGTCTAAGCAATGAAAGCAAATGTGCTAAATGTCTTCTTATCCACCCTATCTATACATGATGCAAACCTCTGGTTTCTCTAGGTCTCTCTGGTTTACAACATTACCCAAGGCCCAACATTTAATTATATAAGTCTTGTCCTTGGTTGTTTGACCAAAATACAATACCTCATGTTGGGGTAGCATATTAGCATAGACAGAGTTGGGATAATGTGGACATTTTCAGAATGGTAACCTGTATTTAGTGCAGTGGCTTAGGGATCAGTGCTGGAGTCACATTTTTACAATATATATTAATGACTTAGATTAGGTAAGTAAATGTACAATACCCAAATTTGGGGATGACACAAAAATAGACGGGAAAACAAGTAGTGAAGATGACGATGAATCTGCAGAGGGATAGACAATTTAACAGTGTGGGCAGAAACTTGGCAGATGGAAATATAATGTGGGAAAATCTGAGGTTATGCACAATGGCAGGAAGAACACAGAACCAAAATATTTAATTAAATTTAGAAACACTGCAGGAAACAGCAGCACAGAAGGATTCGGGAGACTTCATACATGAATCACAAAACACTAGCATCCAAGTTCAGCAAGTAATAGGGAAGGCAAATGAAATGCTTGGTTTTATTTAAAAAATGAATGACATTAAAAATAGAGAAGTCTTGGTAAAATTATACAAGACATTAGTTAGCCACACCTGAAATACCATGAACAATTTTGATCCCCTTATCTATGGAAAGACCAAATGGCATGGAGGCAGTCGAGAGAAGGTTCACTAGATTGATCCCAGGTAAGGAGGACTTTTCTTATAAGGAGAGGTTTAGAAGGTTGGTCCAGAGCTCATTGAAGTTTAGAGGAATTACAGGCAGCTTTATTGAAACATATAAGATTCTTAAAAGGACTCGACTGAAGAGAACGTGGAGAGTTTGTTTCCTCTCCTGAGAGAGTCCAGGATGAAAGAGCATAATGTCAGAGTAAAGGGTTGACCATTTAAGACAGAAGACACGGATTTTTTTTCATTTAGTAAGTAATAAACCAGTGGAATTCATTACCGTGAAAAGCTATCAAGACTGAGTCATTAAGAATATTGAAGGCTAAAACACATTTTAAGCAGTCATGGAATAAGGGTTTTAGGGAAAAGACAGGAAAGTAGGTTATCCGTAATCTCACTGAATAGTGGAGCGGACTCAAAGGGTTGTTTTACTTCTGTTCCTAGGTCTTATAATCTAAATCTGAGACCCAGCAACAATAATCTTATAGAGTCACTAAAGTACAATCTGGAGCAGAGCTTCTGGATAATTTGTTCATTTCTCCTTAGCCCAAGGTACAGAGATCAATTTGACCACTGCTGAAACTGAGATTAATTAAATCAACACAGACTGCAATCAAACCCAAGATATCCCTGGTCTGTGTGCTGTAAAACCACACAGTTCATTAACCCCTCAGAGTTATAATGACACAAGGAATATACCGCCCAAAGAAAGGGTTGATTTTACCAACGACAATTTTATTGTCAACAGCTCTCGTGTATGAGAATAGCTTCTTATTTCCTTTAATATAAAGCACAATTTGTTCTACATACATGGAACAGAAGTCGAAGTCAGGGCTTTTACCCATCGATCTCTGTACTTCCATCTTTGATTAATAAACTGCAAAATACTGAAAAAGAATTAAACTGTAGAATGTTAGACTGACAGTTCCAAGAGCTGGGTCATTATGACAGTGAAATATGTTTATTAAATGGACTCACCATCTATACAGGCTCAATATAAGTTTGCATATCACCTACAGTATGTCACAGGAACAGGAAGTTGCTTTGTGACCACCTACAGGTTATTACTTATCCTCTTCCAGTCTTCAATCTTCCTCTGTCGCTTTATTTTTTGAACTATCCCTTGTTGCCCTTTTCTCATTTGTTACTCTATGTTCTCCTATTCTACTGAAACTTCCTAGTATCTCACCCACAGTACACAATGCTGCCTTGTGTTTCATTATTTTAAGATGAGGCACTTTGACATTAGGTAACCGACCCTAAATGTCATTTATCTTACTCTCCTGTCTAAGCAATATCTGAATTTCAATTACATTTTCCCATTTTCTTGAATTTAATACATTGAATGGATGTGGAGAAAAGAATTCTTCACTGGTGCATCTGTTCCAAAAGGATAGCAGCAGTTAGCTAGTTGGTTTGGATACTCTACCTTCTCCCATTTATTCTTCAGCTCCAATTATCTAAGAAAGTCAGGGGCTAGAAGACCTACCCCAAAGTACAAACTATTCCAGCTGAATATTTGTCTTAATTACTTATTTATCTTCTTTATAAGGAACATTAACTCTTTTTATTCTACCTTGAATTGTGGTGGTGCTGGGGTGGGAAAATGATAAAATCCCAGTCAAGGTGTCAACACCCACTCTCAGCAGATACTGGCTTCCTTTTAAAGTTTTACCCTGAATCTGTGGAAGTCTCTGATTATTTTTGACTTCAGTGATAAATATTAGTTAGCTTATAACATTTACAATATATTTGTAATTTCTTTTGCTGGAAAACATTGGATTTTGCATTGATTTGAATGAAGCAATGCAAATAACACAAATTGGAAACATATTGCCAAAACATGACTGATCAAATCAATTAAATTAAGCAACACTGAATTAAAATGTACACAATAAAAATGTTAAAAATCAGAGGAAAGGAAAAGCTTTCTTTCCAACATTCCACAGGCAATATAAAACCTGCTGTACTGTGGAATTTATCAACTCAACTCCCCCACTGATGAAAGGTTTTGTAATAATCTGCATCTTGCCTCTCAGAGAAGTGAATACTGCACAGCCCTGACCCAGCAGATTCTTTAACACATTTGCAAGGTCCCAGCAGCTCAAGGAGAAAGGATATTTGCCTACATCAATGGATTATCTGTACTTAAACTGGTAAGCCTCAATCCAGTTCCTAACCAGATACTCAGCTTTATGTTTTTACAGGTATTTATTTGCACCACAATCCCTGTTTTAACTGGGCCACATTCTCACTCAAATAGAATTCTGCACAAAATCCCCCCAAAAGTACTCCTTGGATGTGAAAAAGGCTTAGAGGTCCTTACCTCTGCATCCCAGTGCAAAGCCTAAAGAATCATAATGCTTATCAAGTAAAAACTGATGTTAAAAACTTTATAGTAGGATGCTTAAACTGCCAGTGACATTAAGACCAACTGACAGTGTGTAAACTGATCATTAGAAAATGTACTAACCGAGTCCACATTTAGCTAGAAGTTTAACAGAACACAGAACTTGCTGAACTGAAAGTTTTGATTTAGCCAATTATAAGGAGCTGCTTTGCACTAAGACTTTAATTGCTCTGACATTTTCTGATATTTAAAACCCATTAGGTGTTCAACTCAACTAATAAGCATATGCTACTTCTGTTGGACTATGACCTATTCAGCTGGATATTTAAAAAACGTATTTCCTCACTATAGGCAATAATTTGCTTCTCCTCTCTGCTGAACTAAAAAACTTATTACATTATTGCTTATTCTAACACATCCTTCCTCATAACCTTGAAAGTGTCTTAGACCTTACAATCATTCATTCATCCAGTTTTTACTATCTTGAGACTTTTAAAGGTGTAATTGCAGGTTTAACTTCATCTCTATGCTTCCCTCCAAGCCGCACACGTTCCTGATGGGGGACTATATCACTATCGTTCCCTACTGCAGAATCACTATCGTGGAACTCCCTCCCAATAGCACTGTGAATGTAACAGATGGACTGCAGTGATTCAAGAAGACAGCTTACTGGATGGGTCTTCTCATGGGCAACAATATTTATCACTGAAGTCAAAAGTAGAGACTTCCACAGATTCAGGGTAAAACTTTAAAAGGAAGCCAGTATCTGCTGAGAGTGGGTGTTGATACCTTGACTGGGATTTTATCATTTTCCCACCCCAGCACCACCACAATTCAAGGTAGAATAAAAGAGTTAGTGTTCCTTATAAAGAAGATAAACAAGTAATTAAAGCAAATATTCCGCTAGCCTGACTAGTGATGCTCAAATCCCATGAAAGAATGAAAAATACCTTGAAATCATCTAACTTGATTTAACTCATCTCCTCTCCATATGAAGAATGCTGCAGGAAACACCAAGACTCTCAGTCATAACCTCAATGCAGGTTGAAAATGTTTATGAGAGTAGGTGGACAGAGCAGTAATCTTTCAGATGGTATTTTTGCAACATAGTACTAATGAGAGGAAAGTTCTGACAACCATTATCGATAAGTAATATTGATATTAGAGTGAGAGAAGTGGGAGGTTTCAAGTCAGAGAAGGATATAAAGCAAAAATTAGCAGCCAAGATGTGCTTGGCACAGATTATTTCCTCACATATATTCTTGAATATTTGCACAATTAACACTAATTTATGTAGTCTACATCCAACATCATTCCACAATATTTTACATTTAGCACCTGTGCAACAATTATTTGCCTGGTTGCTGCGATTGAGACAGTGAAAGTGCCAGTTTCGGATGCAATAATGAATACAAAATGGCACAACTGCGTTGTCTAAGATGAGACACTAGCAACATTATGTGCTGTTGCAAGCTGTAAATAAAAAAAATGCATGCTGCACGATTTTACATTTTTCACTCACCTGTCCATCACCAGGTTCCCATCATTGACCCGGACCATGGTCCATATGTCCCAGTATTCTGCGTTCGTTGGCTGTGTGTGGGGTCCAAACACTGCACTGATCCTGGAAAAAGCCCCAAGCATATACCCCTTCAGGCAGCTTCTTCACACCCAAAGTTCCATTTGTCATTAAAATAAAAATGAATAAATGCAGCCATGAAAGGCATGGATTATCATGATAAACCCAACTAGTTCACAAAATAAAAACCAAATAAACTGTGGATGCTGTAAATCAGAAACAAAAACAGGAATTGCTGGAAAAGCTCAGCAAATCTGGCAGCATCTGTGGAGAAATATCAGAGTTAACATTTCGGGTCAAGTGATCCTCAGTTCTGAGGAAGGGTCATTCAACCCAAAACATTAACTTCGATTTCTCTCCGTCGATACTGCTAGACCTGCTGAACTTTTCCAGCAATTTCTGTTTTTGTTTCTAGTTCATGAAAGTTCTTTAGGAACTGAACTCCAATCTCTTACCAACATTACTCACCAACTTTCTATCCCTCTGAAATGACTATTAAGAATGGGCAATAAATACCGAATAATCTACATCTTAGTGGTACAGCAAACATTTTATTGACTGGCTCTTACGGGACCAGGAGCATGCCAGTGATCAAATATTCTGGTAATTGAAAGGTCCACATAATCAATGTAAAAACACAGACTAAGTAATAGAAACATAATGCAGGGGGTATTCATATCAATGATGTACTTTAGTTACAGCATAAATCACTTATATAATAATAAATGTGCCTTAAATAAAACTTACCAGTCAAGAGCCTTCTCACTCAGACCCTCAACTATTCGGACATAGCGGTATTTAAGGAGAAATTAACTTGAAATTGATTCAACTCTTGATATTTTATATGGCAATTTAATTGAAAAACAAGAATTTTTATGTCAAGGTAAATAAATTAAAAAACTATAATAATTGGACAGAACAATACAGTAAACTTCACAGTATTTGAGGTATATAATTTTTGCCAGTTTATCGAGTGCCAGTTAAAACAAAGTTTGCTGTACTATGAGGGTCTTTGATAAGTGGTGAATGCTCACTGAACAATGCTGTGACACAAGGAGATGTGGACCTGGACTCCTTTTACCATCTGAGAGTCTAGCTGGTGCTTAAGTTTTGCTCGAGAACTTGAGACATGTCACACCAAAAAGAGAGCCCAAATGAGACAAGCTAACAGTATGCCTGCAGTATATCTTCTTTAGTTCATTAGTACTATAAAAATACATCACACCAACTTTTTCTTCACTAAGGTTTGTGAATTAAAGACTCTATACTACAATTCATTGGAAAGCATTTTATCACAAACAGCAATTAAACTCTCACGTGCAACTCGGAAGGTTCAAATCAGTCCTGCCTTGTTTGTTCAATGAGTTGGAACGGTGGGTTGAGAATGGAACAAACACCCTATCCAATTCTTGTTCAGACAGAATTTGTTTATTTCTGTTGCACACTAGCTTTAATCCAGTTTACACCTAAATGCGTACAGTTACAGAGCTTACCCTTTTGAAAAGAAGTAGTAGTTCATAAGTCTGGTAAAGATGGGTGAAAAGCACCCACTGTCCTTGAGCAGCTGTTAAGAAAATAATCATAAAATTTATTTAGAAATCCAACGCTCATATCTTAATTCTATGTTTTGTCTCTGCTCGCAGGTACAACTCCCCCATACTTTACTGGATATTGAGAACAAATATGTACATAAGATTAGAAAGCCCATGTAGAATTTGCATTTACTATTGATAAACCTCAACCCCTGTTGTCAGAGCTTGTTACATTTCATGTCAATATTTACCATTGTAAACTGCTATCCACATTTCTCCTTCAACATTGCTCAACATTCAAAATGTTGTTTCAGATTCTGATCATGTGGCTCCCTGGAATGAGTTTCTGAAGTCTCTGTTCCAATTCAGTCAACATTCCTTACTTACACAAAATTATAACCACTATGTAGATAGGGAGGAAGAGCATAGTACATTAAGTAGCTATAAATGAAAAGAGCTGAAGTAACTTTTCATTTTTTCTAAGTTTTCGCAGTTTCAAATAGCATTATTACATTGCTTAAGGAATAGCAATGGAATTTTGCCAGTCCATGTTAACTCTTTACTACTCACTTCTGACAATAAGAATGTATTATATTTTTAAAATAATTTAAAATCTAGGTTAATAAAATAAGGATACAATATTAATTTCTTTTCCATTAGTAATACCAGTGACTTAAAATTTCAAAGAAAGCCTGACAAGGATGAAGCCTTCAAGTCTTGAACTAGGTAATATCTTCCAATTAGTACTTCTCCACTCTTGTGATTTACAAGATTCTAGGTACAATATGCACTGCGTTAGCTGATCTCACTGTCAACGAAATTCTACAACCCCACTGTGTTAGGCACAGTGTCAAACTAAAATAGGCCAAGTTTCCTAATTCTAATGAGCAGCTATTGATATGACAAGTACCACCAAAACCAGGATCAGGTTTGGGTTTTCCTGATGACTCCCCCAAACATGGGTAAATAATTTGTTGAGACCATTGTTGGCACTGACAAAAAAATAGACATTTCAGTGAGAAACTGGGCAACTGACAAGTGCGTAGGTCTGTACCCCAGCAGGAATTGCTGACACTGGAAAGGAAGGGGTGTAAGGATAAAAGAATCTGAAGAAAAGGTGACTCATCCCTTATAATATCACTTAAATTTTGCACGTCCCAGCTGAAAACATATACAACACAAAAAAATTTAAATAACTATTCCCCTCAAGCTACAGATCAACTGCTCTTCATTTTCTTCACAACGAACAATACTGGGCCAACACTCTTCACAGTCCTGGAAAGGATACCCACTGCAGCACACCTTTACCACCTTGCCGAGTGAACAGCCATAATTGCCAAATATCTCAAAGTTAACCGCTCTGGAACCTCATCTATTTCCTATTGCAGTTTTACTGCGTGCAATGTTTAGTACTACTGACGGGAAACTGGTGCTTTAAGCTTCAAGGTAGCTGCACGTTACATTGATTGGTTTCTATGTTCTCAATCAATTTAGCCTCGCTAGTTTGTGTGTGCATTCATGTTCTATATGAGCTGTTCCTGTTCTAGTTACTTCATCTCACCATATCAAAAGATTCTTCCAATCCTTGCTGCTTCACATACTTGGGTACATTTAAGGAGAAGCTTCATATGATATATTCAACTCTTAATTGGAGCTCAACCCTTAGTACAATGAATTCATGCAGATTTTATTTAAAATAGATAATATACAGACCTTCTGTATAAATCTTGGGTGGTTTGTCTCTGGAAATATTCCTAAAATGATTGCAAAGAATGAGGTAAGCTGTCATCCGGAGGAACTGAGTATGATATAAATGAGTTATCATTTTAACAAGAGAGCCAAATAGTGAAATACCTCCATTGGACAAGCACAGGCTATTAATCATCAGATGTCCAGGTTTACCATGTTCAAACCTAACATTGGAGAGATAATACACAATCATTTGAACTGTGAAACTTCCAATAGTGGGATTACATTGTAGTCCCGACAGGCGCAAGTCCTATCACAGATCCCAGTCTCAGACCAGGAATAATGCCAGAGGGTTCCAGCAGAACAGGATCAGTTCAGCCATTATTTCTGCTCAGCAATAATGATGCCCTATCCATCAGCATAGGCAGTATGGTGCAGAGTTATGCTCAGTGGCACACAGAGTCTGTAGCTGATACCAAGCTATACAATCTCAGGACTGATCCATGATCTATGCCAGGTTAGTTGATTTCAATCACAACCTCAACACAGGGGCAGAAATGCCATAAGACTGCCTCTGAGAAAAGACAGAATTCAGAAAAGTGCTCCATTTTTGATCACAATCCAAATGACTTGCTGAACACCAGGTAAAAATGGAACAGACTGTGGCCAGTGTGGTTCTGTCTACGAGTGTGCAGCCAGTTTGCAGAGGATAGTAATAAAGCGCTTGGAGGGGGGAGGATCTTGGTGTGGAGGATTTTGGCATTAATGTAACAGATTGAACATTGAAGCAGAGAGGTTGAGGGGATGCCTATTAGAGGTGTATAAGATTATGAGGGGCATGGACAGAGTGGATAGAAAGCAGTGTGCCCTTAGTTGAAGGGTAAAGAACAAGGAGACACACTTTTAAAGTGAAAGACAAGAGATTTAGAGGGGATTTGAAGAAAATTTTTCTCACCCAGATGGTGGCAGGGGTCTGGAGTGCACTGCATGGGATGGGAGTTGAGGCAGATAACCTCACAATCTTTGTACAGTACTTGGATGAACATCAGGAGTCATAACATTCAAGGCTATGGTCCAGTGCAGGAACGTAGGACTAGTGTAGGCAGCAGTGTATTGTTGGCGATAGACTCAATAGGCTTGTAGGGCTTCTTCTGTACTGTATGATTCTGTAAGCATTCACTAGGAATTCCAAATATACAGTTTTTGAAAAATTGCAGGTAAACAACATATTTAACGTTGTTGCTCAGGAACTGATTTCCCACCCCCACAAAATGCCACTTATTTTTAAAGTCATAACCTGTACAGCAGCTCCAGTGCAACAGTATCTCCATAATCATGGGCTAGGATGTTGATCTTCTGCTGAGAAAGGCCCAGTTCCACTAGTAGCCCCTGGACAATGTCTGCCTGCTCAAAGAAGGAGTATCTATGCAGCCTCTATTGAAGAGCAAATGCACCGCATTTAGCAATTAACCTTGCAGATACAAAAGCACCCCCCCAATTAATTGGCAAAATAGACACATCTCATGACAATGTTACAATTGCACAAACACATCTTTACCTTCAGCTATTTTAAAGATTCTCTCTCTCTATCTCTCTGTTAATGAACTATTTCTTTGATTGAAGTGACTTGTTATACAATTATATGTAGCACTCATGGAGTGCCAATACATAGCAATGAGTAATATGATCCATGACTGAAAGGCAGACAGTCTTGTATTTAAGTGCTTAAGTATCAATGAGGCTATTTTGAAGTGTAACCTTGGCTGTAATGCTGAAAATATAACAGCCAATTTGCACACATCACCAACGAAAATAGACCAAATAATCTGTTCTGATAATGTTGCTTAAGGCACAAATATTAGCAAAAAACTAAAATGTTCCATCAACCAGTACAACCAGTCACTGTAGTAGATTACATTGTTTTTTGTCATTCTTTCTTTCAAAAAGTATTCATTAATGCTTTTGAGAGTTGTAGTCTTTTACAGCTTAAATAGTTCTTTCACCAAAAATAAGCATTTTTAAAATAAATGTCCTATTCCTCCACTTCAATGGGACCAATGTCCCTGCAGCGGTTCAAGATTTCACTATCACCTTCTCTAGGTGAATTAGGAATGGGCAAGAAATGCTGACCTAGCCAGTGACATCCATATGAATATATATCAAAAAAAAATCACTGAAAATGGTCTTAAATATCTTTGCTGAACCATTTACTACTTTCATTGATGTACCCTAGTCAGTTTCTTAGTAAATTATTTTGATACGAAAAGTCTTTAAAAAGCAGGCCAACTAATGCCAATAGGCCTACAAAATGTTCATATTAGGAGTTTTCCAAACCACTGGAATTTCACAGTATCAGAATGCAGTATGGCCAACTGCGAGGGGACCTGTTTCAAATGAACAAATTTGTAAACCAGGGTAAAAGTTAGAGCCGTCTTGTGACACAGTGGTAAGTGTCCCTGTCCCTGAATCAGGAGGCCTGGTTCAAGTACCACTTGCTCCAGAGGTATGTAACAACATCTCTGAACAGGTTGATTAGAAAAGATAGGTTAATTTGAAAAAACAGCATAAAAGTATCACAGCAAGCACAAATATATAAAGGTATTCTTGGTTGTAACTCACGCCCATTTCAAATCCTCAAGTTTTTATTAATTTTTTAAAAAACTTTTTTTGAACTATTTTTCTAATCAGCCTGTTCATAGGTGTTATTATACACCTGTGGAGCAGGTGGGACTTAAACACAGGCCTCCTGGTCCAAGGTTAGGGACACTACCACTGTGCCACAAGACAACCCAACAGATTGGACTGATTTCATTCAGTTTGCACTGATCTAACTGGTGGAAACAAGCAGAAACCCTCTCCCTATAAATTTTTTGCAAATTAAAATCCTACAGTTGACAACTATTCAGCTTTCTACATACTATGAATTACATTCAGTGCTCAAAGGGTTAAACCTTCCATAAAAGGAATTGAACATTTCTCAGCAATCAGATACTCACAGGTTTATCACTAAATCCAAAGCCAAGAAAATCTAATGCGATAACTCGATTAAACCTCAGAGTTAAGCCTTCCCAGATCTAAAACAAAAAGCACATAACAATCCTTTTGGTACTCTCCAACATTCTATAGAGTGTTTAGATCTTAATTGTTATAGGTGAATCTGCTTAAATAAAGAGATCTCTTTGATCATTCACTCTAGTTTATTTCAAAATTAAAACTTAAATATATATTTTTGATAATAAAGCAAGTAAAGTCACCATAATCCTACCAGACCATTGGGCTGTTCTGTCACTGGAGAGAGATGACTGGTGGTGGTTTAACCCAAGGATAACCATGCCTCAGGTGAGGGGAGAGGTTGAGGAGAGTCCTTCATAGTAACCTCAACCAATGTAGGAATTGAACCCAGAATCACCAGTGGTCCAGCCAACCGAGTTAACCAACCTCCTAAGTTTGACAGTATTCTAGGTTTCAGGATCTCTCGGTACTGAGTGAAATCAATTTCCAGTAGTAACCAGAAATAAAACTCCTAGCCAATTTCACCCCTCGAGTGAAGGTGTACTAGAACCAGCTAAGAATTCTACCAGATGAAATAGCAAAGCTCAGTGTTCAAAAATGTCAGATTTTAGATATTTTCACAACGGAAGTAATCCATTCAAACTCTACTGCATTCAATCCAGTTCTACCTGTATGTCAGTGTAATATTTTATCCACAACTCACGGGCTCACTCCTCAAAGTCACAGCTCCACCATCGTTACCAAATCCATTCTCCACTTTAAAATCAAAACAAGGGAAAACAATTTTGACCAAACAACTGGACCAAGTCTTGACATTCTTCTCCCCCACTCCTTACCTTGTGCCAATCATAGCTTGATGTTGGGAAACCATGCAAAAGGATCACTATGTCGGAACTGCCAACAGCACCCAGAGAATCTGAAATTTGTACACAGATTGCATTAAAACAGCCTAAAGAACATTGGGCAAGTTTAGGCTAGAGATCCCATGACACGAATTGAAGAAAAGTCTGGGCTAGCATTCCTTCCTTAAATATTATCAAAAACAGCAGATTCATTCATCACATTATTGTTTGTGAAATCTTCCTGTTCGCAAATGGTGCCCATTTATCAATATAAGGTATTACATGTCAAAGTAATTATATTGAACTCTTTAAGATAACTCAATGATAAGTCGTGATGTGTATTCAAGGATAGCTACGATGTCCCTACTCGTCAGAATCCAGCCTTTTTTCCAAGGATCACATTGTGAACCCAGATGGATGATAAAAGCTGCCCTAGATCAGGTTCTGAAAGCACCCACATGCCATCATTACACCCTCGTCAAACATGAGATATTTGGACCAAGTTAGCCAAACATTAAGGGCTTCCTACACAAATGTAGGCTTTGCCAAAGAGGGCTTTCTACTGAATGAGGAACCTGACAACAAAAATAAAAGGTTAGGACAGATGGTTAAAGTCTTCTCTTAAGATAAATGGCACAACTTCAAATGTTATTGTTAATGTACTTGCTTCGTTGCTCACATCTTACAACTTTGCATTTGTAACGCACTATCCTCAAAGAGCGACTTTTAGTTAAGTAAACCCTGATCAAGAGTCTGCCTATTTCCATAGGCCTTATAATGTTGAGAACAGTGGGTTTATACATTTAATTATCACAACTTTTCAGAAAAAAATGTGCATTTAGAAATGCAAGCCAACGTAAGACAAATATTCCCATTTGTCACATAACAAAGCAATAAACATTTACATGTACAATTACAGATTAATTAAAGCCATGTCATTGGAGCATTAAGAACAGAACTATATAATTAAGTGATATGAGCCTGCCCTACCATTTAGTATCACTGTCATATCATTTTAAAACCCTCACCTCTGTAAAATATGCGGTGGTCTTTGTAAGTAAAGAAGGCTCCAGCCATTCGCCATGAATAGAGAGACGGTGAGAGACTCGGGGGAGGAAGGTGAAGGTAGACTGCAATAAGTGGTGCAGCGAGAAGTGCAACCTGGATCCACCACTCTTTCATTTTTAAAACAAAAACTACCACGTATGGATTCTTCAAAGAAAATCGTAATTCAATCCTGGCTCTTTCTTGTAAGTGGACTTCACTTTCAAATTAGACAAAGGCAAGAGAAAAATAGTTATCACTAATACCTGTGGGTTTATATTCAAACATATTACAAGTTGTACAACCTCCAGGCCACTAAAAGAAGAAGTCTTTCAATGTTATTTTAAAGCTATGGCTAATCTTTTAAACCAACACCCATCCGGCTAAACATCTACAAAACCATGTTAAACTACCATCCAAATTAAACACTCAGCCCTCATACAAAAATATCAAGAGAAGTTTCAATCCTGAAGCAATTCGCTTATAAAGGTACACTGTTCAACCTCACAAATGGGTAAGGGTACTTGGGTAGTAAACTCCAAAGTTTGATCCATGGCCTCTATTGAGCACACTGACCTCCACCAAGATAGTACTTTCAACTTCACTATAGTCAAGGAATTCTTGCACTAGACAAAAAGATGGAAAGACACAGGAAAATCATCAAGGCTTGCCACTCCTGCAAGCAATCCAGCCACTCCCTCTGCAATGAAGACATAGTTAAAAATGCTGTACCCACATGTGGCTTTTAAGTGGCTGTTGGCAACACCCTCAGCTGTATGGGTCCTGGAGGTTTTTACATTATGGACAAAGTACCACATGACAATCTGACTACATTTATGCAAAGTCATTAATGCAGAATGTCCCACGACACTTCACAAGAGTGATATTGAACAAAATTTGACAAGTCACACAACAGGATTTCTGTTCCAATGTACACATCTTTAGAATGGGAGGCAGAGAGAAGTGATGCCACCCTCTAGGATTGTTCTGGGGTCCCCAGGAATTAAATATTAATCTACCAAGCATTACTGCAAGGAACTGTGAAGAAATATCATAGAGGCATTAAAAATCTGTTGTTTTGTGCATTTTTTTTCTACTCTTGTTTATCATTATTAAAAATATTGCAAATTGGAAGGAGGCTGTTTGGCAGGCTAATTCAGGCAACAACATCATATGATGAAACTCCAGGAATATGAGCCTCATTTGGACAGATACATGAATAAGAAAGGTTTAGAGGGATATGGGCCAAATGCAGGCAATTGGAATTAATTTAGTTTGGGAAACTTGGTCAACATGAACGAGTTGGACCGAAGAGTCTATTTCCGTGCTGTGTGACTTTGTCCAACCAGAAGTAACAGCCACAAACAGGAAAGATAATAAAATAAATTATTTGCATCAAATTTGTGTGGTTGTATATTCTTTCTTTAAAAAGAATTCTGAACTCATTAACACAACTTATACACACATCTAGTTTCTGGAGTGCTGAACAAATCCTGATTTTAGCATGGTTTAATAACACCTAGGACTAACATAATCCGTAATAGCCCTGCTCTTCATGAAAAAGTCTGACAACAGTCTGCTCCTGTAAATTTGCACAAAACTTTTTCAAACAAGTTTGAACAGCGTCTGATCTAATCAAAATACTGTTTCTTTTAAAATAAAATCTGAAGGGGTTTAAATGTCACGTTTCAAGCCAAAAATACTAAATAGGGTCATTTGTACTTAAGAAAGTGGCAAAACGTAGCAGCATTTTGTGCGAGAAATAGATGAGTGAGCTCCACGCACCACTTACCTATACTCAGGTAAACTCTCATAGTCCCAAAGCACTTCTCACCTGAGAATACGATTATTTCCGGGTCAGTTCCGTTAAGCTCCTCGCTCCGCCCCTTTTCCTATGGTTGATGACAGCCAGAGGAGAGGATGTCTCCCACTACTGGCCATGAGGGTAATCTGCAGCGCCAGATGCCCAATACCTAGATGGACCAGCCGCTTGGTGCAGTGAGAGATTCTATTGTTAAAAGACTCATGAGAAAGTGTTAGGTTGGCCCAGGTTCAACAAATTAAAATCTAATCAAAAATTTCTCCCCCGTTACTTTCAAAGAAGCCCAACCATTAAAAAAATGCAAACGTGAATGCAATAAAAATGGAAATTATTGGAGAAAACCAGCAATTCTGGCAGCATTTGGGGAGACAGAAACAGATTCAGTGTTTTGATTCCACTGTGACTTCTTTGGAATTGAAGGGACCTGGAAAAATGATAGGTCTTAGTTTCAAAGGATGTTATTAAATTGGAAAGGGTGCAGAAAAGAAAGGAATATTACCAGGACTTGAGGGTTTGAGTTGTAAGGTGAGGCTGGACAGGCTGGGACTTTTTTTCCCCAGGAGTGTAGTAGGCTGAGAGGTGACCTTATAGAGGTTTATGAAATCGTGAGAGGCATAGATAAAGTGAATAGCCAAGGTCTTTTCCCTAGTGTATGGGGAGTCCAAAACTAGAGGTCACAGGTTTAAGGTCAGAGGGGAAAGATTGAAAGAGACCTGTGGGACAACTTCTTCACACAGACGGTGGAACGTATATGGAATGAACTGCCAGAGGAAGTGGTAGAGATGGGTACAATTACAACATTTAAATACATTTGAATAGGTACATGAATAGGAAAGGTTTAGACGGATATGGACTAAACATAGACAAATGAGACTAGTTTAATTTGGGAAACCTGGCCAACACAGACAAATTGGACCGAAGGCTCTGTTTCTATGCTGTATGACTCTATAACTCCATGACATTTGATCTGAAATGTTAACTGTGTTTCTCTCTACAGAAATGCTGTCAGATCTGGTCAGTTTCTCAAGCATTTATTTTTATTTCGGGTATCCTGCATCCACAGTACTTTGCTTTTAAATATTAATGTGCTCCACAGGAACTGTCCACAATAGGCTACTTGCTGTGGTGCTCGTAGGTAGCAGACCTCAAGATATAAATAATTTGGTGGACATCTCTCCAGGACATTTGTATCCAATGATAATTGCAGTCATGCATCGGTGAGTTGCCAAGCTTTTGGTTTTGTTGTGATCAGCTGGGCTCAGAAACCTGCAAATCAGAGGACTAAGAAATTTACAAGTGCAGTTTCCCAGGAGGTCTTGTAGTGGTAACATCCCTGCCAATGAGATAGAACACCTAGTTCAAGTCTCATTCCTGGACAGGATGACCAAAGGGAAAGTTTGTTCACAACATGACCAAACAGTTTAAGTATTAATTTGCCAATCCCCAAATGGCAGACGGTAAGAAGAAGAGAAACTCCTGGTCAGCAATGTGACGGAAAGAAAATTCGAGCCTTTACCACCACTATACATAACTACAGCCAAACCAAGCATATAGAAACATGAACAGAGGCTGGGGTGAATGAAATTGGTTTCAATAGCAGTGAGCTCCAGGGTGGTTAGGAGGAGGCAATGTGGCAAGATGTAAAAAGCCTGAGAACAACGCACAATTTTTACTTCTATTCATTTGCAGGATGTGGGCGTCGCTGGCTGGCCAGCATTTCTTGCCCATCCCTAGTTGTCCTTGAGAAGGTGGTGGTGAGCTGTCTTCTTGAACCACTGCAGTCCTCCTGCTGTGGGTTGACCCACAGTGCTATTAGGGAGGGAATTCCAGGATTCTGACCCAACGACAGTGAAGGAACGGTAATATATTTCCAAGTCAGGATGGTGAGTGACTTGGAGGGGAACTTGGAGGTGGTGGTGTTCCCATATGTCTGATGCCCTTGTCCTTCTATATGGAAGTGGTCGTGGGTTTGGAAGGTGCTGTCTGAGGATCTTTGGTGAATTTCTGCAGTGTATCTTGTAGATAGTACACACTGCTGCTACTGAGCGTCGCTGGTGGAGGGAGTGGATACTTGTGGATGTAGTGCCAATCAAGCAGGCTGCTTTGTCCTGGATGGTGTCAAGCTTCTCGAGTGTTGTTGGAGCTGCACTCACCCAGGCAAGTGGGGAGTATTCCATCACACTCCTGACTCGTGCCTTGTAGATGGTAGACAGGCTTTGAGGAGTTACTCGCCACAGTATTCCTAGGTTCTGGCCTGCTCCTGTAGCCACTGTGTTAATGTGGTGAGTCCAGTTGAGTTTCTGGTCAATGGTAACCCCCAGGATGTTGGTAGTGGGGGATTCAGTGATGGTAACACCATTGAATGTCAAGGGATGGTGGTTAGATTGTCTTTTATTGGTGATGGTCATAGCCTGGTATTTGTATGGCGCGAATGTCACTTGCCACTTGTTAGCACAAGCCTGGATATTGACCAGACCTTGTTGCATGTCAACATGGACTGCTTCAGTATCTGAGGAGTCACGAATGGTACTGAACATTGTGCAATCATCGGCGAATATCCCCACTTCTGACCTTATGATGGAGGGAAGGTCATTGAAGAAGCAGCTGAAGATGGTTGGGCCAAGGACACTACCCTGAGGAACTCCTGCAGAGATGTCCTGGAGCTGAGATGATTGACCGCCAACAACCATGACCATTTTCCTAGGTGTCAGGTATGACTCCAACCACCGAAGAGTTTGCCCCCGATACCCATTGATTCCAGTTTTGCTGGGGTTCCTTGATGCCACACTCGGTCAAATGCAGACCTGAAAGGGCTGTCACTCTCACCTCACCTCTGGAATTCAGCTCTTTTGTCCATGTTTGAACCAAGGCTGTAATGAGATCAGGAGCTGAGTGGCCCTGGCGGAACCCAAACTGGGCATCACTGAGCAGGTTACTTCCGAGCTGGTCTGCTTGATAGCATTGTTGATGACACCTTCCATCACTTTACTGATGATTGAGAGGAGACTGATGGGGCAGTAATTGGCTGGGTTGAATTTATCCTGCTTTCTATGTACAGGACATACTTGGCCAATTTTCCACATTGTCGGGTAGATACCAGTGTCATAACTGTACTGGAACAGCTTGGCTAGGGGAGCAGCAAGTTCTGGAGCACAAGTCTTCAGTACTTTTGCCGTAATGTTTATAGGGCCTGTAGCCTTTGCAGTATCCAGTGTCTCCAAGCGTTTCTTGATATCACGTGGAGTGAATCGAATTGGCTGAAGACTGGTACCTGTAATGCTGGGGACCACTGGAGGAGGCTGAGGTGGATCATCCACTCGGCACTTCTGGCTGAAGATTGCTGCGAATGCTTCAGCCTTATCTTTTGCACTGATGTGCTGGTCTCCTCCATCATTGAGGATGGGGATAATTGTGGGGCCTCCTCCTCCAGTGAGTTGTTTAATTGTCCACCACCATTCACGACTGCATGTGGCAGGACTGCAGAGCTTAGATCTGATCTGTTGGTTGTGGGATTGCTTAGCTCTGTCTGTCACTTGATGCTTCCACTGTTTGGTGTGCAAATAGTCCTGTTTGGTGGCTTCACCTTGTTGATACCTCACCTTCAGGAATGCCTGGTGCTGCTCCTGGCATGTCCTCCTACTCTCTTCATTGAACCAGGGTTGATCCCCTGGTTTGATGGTAATGTTTGAGTGGGGGATATGCTGGGCCATGAGGTTACAGATTGTCCCAGAGTACAATTCTGCTGCTGCCCACAGCAACTCATGGATGCCCAGTCTTGAGTTGCAAGATCTGTGCAACGTCTATCCCATTTAGCATGGTGATCATGCGACACAACACAATGGAGGCTGTTCTCAATGTGAAGGCGGGACTTCGTCTCCACAAGGACTGTGCAATGGTCACTCTTACTGGTACTGTCATGGACAGATGCAACTGCAGCTGGCAGATTAGTAAGGATGAGGTCAAGTATGCTTTTCCCTCTTGTTGGTTCCCTCACCACCTGCTGCAGACTCAGTCTAGCAGCTATGTCCTTTAGGACCCCACCAGCTCAATCAGTAGTACTGCTGCCAAGCCACTCTTGCCATTGAAATCCCCCACCTAGAGTACATTTGGTGCCCTTGCCATCCTCAGTGATTCCTCTAAGTGTTGTTCAACATTGAGGAGTACTGAATCATCAGCTGAGGGAGGACAGTATGTTGTAATCAGCAAGAGGTTTCCTTGCCCACGTTTAACTTGAAGCCATGAGCTTCACGGGGTCCAGAGTCAATGTTGAGGACTCCTAGAGCAACACGCTATCGACTGTATACCGCTGTGCTGCCACCTCTGCTGGGTCTGTCTTGCTGATGGGTCAGGACATATCCAGGGATGGTGATGGTGGTGGCTGGGACATTGTCTGCAAGGTATGATTCTGTGAGTATGACCACATCAGGCTGTTGCTTAACTAGTCTGTGAGACATCTCTCCCAATTTTGGCACTAACCCTCAGATGTTAGTGAGGAGGACATTGTAGGGTCAACAGGGTTGTTTCTGCCGTTGTTTTTTCTAGTGCTTAGGTTGATGCCAGGTGATCTGTCCAGTTTCATTTCTGTGAGACTTCGTAGCGATTTGTACAACTGAGTTGCTTGTTAGGCCATTTCAGAGGGCAATTGAGAGTCAACCATATTGCTGTGGGTCTGGAGTCACATGTAGGCCAAACCGGGTAAGGATGGCAGATTTCCTTCCCTGAAGGGCACTAGAGAACCAGATGGGTTTTTCCGACAATCGACAATGGATTCATAGTGATCAGTAGATTCTTAATTCCAGACTTTTTTTTTGAATTCAAATTCCACCATCTGCCGTGGTGGGATTCAAACCCGGGTACCCAGAACATCAGCTGGGTTTCCGGATTAATAGTCTAGCAATAATACCACTAGGCCATCGCCTACCCCTGGAATGGAAAATAAATCGAGGTTACGCTTTTTGGAAGCCCAGTCTGTTAGATATAATGGGATAAATATATATTTATAATCAATAAACGTTTTGAAAATCCAATATGTTAAAAATTGAAATTAGGATGGCACAGTGGTTTGCACTGATACCTCACAGTGGAAGGGACACAGGTCCGATTCCAGCCTTGGGAGACTGCCTGTGTAGAGTTTGCACATTCTCCCTGTGTCTCTGGTGCTCTGGTTTCCTCCCACAGTCCAAAGATGTGCAGATTAGCTTGATTGACCATGCTCAATTGCCCTGTAAAGTCCGGGGAATTGCAGGCTAGTAAGTACTGTAAATATCCCAACCTCATGGTAAATATGGGGGTTGAGTGGGATGTTCTTCAGAGGGTCAGTGCAGAATCAATAAGCTGAATGGCCTCAACCTGCACTGTAGGGATTCTATGAAATCACTGTTATATTATTTGTAAATAAATAATGTTGTTATGAGGATGTATACCCAGAGTTTCATATTTTATTGCTTTACTGCAGAGCCCAGGAACCATCAGTTGACCAGTTATATGGAGAACAGCAAAATAAAACACGGAAGTTCCAACATTTTAATTCGACAATCGTGATTATTTCAAACTCCTGAGAACAAGTCATAACATTAAGCTTTCAAAGTTCACAGCTAAAAAAATTGCCTCAGTTGATAAAACTACATAAACGAATCACGCAAGCAAAATGTACCAGAATTAGCAAGTAATGTTTAATCCTATTAGGTACTGTAGAATCAGTGAGTGACACAGCAGAGAAGACGACCATTCGACCCATTAAGTTTGTGCAGCTCTTTGAAAGAGCCATCCAGTTGTTGCATTTCCCTACCTTTTACAATAACCCTGCATTTTTTACTCTTGTTTCTCCAGGTCCATTTAAAGAAAGTTAATAAATCTGTACCCATTTCCTTTTCCAGACTGTGCATTTCAAATCATAACAAGCTGCGGCAGAAAATTCACGAGCCTCCTTTGGTTCTTTTGCTGTCCGGAGTTGGCGGCAAAGCCCTTTTGACAGTTTCGTGGAGTCCTGGCTCTATTTTTGTGAAAGAAAAGCCAACATCCATGCACCAACTTCTTTTCCCCTCACAATGTATCTTAAAAAAAAAACTTTGAATGAAAGTGGATGAAATGAAATGAGAGTATAGGCGGCCACCTTTGTTACGGACAATATTTCTCCCCCAGTTTGAGCCAGGGCGTCTCAGGCGTTGCCCCAGCAACCGCCGCCCGCCCTAGTAACGGCACCCAGGAATAAGCTGCCTCCTCGTTGGTCCTTTTCGAACGCAGCGGCCAATCGGAAGTATGTTTAAATGTCAGTGGCGGTTTTTGCTGCTTGGTTGGTCAGGGCTTTAATGAATTTATTTATTAATTAATTTATTGTTTGTTTGGTCGATCGAAGGAGCCGGAGGCTGAGGGTTAAGCAATGTCAGTGAAGAGTTCGATTGGGAATCCTGAGGTTTGTGGAGAGCCTGGAGTTCTTGTCTGTCAGGGGATGGGAAGGGGGGCACACGGCTATCCGACTGTGTAGGCCTCAGAGCTTGGCTGACCCCCTCCTCCCCATCAACATCTATATATCCACGACCCTCGTTTCTCTCCCACACCCCTTGATGAGCCGTTCCACCCAGCCCTTTCCTTTGTGCCCTCGCCATTCTTCTTGTTGACCCTGCTGTGTCTTCGGCCATCCCTGGCGACACCCTTGTCATCACTTGCCCTGTGCCCTCCATCTTCCACCTTGTATGTTGTGCCCTCAGTCATAGCGTCAGCGGTTTGCAGCACAGATTTAGGCCCTTCGGCTATTGACTTTGCGCTGGTCAAAAATAACCACCTAACTATTCTGATCCTCTTTTCCAGCTCTTGGCCTTTAACTTTGTATGCCTTGGCATCACAAGTGCACATCCAGATTATTCCTAGATGTTATGACGGCTTCTGCCTCAATGACCCTTATGGTCAGTGAGTTCCAGATTCCCACCCACCCTTTGCATGAAAAAATATTTCCTTCTCAGGCGACTATATGGAGTTTGCACGTTCTCCCTGTGTCTTTAAGGGTTAACTCCCACAGTCCAAAGACATGCAGGTTAGGTGCATTGGCCATGCTAAATTGTCCATAGTGTCCAAGGATGTGCAGGCTATATGGATTAGCCATGGGAAATGCATGGTTACAGGGATGGGGTGGGTGTGGGTAGGATGCTGTTCAGAGGGTCGATGTGGACTCAATGGGCCGAATGGCCAGCTTCCAAACTGCAGTGATTCTATGATCTCCTCCAAACCTTAATTACCTTAAATCTATGCTTCCTGGTCATTGATCCCTTTATCAAAGTGAAACGTTTCTTCCTGCCTCTATCTATTGCCTCTCATAATTTTACCATCTCAATCACGTCCCCTCTCGTTCTGCTGTGCTCCGCTCCAAGGAAAATAACACCACTCTATCCGAGTTCAGGAGCAGTGCAAAATGAGTTGCCAACTTGACTCCACCTCCTTTGGGCTTAAGTTCTCATGCCCATCATTTTCTCTCCCTCTCTCAAAATCCTCCATCCTTTTCTCTGGATCCCTCCCTCTGCCCAATCATTTGTTGAAATGCAGTTCATTCTCTACATTTCTGTCGTTGCTTAAAATTCATGCAACTTGCTGTTTTTGTAGTAACTATTTTTGTCGTTTTATTTCTCCATAGTTTCTGAAGAAAAGAGTTGTACCAAATCCAAAGTATCATTATGTTCGAGCACGAATTGATACTGGTAAGTAGACTAAATAATTGCCTTGATTTGTCAACTCGGGCTTAATATTCTGCGGGCATTACAAAACAAAATCTAGATAATCTTATCAGGATGTGAAATATTTTATTTTCCATGAAACATTTAAGAGAATTGGGAGATCCTTCAAGAAAGTCACTAAATGGCATAGAAAAAGCAGAGGTATGAAATTAGAATGGGCAGCTCCAATATTGATGTTGCACTGACAGAAGCATGATGGACTAAATAACCTTTCCATCTTTTTGGTCCAGAAATTGCTATGCTTATAACAAAAGGGAATGGAAAAAGCATGTTAGAAGATGATGGTACAGTATTCAAAGAGCATTGACACACTAGCAAATTTCATGAATTGATCATGTCAGACTGCTTCTGAGACCCACTGCAGCCTTGACATAACATTCTTGATGAAGGTGAGATGTGAGGGAGCGTTGAGAGATGATTTATTTTCTTTCCCAAAGGTTTGCTTTCCTTCACCTATCTTGGCCGATTTAATTTAAAGTGCAGTGAACGAAATGTATAATATGTAATTGATGAACATCTGTTTTGAAATGCAATGATAGTGGATTTTACTTTACTGCTAATTATACGTCAATAACATGTTTTCCATGATTAGGCAGATTATATAAAATCTGAGAGTATCATCAGTAGGAATCACAGCCATGCAAACCACTTCTAATTTGACCAAACTGGTAGCATGGTTGTCTCTGGGTTAGCTGCATATGGATGAATTGGAGAAGGGAAGTTTAGGAGAGCTTGAGTTGAGGAACATTTCAGTCTCAGGCAGAAGAAGCCTAATCTTTCCTAAATCTTCCTTCCCCCTCTGGTGCTATTAAGAAACCTGAAAGTCTCAAGCTTTTCTTCTCTTCTGATTTTGTTCAGCTTGGTATGAAAGTTGCTGTGGCTTCTGTACTGAAACCAGAACTGAAATTGTAGTTGGAGATCAATTAGACCCTAATCTCTGTAATTAAGGAAAAGCCTTGTTAGTATAGGGCATCTTGGATTCAATTAAATAGGTAGGATTCATGTTGGTTTTCATCAAATAACGTACACGTGTTCTTGCAGTTTTGGCCAGGACATAAATTTTCTTTTATTCATTTGTGGGATGTGGGTATCTCTGGCTGGCCAGCATTTATTGCCTGTTCCTAGTTGCCCTTGAGAAGGTGATAGTGAGCTGCCTTCTTGAACTGTTGCAGTCCACCTGCTGTGGGTTTACCCACTATGCCATTAGGGAGGGGATTCCAAGATTTTGACCCAGCAACGATGAAGGAACGACGATATATTTCTAAATCAGAATGGTGAGTGGCTTGGAGGGGAACATGAAGGTGGTGGCGTTCCCACATATCTGCTGCCCTTGTCCTTCTAGATGGAAGTGGTCGTAGGTGCTGCCTGAGGATCTTTGGTGAATTTCTGCAGTGCATCTCGTAGAAAGTACACACTGCTGCTACTGAGCGTTAGTGGTGGAGGGAGTGGATGCTTGTGGATATAGTGCCAATCAAGCAGGCTGCTTTGTCCTGGATGATGTCAAACAGCTTGAGTGTTTTTGGGGCTGCACTCATCCAGGCAAGTTTGGAGTGTTCCATCACACTCCTGACTTGTGCCTTTATAGATGGTGGACAGGCTTTGAGGAGTCAGGAGGTGAATTACTCGCCGCAGTATTCCCAGCTTCTGACCAGATGAGGTCAAGAATATTTTTCCCTTTTGTTGGTTCCCTCACCACCTGCCACAGACCCCGTCTAGCAGCTATGTCCTTTCGGACCCAAACAGCTTGATCTGTAGTACTGCTGCCGAGCCACTGTTGGTGGTGGACATTCAAATCCCCCACCCAGAGTACATTTTGTGCCCTTGCCATCCTAAATGCTTCCTCCAAGTGTTGTTCAAAATGGAGGAGTACCGATTTGTCAGCTGAGGGACGATGGTATGTGGTAATCAGCAGGAGGTTTCCTTGCCCATGTTTTAACATGAAGCCAAGAGACTTCATGGGATCCGGAGTCAATGTTGAGGACTCCCAGGGCAACTCACTCTTGACTTTATACCACTGTGCCCCCCACCTCTATCCGGTCTGTCCTGCTGCTGGGACAGGACATATCCAGGGATGGTGATGGTCGTGTCTGGGTCATATCCAGGGATGGTGATGGTCGTGTCTGGGTCATATCCAGGGATGGTGATGGTCATGTCTGTGTCATATCCAGGGATGGTGATGGTCGTGTCTGGGACATTGTCTGTAAGGTATGATTCCATGAGTATGACAATGTCTGGTTGTTGCTTGACTAGTCTGTGAGACAGCTGTCCCAATTTTGGCACTAGCCTCCAGTTGTTAGTAAGGAGGACTCTGCAGGGTTGACAGGGCTGTTTCTGCCGTTGTCTTTTCCAGTGCCTACGTCGATGCCAGGTGATCCATCCGGTTTCATTGCTTTGAGATTTTGTAGCGATTGAATGGCTTGCTAGGCCATTTCAGAGGGCAGTTGAGAGTCAACCACATTGCTGTGGGTCTAGAGTCACATGTAGGCCAGACAAGGTGAGGGTGGCAGATTACCTTCTCTGAAGGACGTTAGTAAACCAGATGGGTTTCTCTAACAATTGGCAATGATTTCATGGTCATCAGTAGATTCTTAATTCCAGATTTTTCTTTGTTGAATTCAAATTCCACCATCTGCTGTGGCGGGATTCAAATATAGATCCCCAGAACATTAGCTAAGTTTCTCAATTAATAGTCTAGTCATAATACCACTAGGCCATCAACTACCCATTAAATGGACACAATCTGATTGGTAGGTCACTGAAGTCAGTGGAAAGGCAATTAAGGTGATGTTTACAACAAGAGCTGATTAAATATCACCCATTTTGTGCTCATTCATCAAATGCAACTTCAACCTTCAAGTTGTACTGCACCATATTTATACTCTAATTGTATGGGCTCCTGGTCAGTATTTTTTATGCAGAGCTTTAAGAACACCTCCTTGTCTTGATGCATTAGACTAGGAGAGAGTTCATTGATGGTTGGTTGGAATGATACAAATAAAGAGTTTTATTTATAAGAAGTTTTGAATTTAGCGTGTATTCCTCAAAATTATAAATGTTAAAGAGTGATCAGATTTCAATGTTTAAAGCAAGTAATAAATTTGATAGCAATAAAAACAGAAATTGCTGGAAATGTTGAGCAGGTCTGGCAGCATCTATGAAGAGAAATCAGAGTTAACGTTTCAGGTCTGTTGACACTTCCTGAAGGGTCCAGCAATTTGCCAGCAATTTATGTTTTTGTTTCTGATTTTCACCACCCACAGTTCTTTCGGTTTTTATTAAGAAAATTGATAGGATGTTGGCTTCCAAGTTGCGTAAAAGTTAATCTGATTAAAAGCAATTGATGAAAAAACATCACACAAGCAGTGGAAAGAATGTCGGACATATTGCTCCTGGAAGTTTCTTGTGCAAAATTAACTGATGAATTAAAAATCCAGATGGAAAGTTTCCTGGAAATCAGGTATTAAAATTATGTAGTGAGCGGAAGAAATCAGAATTTAGATACAGATATTTTCTAGCCAACTTGTCAGAACTGCTTCTGGAGCAAGTGGGACCTGATTCCAGGTCTCCTGGTTCAAAGCTAAATGGGGATCACGCTTGGCCCAATTGCCCTACCCCTGTTTCTGTGTAACAACCAGTGGTGTGGTAATACCACCTTAAGATGCATGAATGCTGCAGGTTCATAATAACACTGTAAAAGAAATGCTCAAAATATTTACCAGCCTTAACTTAATCCAGCATTCTCTTCTTTGGGGCAAGATGTTGTGGATCAATCTCTACTCCAGAGAGATGAAAGCATAATCTAGGCTGAGACTTCAGTGCAGTACTGAAGGAGTGTTAAACATCAGGAGATGGCTTATTTTGAGTGATGTGTTAAACCAAAGTCATATGCCTGCTGAGGTGAATGCAAGGAATCCCAGGACACTGTATAAAAAAGAATAGCTAAATTCTTCTGGTGTCCTGGAAAAAGTTTAGGAATGTAGGAACAGAAGTACTCCATTTAGCCCCTCCTCCCTGTTCTACAATTCAATTAGACCATTACTGATCAGTAACTGCTTACATTTGACTTTGCCCCATATCCCCAATACTTTTAGATAACAAAAAGTAATGAAATAACTTTTTCTAATCAATCTTGGATTAAAATTAATAATTGAACCAGCTGTTTGTGAAAGTGTGTTTTAAACTTCAATTAATTTTTGTGCAGAAGTACTTCCTAACTTCATGCTTAATGGCCTTGCTTTAAATTTTACACTATGCCCCATCATTCTATGTTTTTCAATGAGTAGAAATAGTTTCTTGTCATCTAAGCTACTGTTCCTGCCCCTTACCTTCTAAACTCGTGGGAATACAACCCTAGTTTTTATAATCTGCCCTATTTAACCCTTAAGAGTTCAGGCATCATTCTGGTATATTTATGTCATACTCTCTCTGAGATCGACATATTTTTCCTGAGATGCACAGTGAGGTCCAACCAGGTATATAATAGCTGCACTGTAATTTCTTCCCATTTGCGTGTGTGTGTGTGGGCTATTCAACCGATTTCATATCCAAGTCAATAATTTGTCTTCAGTTTTATCAAATTCAACTTCCTCTAACAATTTCTTTGAGTGACTTTATTAAATGTATCTGGAAGTCTATGTAAATAACATCCAAAGACAGTCACTATTCACACTGTTAGCCACCACTTCCCCCAAAAAATCAGGATTATCCAATTTATTCTGCAATATTATTGTTTGGGCAAGTTGGCTGCCAGGTTTGCCTGTATGACAGTAGTAACTACACTTCAAAAGTACTTCGTTGGTTGTAATGTTCCTTGGAATATGAAAAGCACTATATAAAGGCAAGTTAATTTCTATTTTCTTACACAAGTCATGTATTGGAAGGATTAAACATCAGTTTATTTTAATTTACCACATGTTTGCTCAAAAATGCTATTACATCTCTCTAACCTTCTTATGAAATAAGTTATTAATGGCAAATGATAAGTTTCTATTAAAATGTCGAGTGAAATTATTCACTTCTCTGCTGCTGCAGTAAAGTGTTATTAAATTAATGAAAAAGACTGCTGAAATAGGCCATTCTTTACACAAAACTTACATTTTAAGAAGGAATATATCTTAGTAAAATTCTTCTGATGGTAGAGTTACATATTGAAGTATGTTTGTATTAATTTGTTTCATTTTGTTATGTGCTGTTGCTTATCAAAGAAATGAAATTGTCTTCTGTCTGCTGGCCATACATGGCAGGTTCAAAATTATGGCCAATCTCTTCCATCTTTTGCAGACTGTAAATTATATTGCCTTGAAGGTATACATAGCATTTGAAAATATTAAGATATAGTTCATGACCAGAAAGGGTTTAGGAGAGAAAATATTATTTAACAAATCTCATTTAATAGTGGAGCTTCTGACACTTTAGTTTTTTAAACGTTCAGGTTGTGGACAAAGTCACTCACGAAAAATCAGTCGTGAAACTGCATTCTAGGGAATATGTGATGTTGGATTGGGTTTGCAGTGCTGGAGAGATTTAGGATGTGATGAGGAACTGGTGAATAAAGTACCACAGGAGTCAATATGATACATCCCAGATGCAGAAACCAATGGTAAACTCATTGAATTTTCATTTAGCATTAAAACAGAGAATATGGATTGGGCACTTCAAAAAGGCATGCGTGCTTGGAAAGCAATGTCAAGTGAAAAGAACGGACCTTGCTGTAAGGGGATATGGTATGAAGAGCTTACAGAAAATATCCACCTTTTTAGCTAATTAAAGTATTTTCATCTAGTAAATGATTCATGAGGAAGGCATGCAAAGCATATTAATGTAAGATCAGTCATTTCAGTGAAATCAGAAATTAATGAATGGTAAATATAACACACAGCTGAGACATTAGGCAGAATGGAATTACTCACCACTCGGGGAGCTTTCAGCATATATACCTATGGCGCCCTATTTAAAGTCATCTGCACACCACTTCCAGTCAGGTGCTTAAGTCTCAATGTTGAACTCATAGCCCTGAAGAAAGACCAACTAGCTCCTGGCTTGACAGGCAGGAACCTAATGAATTTGATCTGGACATGGTAGTGAAGAGGATGGCAGTTCTTTTCCCTCTAGACCACCACACACACACTTCAATAAGCAACAGCACATAAAAAAGTGAAACAAATTAATACAAATATATTTCAATATGTAACTGTAGGAATTGCTGTAGGAATCATTGCTGTGCTGCATGTGAAGTGAGATGCTAGATGGTGCAGGAAGAAGGTCAGTGATCTTCTACACTCTTTAAGGGCAAGTGCCACCATATTCTCCCTGCTACCTCACTCAGGGGGTCAGCACTCACTCTAACTCAGCCATCACACTCATTTCTCACCAAGGCTTATGGACTACATCTCTCAATATTGCACGTATTATGTCAACTCCATTCCTGCCCCTCTGCATTTCCTACTCACTCACTGGGGCACCTCACAACTACTCCTACTCCATGTATCAATACTAATATCTCTTTCATCCTCTTCCATCATATTCAATCCCCTCACTTACTTCATTGCAAAAGAAGTTGGCCCAGTCCTCTCCCTGGATCAATGTCTCAACAGTACCTGACTGACCTATCTGTAATCCCTGAACTGCTTGCACATGATCTGCAGGATTGTGTATGGTCTAATCCCTGGACTCTAGTAGGACAAGTGCCTGACTGACTATAGCCTGCCATGTAATCAGATAAGCCCTTTTGCTGACTGTGGCAGTGGCCCTAATTCATTGTAGTTCCACCTTCACCCCACTAAGGACTGCTCTGCTTTGACTTCAACGCATGGCCATTTGCCTGAAGTGCATGCAATGTGTTTGCTGTGTAGACTGCTGGTCTGCCATTAACATGGTACAATCGTATACAGCAACATATCCACACCCTGCCTGATGGATAGAATGACTGTTCAGTGCTCTTTACCATCTCAAGCTGCCTGTCTCTCTGTGACGTTTCGAGAAGGACTAGGGGCTGCTGCGTTTAGAACAGCAAGAGCTTTTATTAAAGAGGTGTTCATTCTACAATGCAGCAAGTTAGACTAAACTGTTTCCCTCCTAAATGGCTTATGTTATCATTGCGAAACATGATCAGACTCTTAAATGACTGTCCAACATACTTAAATAAATACACAACACTTTTCCTCTGTGCTAAAATGAAAATGCTGACAGTCCATAACTGAGCACTAATTGCACTAAGAAAGTAATCTGGGCCACACTGAGGCTTGCAGCCAGTAAATCACCGCTCATGTGAGTGAATGTGTACTAAGAAGAAGACAGCTGGCAGCTTCTGAGTAAGTGGTAAAGTGAGTGAGCACTGAGAAAGCAAGCTAAGAGTGATAAAATTCACCCTGTACAGATTCGTGAAGTGTATGTGTCCTTGCACACAAAGCAATCTGTCAGAAGCATGCAACATGTGTCTCTGACCTTCAGAATAAAGTGGTGAAGGGCTGAAGTGATGCATTAGTTGGTCCAAGAGCAGGTCTGATGCTGTGCGAGGCTGTTGGTTTGCTGAGAAAGTTCTGAGAAAGGGTCACCGGACACGAAACTTTAAGTCTCATTTCTATTCACAGATGCTACCAGACCTGCTGAGCTTTTCCAGTAACTTGTGTTTTTGTGGCTGGTTTGCTGATGCTGACTTGTATAGATGAAGGGTGTAGGGCCATGGAGCGTGCAGGGACATTGTGCTGTGGTAGTAATTGCTGGACCAAACATTTTACAAACTGCAGGCGCCAGCTTCCCCCTCTGATTTACATGTCAGGAATTGGTGCAATCTAGTTTCTCAGTAAAGGTGAGGAAATTTGGAAGTAGGATACAAATCAGGTGGTTGGGATTTTTAATACAATGTAAATACATGGAAATAAGGTAGCTGCTGCTCAGTGGAGAGTTTATGAATTTGCCATTATGGCTTGTGGAGAAAATTGGAAAATCCTGTTTGGATATCGAGAATCAGATTTTATCATCCACACAATATTTTCTGATGTTGTGATTCCTTACTCCACACCCGGGAGGGGAAATTACACCTGTTATTCCATTGAAATGGTGATAAGTATTTGGAATAAATAGTACAGAAGCAGACCATTGTTCCCATGCTAGCTGTTCTGTTAAGTTGCCCGATTTATGCCTGGTCTGCCCCTGTAACCTGTAAATTATTACCCTTCAAGCATTTAGCCAATTCCTTATTGAATGTTGCAACTGAGTTTGCTTCCACCATTCTTTCAGGCAGTGTGTTTCCAATCACAGCTTGCTTTGGAAACATAAGTATTTCTTTACATTGCCTCTAATTTTTATTGCTATCACCTTAAACCTGATTATTGACACTGAAAATAGTTACTGCATATTTATTCTATCAAAATCTGTTCATATTTTTGAACACCTCTATCAAATCTCTTTCTAAAACTCTCTTCTCAAAGGAGACAGTCTGAGCTTCTCCAGTCTTCCCACGTAACTGAAGTTCCACATTCCTGATATAATTCTAGTAAATCTTTTCTACATCTTCACTTCCAACATCTTGTGATCCTTCTTAATATTCAGTCATCAGAATTGGGCACAAAACTCCAGCTGATATTTTGCCAGCATATTATAAAGGTTTAGCATATCTTCCTTGCTTTTGTACCATCTGCCTTTTTTAAAATAAACATTTTAAAATAAATATTTCTCTCTGTACTAGCCTTCCATACTTGTCCTGCCACCTTTTAAACATTTGTCTGCATAAACTCCAAGCTCTCTCCTCATTTTTCCAGCCAAAATGTATTAATTAATGCTTCGTTTCTTTACATTAAATATAATCTGCAAGGTGTCTGTCTGTTTCACCATTCAGTTTTCCTGAAGACTGTGATTGTCCTGCTCACTTTTTACTGGCTGTA
Source organism: Rhincodon typus (assembly GCF_021869965.1). Lineage (NCBI taxonomy): Eukaryota > Metazoa > Chordata > Chondrichthyes > Orectolobiformes > Rhincodontidae > Rhincodon > Rhincodon typus. Next base: position 36,512,407 of record NC_063353.1, read on the forward strand.
TTTCCAAAATTCCCGTAATCACCAAACTTTGAAATTATTCCAAATATTCAAATCCAGGAAATACCGTCCCAAAATAAGGGACAAACTGTTTAGGACTGAGATTAGGAGGAATTTCTTCACTTAGCAGTAAATCTTTGAAATTGAACATCCTGGAGGGCCATGGATGTTCAGTCATTGACAGTTCAAGACTGAAATAGATCGATTTCTAGATAATCATGAAAACAAGAATATGGGAACAGAACAGAAAAATAGGATTGAGATAGACGTGAATCATGATCTAGAATGGCCGAAAAAGCTCGAGGGGCTGAAAGTTTTACTCGTGTTCCTTGCTTCTGTTGTATAGAATAGTGGTTCTAATACTGTCACTTGGGCAACCCTATTGTACATTTCAGCAGGTCTGGCAGCATCTATGGAGAGAAATCAGAGTTGACATTCCGGGTCCAGTGACCCTTCCTTAGAACACTGAGGAGGTGTTCTGGGGAGGGGTCACTGGACCGAAAAATGTTATCTCCGATTTTCCTTCACAGGACACTGCCAGACCTGCTGAGTTTTTCCAGCAATTTCTTTTGTGTCTGATTTCAAGCATCCACAGATCGTTCAGTTTTTACCATTGCATACTTCCTTCTAATCTGATAAATAACAATTCCATTACTCTCTGCTTGCAGTTCTTTAGCCAATTTTATATCCACACTATCACTGTCCATTTAATCACAGGAGGCTTTAACTTTTCTAACAAGGATATTTTGTGGTACTTTTTCAAATGCTGTTGAAAGTTTCATATTCATGACATCAATCATGCTACCTTCATTCAATTAAGTTAATCAAACCCATTTTACTTTTGGTAAACCTGTGCTGAATTTCATTTATTCTAATTTTTCTAAATAGCAATTTTGATTTGGATTATTGATTCTCCAAGCTCCCCACAGAATGCTGTGTAGTTGTCAGGTTTATCCATGTGCCCCTCGTGCAACGTTTTTAGTAGCCATAGAGAATTTACAACCCTCCAATCTTCCCACCTCACTCCCATACATAAAGAAGAATTGCTTCTCCAGCTTTCCACCCTTCCTTCCATCAGTAACTTTGGATGCATCCATTCATGCTGAGTGACCCGTATAACTTGAGGATTGTGAACCTTTTTAAAAATGTACTCTTTATCATCTTTATTTGTCCAATATTGCAATTAACTTTTATTCCTACATTGATGACATTCTCCTGTAGTGAACACAAATGCAAAGTACTCACTTTGCAACTTAGTCATGTTCTTTACCTTCATACAATTTTCGTCCTTTTGGTTCCTAATTGACCCCACTATTCCTTTGGCGATTTTTTTCACTATTAATATGTTTATAAAAGGCATTCATGTTTCCTTTTATGTCAGCTGCTAGTCAGACCGTAAGACCATAAGGAATAAAAATAGGCCATTCAGCCCTTCGAGCCTGCTCTGACATTCAATAGGATCATGGCTGATCCAACACTCCTCAAGACCACTTTCCTGCCCTTTCTCCGTAACCTTGGATTCCCCTACTGGTCAAAATCTATATATCTCAGCCTTAAATATACACAGGAACTCTGCTCCCACAGCTCTCTGTGACAAGGAGTTCCAAAGACAGTCAACCCTCTGAGAGAAGAAATTCCTCCTCATCTCTGTTTCTGTGTACTTTTGATATTTAGCTTAGTTCTGTGCTATATTGCAAACCTTACATGTGAGACAAGTCACCTTTTGCGGTCTCATTATACTCTCTCTCCATCTCTTTTGTCATCCAGGGAAAGCTATTTCTTTTCCCCTTTATGCAAATGTCTTCTAAACCTGAATACCTCCCATTATTCACTTGCTGCCTTGCCAATTCACTTGGTATTCAACTAATTGATGTTAGATCTCCTCAAGTTAAGTATTTTTTCGCTTCGTTGTCACTTGTCCTTTTACCATAACAGTGCAAACTCATTGTTATAATTATTGTTCCTCAAAAGCTTCCCCATTGTAGCATTGCTTCATTTGACCAATTTCACGAGCCGGAACTAGATACAACTTTGCTTCCTTATTGAGTTGGAAACAAAAGTTCTCATGCATACATTTCAGTAATACGTCTGAGTAAGATAATTGATATAAAAAGGGTTAATCCATCAGCTAAGTTGAATCTCTGCGTGCTGGTGTATAACACAGTCACTAGGGAGTTCATAGGCCTTCCAAGATTAATGACTGAACCTAAGAAGAGGCTTGACTAGGCAGAATCGCTTGTTGGAGTGCGAGATTTATTTCACAGTTTCAGTATGAAAGAAGCCACAAATTTCACAAGGCTGCAGGCAATGTTTTCCATCCCTGATACCACTGAAGGATCATCCAAAGATAACTCTCAAGAAAACTTGAGACAACAATTGAATACTATTGCTAACATTAAGCAATATGGTCCATCTGAGATCATTGAACTTTGATTCAAACCACTACTGGTAGCACAGCTGTCTGCTACACATAGTGGTAAGGCAGAACACTCTACCATTGGTGTGAAAAGAATCTACTATCTTAGAAAACCGGGAAAAAGAACACAGGGCGTGATGAAAATGTCCACAATGTCCAACCTCTTGAGAGGGATTAGGTGCATGGCCAGTACATGGTACTAAGGATGAAACTACTTCTTTCTTCAGCACAACTGTATGCCATGAAGGACATCTGTGAAATCAAAGGTCGTCCGCGTAAGGTAATGGATTACCAATGGTGTTCAGCATCAGCGTCAGCAATCTTCAACTCAATATCTTCTTGATCTTCTAAATCCAGAATGAGCACATTCTGGGAGAATTATCAAACCACCAGTCTGCCTGAATTTGTGAAGTCAGAGGGGTGAAGAGGTAGTGGGAAATGTCATATAATCCTTTATATCATTATATAATGTGTTAACTAAGGGAAAAAGAGCTTAGAGGTGAGTTGTTATGAGATAGTGGATATAAAGTGGTTAATCTAGTACCTCAGCTGAAGCTTCTGTGATATATAACGAAGCTGCTGGGGAGTCCTGAGTCTTGGACGGTTCCACTTGGAGGCAGTCATGTCATCTTTTCCTGTGACCAACAATATAATGTAACTATTATATTGTTACTAAGATGTCATAAATCTTAGCATGTTGCCCAAGATGAGTGCATCTTCTGCTGAGACTTATTTGAGGCTCATCCTTCACAAACTACTGGAAAGTCCCAAGACCAGCATAGGAAGAAACATTGGTGGTGACATTTTACCTAAGGTACTTGGCCTTATCACTTTTATAAAAACCTCCTCATTGTTCTCTACACTGTTACTGTCCTAGTTAAGTTAGGATAATTGACGGCCCCATTATCGGTCAGCAGCTAGAAAAGTAACATCCTCTGAAAAGTAATGACATAGCCTATTAACGCTTGTTTTAACAAAACATTTTAGTGTTCCTGCATTAGTTCTGAATGATAATTTAATATCCTTGATGCATAATCATTCTTACTTCTGATTTATTTTAATTTAAATACTTAATTTTTGCAGGCCACAGCCTTTCAAAGTACATGGAAAAAATTGAAGAATTAAGAAAGAGTAAGTAATTATTTTTCCAATTCAGGAATAATTGTACTGAGATGGCAAGTGATGAATGGTTTAGAATGGTATATGACATAAATGTTTAAAATGAACAGGAAGCTAAAATGACATTCCCAACTAGCTATCACACTGGTCCTTGGCTTCAGATGAGATGTTTGTTTTTGAAAAGTTTGGCAACAGGTGCAAAAGGCAAAAATGGGAAACAAGAACAACACATTAAAAACAGGTTAAGAAGAGAAACCAACACAATGTGCTAGAGAAACTCAGTAGGTCTGGCAATATCTGTGGAGAGAGAAACAGAAAGAACTTTGTTTATTGTATCTTCAAAATGTATCACTAGTTAGCAACTAATAAATTATTTTAAAGTATGATCACTATTATTATCCAAACAAATATTATGACTAAAATGCAAACCAGCAGAGTTTTTGCCATGTAAAGCACTTTTTTTCTGTACCTCTTTCTCCCAATCCCATCCACAAGAACAAGACCAAATGAAATACTCAAACTCTTTTAATCTCCTTGCACCTCCCATATGCAGAACAGTGTGCAGAAAGTTAATGAATTAATATACCTTCCTTGCCATGTAATCAAAAAATGAATGTGGAATATAAACACATGAAAATACAATTAAAAAAGTGAAAGAAACATTTTCCAAGCACCATTTTGCTCCTGAATGGTGTAAATGATGTCCATCCAGACTTCTCTAGTGTTATGTTGTAACTGACTGATTGATTGATAGGGTTACACACTACAGCATACCTGGGGTGACTAATCTGATTTCTCTGTGATTTGGGAGAACTGTTTATTGTACTTAATACTGAAGCTTTGCAATTGCAAACCTTCTTCTAGTACCTTTTCTAAGTAGTTTAGATGTCAGAAATTCACCATGTCAGGCACATATCTGAGCTAAAGAAATAGTTTTCCTTTTTAACAAATTTTGTTTTCTAGGAAAGAATTTTAAACAACTCTTTATGTTGAATTTTTCTGCAAGTAACCAGTGATCTTACAAAAGGCAGTTTATTAAATTTGTAAACCTGTATTGGTACTTTTCCCTTCGTGAAAGGAATTGTAGATGGACTCTGAAAAGTTGCCAGATTTTCTCATGGATAAGCGATACTGCCTCTTTTGTTAACACAGCTAATTACATTGGTCAACACAGTAACTTCATTATGTTGCAGGTAACCCAAGTGCTTAATGAATAGCCTTCAATAAAAGGCCCTTTAGTTATCCAAGATAAAGTCATTCCATAGAAGAAGATGTGCAAACTTAGCACAACATTTTCAGTGTATAGTCCATTATTAGCAACCTATAGGAAGACTCAAAATTGATGTTGTAAGTAACATCAGTAAGCTGGTGTTTTTCAGCAGCTAAAATAGAAAATACTTTATGAACATCAGGTTAGCCTGAAAATAAACCTGCATAATGTCAACCATGAGCTGTGACAGATCACCAAATGGTAAGCAAGATCAAGGTAAGCGAGTTCTTTGTTTTATTTGTGCAAGCTCAATGGTAACTATTCTAAAGGGAATGATAAAACAGTGAAGTGCAATGGTGAAGATGTGCTGGTTAGAATTGCATGAAGAGAAGATTCATGAAGAAAGTTTGGTGAAATTGCAGAAGTACACTCCCTGTTAGGAAAAGCTTCAAATCCAACATAGAATTAGAGTGAAAGGAAGAGAGCAGTCGAAAGCTTGACAGATATTTGTTATACCAAGCCAACAATTTTGTATTTGCCTCTCCCAGCACCATTCTGAGTTTAATATAAACTTTTTAAAGTGTTTTAAATTTTCTTTGACCTTTTCACCTGTCTTAGACTGACTTGCCAGTATGGATGAATTAAAAGGTTTCATGTCACAAGCATGATATGAAGTCATCTAAAGCAGTCCAAAATTGAGGAAAACTGAATTCAGGCTTGCCGAATTCTTTGGCATTATATGATAGCTAATATTTAAAACAATCTAGAGAAAAATAAGCCACTGCTGTCCCAACTGGACAAGGACAAATTCTGATTAAGCCTGAAATTATTAATATAAATAAACTTTATACAGTTTTTGCATTGCTTTATACACTATATGAAGTCTGACAATTTAAATAGTTTGACCTTTCGTTGTAAGTAACACATTACACAGTGTGTTCAATAAATATCTAACCAATTATTGAAACAGAGGTAAAACCAACAAACTAGTATTGAGCTTGATCCTGTTAAATACCAGTATATTTTCTTAGCATAATCATTCAACCCCTCCAATTGTATTCCATATTTAAATGCAGGAGTTGTCTAACTGCTACAAGAGTACAGTAAATTATTTTCCACATTGTTTCCAGTTATTACTTCCTTCCTTTGTATAATGTGTCTGTTAATGGGAATATTTAGCCTGGCTCAGAATACTGTTGAAATAAGCAATCAGTGGATAGGTCCCTGAGTGACAAAAGCTGAGTGAAAGGTTGGATATCCACGTCAATAATTAATAGTTCACAATCAACTCATTGATCCAAGGTCAAGATCACCTTATTGTACTACAAATATAATCAGTATAGTTAAGTATTTAGCATTTGATTTGGGGTCTCCATGTCCACAGAGTAGATATCTTCCCATACCCTCCTAAAATTGTTTGTTGCAAAATGGATCTTCTTTGCAAAATTAAGCTTTTGTACATTTTGCAGTATTGAAATGAGGATTTTGAATAATATTTTAATTTCCTTTTTTTCCTCCGAATAGATTATAGATATAAAAGAGATGAATTATTCAAAAGATTGAAAGTCACCACATTTGCCCAACTGGTAAGTGCTCCCATTTATGGTTTGTTGCCTAATGGGATACATGAGATGTCATAATTGAAATATTTTATCATTTAAGTTTCAATATAGATGCATTTCTTTGTCATGGTTAGATAATGTTTATATTATTTCTTTTTTGGCAACAATAAAGTAAATGCCCTGTAAGATTGTAATAATAAAGAGATGTTATTCCTCTCAGTTTTTCAGTTTTAAAGACTTAGATCAAAGAATATAAAGTTTACAACATTAACTCAGAAGTATAATTTCATTAATATTTCTTTAAAAAGATTATTTTCAAGATATTTTCTCTCCTTCGTTTTTCTTGATTTGTATCTGTCCTACACTGTCTTAACTGGTGAGGTTTAAGATATAAGGTTAGAAAACACTGGAAATATTCAGGAGATCGGGCAAACTTGTGGAGATAGATGCAAAGTTAATATTTCAAGTTGCTGACCTGTCATCAGAACTGGAAAAGATTCGAGTCACAACAGCTATTGAGCATTTACAGACAAAGAGAAAAGCGAGAAGGGAGGAATTACCAAAAGGGATTGAGTGAAAGGCAGGAGCAAATAAATACAAAAAGAGAAAATGGTGTAAGGAAAAAGTCAGTATCTGTGATGAAAGTAAATTTTCCTTCCTTTTTTGAATTGTCTGTAGCATTTGATGTAGTTGATCATACCATCCTCTTCCAAGGCCTGTCCATTGTAACCAACTGGGTGGAACTATTCTTATTCCTTTTCTAGTCTTATTCATAGATCATAGAATTCCTACAGTGTGGAAACAGGCCCTTCGGCCCAACAAGTCGACATTGACCCTTGGAGCATCCCACCCAGAACCATTCCTCTATAACCCACCTAATCTACACATCCCTGAACTCTACGGGCAATTTAGCATGGCCAATCCACCTAGCCTGCACATCTTTGGGAGGAAACCAGAGCAACCGGAGGAAATCCACGCAGACACTGGGAGAATGTGCAGACTCCACACAGACAGTCACCCGATGGTGGAATCGAACCCGGGTCCCTGGCGCTGAGAGTCAGCAGTGCTAACCAATGAGCCACCGTACTGCCCCCATGACATTTATTCTATGGCATTGTTATTTATCTATTCATGGCTTCTCTTCTGGCTCCCAAACTGTTGCCTTTGTTGTTTCCCAAGGTTCTAATCTTGGCCTCACCTTATTTTCATCTACATGCTGCTGTTCAGCAGCATTATCTAAAAAGCACAGCATTTTTTTTTTTACCATGCACTGATGCCATCCAGCTCTATCTCTCTTGATGCCTTACACTGTTGATAAATTATCAGATTGCGTCCTTGACTGATTGGGCAGAAATTTCTTTCATCTCAGTCCAAACTCTTTTCCTAGCTACTGACTCCATCCATTGCTCTGACAACAGTGTGAGAGTAGACTTGTCTGTATACAAGTTAGTCTCACATTTCACCCTGAGATGAGCCTCCCACCCATGCTCATGCCATTATTAAGTTTTTGCCTATTTCCACTTCCATAGCATAGACTGACTTTACCTATCTCCAACCATCTACTGTGAAGCCCTCTTTCATCAAGCTATTACCTTTAGATTTGACTATTCCAATGCACTCTTGGTAGGTTTCCCAAATTCTACCCTCTTTACACTTAAGCCCATCTAAAACTCTGCTGTCTGTCTCCTAACTTGCAGCAAGTCCCATTCCCACATCCCCCATGGATTGCTCAGGTCAAGAAGGAGGCTCATCCTCTACTTTCTTGAGGGCAGTTAGGGCTATCCAATAAATTCTGGCCTTGCCAGTGATACCCAAATCCAGTAAATGAAGTATTAAAAAAAAATCTGTCCTCCAAGACCTATATTGGATCCTAGTCAAACAACATTTTAATTTTAAAATTCTAATTTTTATTTTCAAATCCCTGCAAGGCCATGTCACTTCCTATTTCTGTAATCTCCAACCTCACAACCCTTTGTCATATCTACACTGCTCTTATTCTAGTTTCTTGTGCATCCCTTGTTTAACTACACCACAATTGGTGGCTGCACCCTTTGTTGCCTATACTCCGAGCTGTGGAATTCACTCCTGACATCTCTCTGCCTCTCCTTTGATACTGTCCTTTAAAATCTACCTTTTTGATCAACCTTTTGGTCATCCAACTAAATATCTCCTTACGTGGTTCATAGATCTTACTTTGTTTTATAATGCACTTGTGAAGAACCTTAGTAAGTTTTCTTACAATCTATGTTCAATGTAAATATTAGTTGTTATATTTAATAGAAACATAAAGTAAAAACTGGGAGCCAAGGTTATATTTGGAATTGTTAACATAGTATTAAATTTGGAAGAATGAAAACACCTAATTGACAAATACAGTGCTTTACCTCAATTTTGCATTGAGCTTTTCTGCCACAGTGTAAGAGGGATGGAACAGAGAGGTCAATATCAGGTAAAAAATTGGAATTACATGTGAATGGAACCTGAAGGTCGCCCCGTGAAAGGCATGTTCTGTGAAGTGATCACCCAACTTTTGTTTGGTCTGTCCATTATATAAGAGACGTCACTAAAACCCACAAATTCAGGACGCTAATTTTAAACATATACAAATAACATTTCTTCCAGGTGAGGCAATTTAGGGGCCTTGGGCTCTAGAAAATGTTGGAGGTTAAAGAGAAGTTTGTTGGCATCTTAAGGTTGGATAGCCTTCTGATATTCCCCTCAGTATCCTCAAATCTGATGTAAATGCTACTCAATAAGATTCATCCTATAATATAATGTTTGGTTCTGATGATAGCTATAAACAAGTTGAGTCACAGTCTTGCAGATTATGAAATCTACGAAATTCTGAGTGAAACTAGTGACGTTGCAATTAGGTAGGGGTGGAGGTTAGATAGGCCTTAGGTTTAGGGTAAAAGTTCAGCACAATATCGTGGGCCGAAGGGCCTATACTGTGCTGTACAGTTCTATGTTCTACTCCTTAGTATGCAGTACTATAGTGCACATGGAGAGCACTTGCAAAACGTGCAATTGTAGTTGCAAAAAATTGAAGAGAAATAAATTTTAAAAACTTGTTCCTTCAGAAAATTTAATACAATCTTTCTATTTCTCTTGACTTTGTGATATCCTTAGGTGCTACAGGTGGCTTCTGTGAATGAACAAGGTGAACGGGTGTTTGTCGAACAACAACGGGAAGAAGGTTGGTATGACATATCTTTGGTTATCTATTCCATAGAATTGTCTACAATTAGAAGAAATCACTAAATTTTTATACGGTAAAGGATTTAATAAGGTACTTTACCTTGTTTATAAATAGAAAAGGACATGACAATAGGCAACACATCACATCTGCTAATGTATTTTTCTAATGCAACTTATTTAATGAAATGTATCTAAAAGTTTTTACCTTCCTAATTTTGAATTGGCATATAGAAATCCTCTGAATTTTTTAGGCTTAGTTTTACATTGTTTTTTTCACCCAGGTTCAAATTCAGTGCTTTCTGCACCAGAGCCTGAGCTCCTTGCAATTAAGGATAATGAGGAACGAAGTCCTGTGGAAGTGCAGCAGAAATCCCCTATAGAACTAACAAGTAATGAGGATTCAGTTGACAAACCATTTTCAGTCCGCTCTACCCTCCAAAGGTGAGGATTGTTATGCTGGAAAAAGATCATGATGATGATTCTCTTTATTATCACAGAATAATAGTTTCACTTGCCTGAAAATTGGGGAAGGTCTTTGTAAAATGACCTTCTGTAGCTTTAGTTTCATATTGAGGAATGAATTCTGGGTAGATAAATGATGTTATTTTTTAAAAAGCAAAGTAAAATTCTGAATATCCAGAATCCCATGGAGTCAATCAGCATCTTAAAGGGCAATAGTACTAACTTTTTCAGCTAGCTGTTTCATTTCAGCCCGATGAAATGTTAAATCATAACACTCATTCAGATATAGGTAAGGTGAGTGGCATAGAGTTAATGGCACTAGATTAATAATCCAAAGGCCCAAACTAATGCTTTGTATACAAGGGGTCAAATCTCACCACAGTAGGTGGTGGAATTGAAATTCAATTAATAAATCTGGAATTGAAAGCTAGGCCAGATATTGTATACCTGCAGGCTGTGTTTTCAGTGACAGCATATAAATTAGATCAGATGGCTAGTTCACCACTTGCCCGTCTATCCCAAGCTTGCACCTGAAACAGAGAAGGTGGGTGGGTGCTGAAATCATCAGCATATGTCGCTTAAAATGGCATAAAAAAACAAGACAAGCAGGCATGAGTCAACAACCCTTTTCACTTTTAAATTATTAAAACAGCAGGAAGGAAGGGTTTGACTGTATTTGGCATTTGGCCTTTGTCATGATAACAGCCCTCCCCTTCCTTTCCATCCACTTATACTTCAAAACCCATACCCCATCCCTTAAAGGGGTAGCAAATGCTACCCACCTAATGTCCCTGACTAACCTCATTCTGGGATCCATCAGGCCTCCTTTGTGAGCCTGCCTGCAGTCCTGTTAACACTTGCTACTGAGCTCTGGCACTAACAGGTCTGATGGCTGGGAGGTGGGACTTCCCACTATTCACTAATTTAACCCACTCATAGTGCAATGTGACTGAAGACCAGACTTTTTGGTACATTAGCTAGCTAGCAACTTTCTAACAGGGAGAGATGAATAGTCTGCCCATTTCCCCTTCAATTTTTCTGTCCTTAGTCTCAGTACTGGTGTCACAAAAATACCATTGATTGTCATAAAAACCAGTTTGGTTCACTAATATTCTTTAGGGAAATAAAACTGCTGCCCTTGTTTGGTCTGGCCTACATGTGACACTGGACCCACAGTAATGTGGTTCAAGGTTAATTGCCCTCTGAAATGCCTGAGCAACCCACTCAGTTCAAGAACAATTAGGGATGGGCCTAAATGCTGACCTTACCAGCAATAACCACGTCTCATGAAAGAATAAAGAAAAAAATAACTAAATCATGAACACTTCTTGCAGATAGGTTGGTAGTCTGTAAAAATTTTTAATAATTGTTTGAAAAATTTCCAAGTAATGGTTTACAGATGCCTTGACAATCATGACACAGAATCATCCTCATTTCTTAAGTGATCAACTGTCGTTTTGATTTGAATTTACTCCTGGTGACATGTAGATTTTTGAACAGGAGTCACAAGATAGGGATCGTGAAAGTAAATCCTGACTGATTCCTTTTTAATTGTTTCTTCCTGCCTAAATTCGAGGCAATTGATGTAAGTTGTTACATTCTAATTGTTGTGCTTGCAGAGGTCAGTGTAGACTGACTATTGAACAGGGAATATTCCTAATATTTTTGAATAATTTCTCTCCTGTACAGTACTTTACAAAATAAGCTGCTGTGGGATTAGGTGTAGAATTTCTAAACACTTATTGTTCGTTTGTCCAAAAAATATCTGTATACGTTTTCAAAATTTTTCCTTTAAAAATTAAATATTAGTGTTTGATAATTGCGGTAAAGACTGCTGTGTGATTTGTCAACAGTTTTTATTTTTCTCTGTAGTGTTATAAGTGGTGTTGGGGAAATTGATCTGGAGAAAGAGAATCAGAAATTGTCCCAACCTGAGCTCTGTCCCTGTCCAGAAAAAACAGCTGGACCATACCCGGACTGCCCTTACTTGCTTTTGGATGTACGAGACCGTGATGCCTATGATCACTGTCACATTATTGGAGGTAATAGATATAGATGAAAATTATGTTAATCACCGGTATAATACATGGGGATGCAGTTTAAATAGTCATATATTTGATTTAGGTTATAGTGATTAGTATAGCTATTGACCAGTACAGCTTCCCGTGATAAATTGATAGAATAGAGCAAAAACTCACCTTTGTCTGTTAGCTGTATTTACTGGATTATCCAACTGTTAAAGCATCTGCCTGATTTATTTTCACTCCAAAGATCTCAATGGAACAGGTACTATAATTGGTAGGTGTTCTTCTCTGCCAGCTCACTGCTCATGCAACAAAGGTGAAAACATATTCTGGTATTTTTACAGCTTAGTCATGTCATTGAAATATGAACTCTCTTATATCAAAGATTATTTTCTTTTTATTTGTTTCTTTTTTTTGCCTTATTTCAGTATTTTGGTCAGAATATTGTGTTAACATTTCTTATGCATCACCACAATATTGTCCCTTCTTCCCAATTAATAGAAAATAAAGCAGAGGTATGAGGCTGTACATAATATATCTAAAATAAAACCTTTGTATGTCATCAGTGCTTAAGGATTCAGGGTATGATGGCACATATGCTCGTAGGGCTAATAGATAAAAATCCTGTGATTTGAACTGTCCTTTCTGCTCAAATTCCTAGTACATGCTGTTGAACCTTTGAATCAGAGAGTAAATTGTACTATAAAACTATAAAACTTTACAATAGAATTGACCTTTAGTATCGAACATGTGTATTTCTTACCTTAAGTAGAAGATATTAAATACCAACAGTCATTTAGTACTCACTAACCTTTTCTAAAGTATTAGTATCACATGGATAACACACTTTGCAATTAAATTATTCCGTAATTTAAAGATATTTTGCCCCAATACTCCTTAGGACAGCAGTGTATTCTGGATGGAAGGTCATTGTGGAAATGTAAGAGAAACTAGCCTGAGAATGTTATCTCTCTTTTAAGCATTACTAAGATTCACTGCTTTTCTGAGTCTGAACTTGTACTGACTATTGGTGTCCTGTTCCGTGACATTGTATATTGTACACAGTCAATATTGTTGAATGATTAGTTGCAATTAGCTTTTATGTAAATGACATCTCAGTCAATTGAGCAAGTGTAACTGGGAGAAGGATTTTCACTTTGAATGTATTACACTGCAAAATATAACTGACACATACTAGATACAGGATTTTTATTTATGAGGATCGACTCTTGTTGTAAAACTTGCACTGTTAACTTAAAACTGCTTAATCCACGCTCAACTGAAATTGTTTACCCTTGCCTTTCAGCCTACAGTTATCCTGTAGCAATGTTGTCCAGGACAATGAACCCGTATACAAAGGAGATTCTAGAATACGTATCCTTTAAATCTTCAGATCTGTGCACTAAGTGACCTGCTTCTGAAATTAGGTTCCCAATCTCTTATCTATTTGGAGAGTCTAACGCAGGTGATTAGGTTTGATCTTGTACATACTCTGCACTTGTTAAACTCAAAATTGAATCCTGATGGCTGTAAGGTGCCTGGGCAGAAAATGGGGTGTTGTTTCCCCAATTTATGTTTCATCAGAATGGGCAGATTTGATGGTCACACAGAGTAAGGGACAGTGTGATAAATCAATGCAGCGCCACCACCAGGAATGTAATGCTGTTCAAGTTGCAGTTCGTATAACTGAAGCTGTATTAGAAAGAAATTTAGTTTGTCCATCTTCTGCACTACCCGCTCCCCCCACCTCCCCCCATCACCTCCCTTTTATCCATCAGTTCCAGTTGGTGGTCAATTAATATTTTTCTTAATTAGGAAACCTTTGACCTATTGGACAAACCAAAAGCTATTGCATAATATAGGCAAAATGTAAAATAAAGCTCCCTTTCATTTTCTTTCTCTCCACCCACCCAAACCCTGGAGCAACAATGGGAGAAGAGATGTTCATGTTTGTGTCTGAAATTTTATCACTGTCCTTCAACCATAAGAACCTGGTTTTTAAATCCAGCCCTTAGCAGATAGAAGAAATTTCCCAATGTTTTTTTTTAAACCCAATCTTCCCATCTTTAGTGCCATTCTGATATCCCAATTTACAGATAGCTTTTTATTGTTATGCAACAAAACAGCTTGTAGGTGAAAATTTGGATTCAGAATGTTGCGCCTTTGTATGTTTCACCCTCCTCCCTTTCTTCATTCCCACTAACCTGGTTAATTTGGGTTAACCGTCTTTACTACTTATTTGACATCAACTTGAAGTTTGTCAATTTAAGATGATACTAGCTGCCTTAATAACTGAACTTAGAAAAATGCATCCGGGAAAATCATTCTGCTTTATGATGAAGATGAACGGATAGCTAGTCAGGCTGCCACAACATTATGCGAGAGAGGTTTTGAGAATCTTTTTATGCTGTCAGGCGGTAAGTGCTTTATTTCTGGAAATTTTGTTGCTCTCCTGGCTGATGCCTTAGAATGGTTGAGCTAAACAGAAGGAAAAAATATGTGACAAATAGTAACAGATAAACCAGAGCAGTTAAAACATACTTTTCTGTACAGCTGCCAGCATTACATTTTCATTAAGATTTACTTGTCTAATTCTCACTGAAATCCAAGATATTTATTAAATGAGTTCTGGCCAAACTGTTTTTGTACTCATGCCTGCATGAGCAGTGGATAATGTTGCCATTGTTATTAAGTGACTTGGTTTTAGCTGTTTAAACACCAGCAATATCACTATAAACATTTAAGGATTTTTGCCAGCCTGCCTCCAAGGTTTTAGGTTTAGTAGAGTGAGTTCAGTTGGGAGTAAGTGTGTATATCAAAGCAAGTAAACAAAACCTACTATATATTTCTTGGTTAACAAGGTGTAGAGCTGGGTGAACACAGCAGGCCAGGCAGCATCAGAGGAGCAGGA
>NC_063353.1:36527705-36571198 GCF_021869965.1 Rhincodon typus
CCAGCTCTACACCTTGTTATCTCAGATTCTCCAGCATCGGCAGTTCCTACAATCTCTGTTATATTTCTCGGTAATTTGGTAACTTCTGCACTTGATGATGGATTCATATTGTGAGAAGCATGCACTAAATCAGGGCATATGTACTGCTCATTCAACACAAAACTAGTAAAACTGGAAATTTTTCTGCTTGTGGCCAATATAACCAAACAGCACTCAGATGTGCAGATTACTTTTTTAATGACAATCTCTATAGTCCAGATGTAAGTGGAAAATACTTAAATTCTAGTTATGTCACATTTTTATACTTTGAAAGTAAATGGAGTTTTAAATTGTAATTGTAGATGTAACTAAGAATCATGTTTAAAAACTCAGCAACCTCATTAAATTTTTACATGAATGGTGGTCCTTAGTCTTATTCAGAAGGTCAGCACTTTGCAAATTCCTGGGAATGCCACTTAAAAATTAAAGTTTTAAATATGTAATCAAACATTCACTACAGCTGTTTTATTTATAAATCTACTGTAAATGAAGATTCCAGATTAAGGAATTACATTAGAGTTATTAAAATCAGCTTTATGGGTTTTCTTTTTGCCAAATCATACTTTTGAGCTCTTCAGTGACCCAACAGAGATCTGAGCCAAACAGGTCTGGACCACTCTTCAAAATTTCTGAGAGCAAGAGGAATCATAGAGTGATTCTGAACAGAAGGAGGCCATTCAGCTTGCAGTCCCTCTTTGGTAAACTGTCCAATAAAGCCTACTCCTCTGCTCTTTCCTAATAGCCCTGTAATTTCTTTCCCTTCAAGCATTTATCCAATTCTGTTTTGAATGTTCATATGTTTCCTCTTCTGCCAGCTTTTCATTGCATTACATTCCAGTTTACAACAATTCTATGGTTTTAAAAGCTTCTTTGTGGGTTTTTTTTTGCCAATCGACTTAAATCTGCAGTTACAGTTTACTGACCCTTCTACCATGAAACGGTTTCTCCATAATTACTACACAAAAATATATTCATAATTTTGAACACTTTGATCAAATTTCCCAATTTCCCCACAGTGTCCCAACACAACTGAAGACCCTTATTTCTGATGTAATTCGAATTGCTTCTACGATCTTAAGATTTTTCATAAGGTGCAGTACCCAGAACTGAGCACAAGCTCCAACTGATGCCTAATCAATATGTTTTATAAAGGTTTAATGCAACTTCTCACTTTGTACTCCATTCCTGTATTGATAAAGCGGAGAATCTCTGGGTCCTGTGATTTTCCTCTTAAAATGTTTTGCAACCTGGTTGCCACTCTGAAAGATTCATGTCTGTACATTTCTCTCTTCCTGCAATCATTTGATATTATACTATTTAAATCACATTGACTTTCCTCATTTTTCCTATCAAAATGCATGACTTTACACTTCTCTGCATTAAGTTTTGTTTCTGTGACTGTTCATTTTGCCAATTTAACTTTACCTCCCTGTTTCTGTTACTATGGGGCATTAGTGACAAGGCAGGTTCAGCTGAGGTCTGCGAGCAATTGGTTTATTTGTAGGGGAGGGATGAGGCAGTTGTGGCTCAGTGAGACCTTCCTGAGGGAATATTTCCTTTTGAATGCTATTTTTAGCAAAACATAACACCGGGGGTAGACCTCCACTGCATTGAGTCATGTAAGTGCTATCAATATTTGATGTCTCACTTGTCAGAGCAGTGGGAAACATGCAGATAATTTTGCCTAAGTAGTCTTTAAGTGCAGCACCTTTCTGAGATGGTCACTTTTGTTGATGATAGTCCCATCTGCCATAAACTGTACTGAGGCATAAAGCATTCCACCAAGAACGCCTCTTCCTCACTCTTTCAGATAATCAACACTGAATTGAGCAGTGAGTCTGGACAACTTACTTCAGAAAAGAAGACAAATTGGAGAGAAAATGATCAATTATAATACACTTGGTAATTAAATTAGAGGGCTGTAAATAAGACTATCAAAATGCTATTTTAAACGAAAGTACTTTAATTTATGTTTATTTCATTTACCTGTATCTCTCGCATTTTGAAAGCCATTAATCCTGAAATTCTGTTTATAAATAATGAATCTCCAATTGTCAACCTAAATCATAATAATTGAAAATAATAATAATTTTTCTGAAGAAGGTCCCGACCCGAAACATCAACTTTCCTCCTCCTCTGAAGCTGCCTGGTCTGCTGTTCTCCTCGAGCTCCACGCTATGTTATGTCTGACTCCAGCATCTACAGTTCTTACTGTCTCATAAATAATATTTGTCATTTTAGGTCTGAAAGTTGTTGCCCAGACATTCCCAGAAGGACTAACCACTGGATCAATTCCACTGTCATGCCAGCCTCCTGTTCTTCTGCCATCTCGCCAGAGGCAGTCAACACCTCAGGAACCTCCACGCCCTGCAGAGGATAAATTCCGATTTGCTAAAGCTGATTTGAACAAGATCCAGCACTACCTAGATGAAATCCTACTGCCAACTAACTCACCTAGTAAGGAAATTCTAGAAAATGAACATTCCATTAAAGGGAATCCAAAAGCTCACCACGTGCAAACATTGTTTAACAGAGAGGTTTGAGGTGGTCTCTGCTTGCAGTACTATACATTCTGGGTCAGATGTTGTGTTTGAGCACTACAGTGTAGTTTGGCAAGAGTCAGTCCTGCATTATTGAAGATAGACATCCTTTGTATGAGATGCTAAAGCTGTCTATGAATGATGAGATTAAATAGGCCCAAAGAGCTTTCCACACATCCTTTTGTAAAATGGCTGAGATAAAAATATCAAACACTAATCAGTGAGATATTCAGGACAGCTTCAAAGAATAAAGAGAATCTCAGATCACCTGCCCTACAAAGGTCATTTGTATGTAAAATATTAGGAAGAATCGACTTAATCTAATGAAAGCCTTCTTACTTATTTAGCAGTCTAAATTTACCATGTTCCTATCTATTTAATCATAATCAACAAATCACCTCCTCTGCACTGTTGTTTCTGGTATGGCCCAGGACCAGTCTTTGGCTACTGAGTAAACCTCAGCCACATGTTGCCCTTCATTGATACCAGTTTTCACATGGATCATGATCACACCCGGCTGTACCTCACCACCATTAGACTGGTTGTCTGACATTGGATATGCAAAAATGTCTTAATTAAATAGAGGGAAGACATAAACACATTGCCTCTGTCCTGCACTTCCAATTCTACTTCCTAACTGATTAACTCTATTCATCTCTCTGACAGTTGTCTGAGGCTGAATCAGATGTTTGCCACCTCAAGTGTTATATTTGATTCCAAGATATGTTTCTGGCCACATATCCATCTCATTGCTAAGATCACTTGTTACTACCTCCATAACTGCTTCAGTTCATCTGTTGAAACCCTCACCTATGCTTTTGTTACCGCTAATCTTGACTATTCCAACAGGCTGCTGATTGCTCTTCCACATTTTGTCTCCTGTAAACTAGATTTCATCCAAAACTGTGTTGTCCTTATCCTAACTCTGTCAAAGACCAAGATTTTTCCATTTGCAGTTAAAAAGAGTGATGTCAAGGAAGTTTTATGGCATCGCTAGAGTGAGTTAACTTGTGCAATCATGCATTTCTTAACTCATTAATTATGTAAATTACAGTAAACCCGCTGTACCTGTGAAATCTGAATCACAAATTCTCCTATCCGCACCAAAAACTAAGTAACAACAAAAATCAACAGCCACATTCCAAGAAATGCATATCTGTGATATTTTTAACCGTTTTAACTTATTTTAAACAAGCTCCACACTTGTGAATTTCATCATTCACAGCGATTCTCATGGATGTGGAGGAATTACTGTAGATATTGGACAGTTTATTTGGTAAATTGCATAGAGTCATACAACACAGAAACAGATCCTCCAGCTCAACCCATTCATGCCGACTAGGTCTCCTGAACTGAGCTAGTCCCATTTGACTGCATTTGGCCCATATCCCTCTAAACCTTTCCTATTCATGTACTTGTCCAAGTATCTTTTAATTGTAATTTAATTAATTTAGTTTTAATCTTATAATTGTTCTCGCCTCTACCACTTCCTCTAGCAGCTCATTCCACATATGCAGCGCCCTCTGTGTGAAACAGTTGCCTCTTCGGTCCCTTGTAAATCTTTCTCCCTTCACCTTAAACCTAGGCCATCTAGTTTTGGACTCCCCTACCCTGGGGAAAAGATCTTGGCTATTTACCTTATCCATACCCCTAATGATTTTCTAAACCTCTATAAGGTCACCCCTCATCCTCTTACATCCAAGGCAAGAATCATAGCCTATCCCGCCTCTCCTTATAACTCAAGCCCGCCAGTCTCCGTAACATCCTTGTAAATCTCTTTTGCACCTTTTCCAGTTTAATAACAACCTTCCTGTAACAGGGCGTGTAGAATTGTACTCAGTACTCCAAATGTGGCCTTACCAACGTCTTGATAGCCATAATATGAAGTCCCATGAAGGTAGGAATGCCAAACGCCTTCTCCACCACGCTGTCTACCTGTGACTCACTTTCAAGGAACTATGTATCTGCACCCCTAGGTCTCTCTGTATGACAGCATTCCCTAGGGCTCTATCATTAAGTGTTTAAGTCTGCTCTGGTTTGTCTTGCCAAAATGCAATATCTCGTTTTTATCTAAATTAAACTCCATCTGCCATTCCTCGGCCCACTGGCCCAGTTGATCAAGACCCTGTTGTACTCTTAGTTAGCCTACTTCACTGTCCACTATACCACTAATTTTGATGTCATCCACAAAATTGCCATGCCCCATACATTCTCATCTAAATCGTTTATGTAAATAATGAACAACATTGCACCCTGCACCAATTCTTGACAGGCCTCCAGTCTGAACAACAACCCTCTACTGCCACCTTTATCTCCTATCGTCAAGCCAATTTTGAATCCAATTGGCTAGCTTTCCCTGGATCCCATGTGATCTAACCTCACTAACCAGTCTACCATGCGGAACCTTGTCAAAGGCCTTGCTAACGTCCCTGTAGACAATTTCTACCACTCTGATTTCATCTATCTTCTTGGTCACCTGTTCAAGAACCTAATCAAGTTTGTGAAACACAATTTCCCACGTACAAAGCCATGCTGGCTATCCGTAATCAGTCTTTGCCTTTCCAAATGCATGTAGATCCTAACTCTCAGAATCCCCTCCAACAGCTTACTCACCACTGACGTCAGGCTCACCAGTCTGTAGTTCCCTGGCTTTTCCTTGCAGCCTTTCTTAAATAATGGCACAACATTAGCCACCCACCAGTCACCAGCACCTCATCCGTGTCTATCAATGATACAAATATCTCTGCTAGGGGCCCTGCAATTTCTCCCCTAGCTTCTCACCATGTCCTCAGATACACTTGATCCGGTTCTGGAGATTTGCCTACCTTTATGCATTTTAAGACCTCCAGCACCACCTCCTCTGAAATTTGTACTCTTTCCAAGACATCACTATTTATTTCCCCAAGTTCCCGAGCTTCCAGTCTTTCTGCACAGTAAATACTAACATGAAATATTCGTTTAGGATCTCTACTATCTGGTGTACTTCCACATATGGATGGCTTCACTGATGTTTAAAGGGCCCTATTCTCTCCCTAGTTACTGTCCTCCTCTTAATATACTTGTAGAATCTCTTTAACCTTATCTGCCAAAGCTATCTCATGTCCCCTTTTTTGCCCTCCTGATTGCCCTCTTAAGTGTATTCCTACACTCCTTATACTCCTCAAGGGATTCACTTGATCCCAGCTGTCTATACCTGACACAGACTCCTTTTTCTCAACCAGAGCCTCATTATCTCTGGTCACCCAGTGTTCCCGACAACTGCCAGCCTTGCCTTTCACACTAACAGGAACGTGCTGTCCCTGTATTCTCATTATCTCAGTTTCGAAAGCCTCCTATTTGCCAGATGTCCCTTTACGTGCGAACAGCCTCCCCCAATCAACTTTTGAAAGTTCCCATCTAATACCATTAAATTTAGCCTTGCTCCAATTTAGTGCTTTAACTTGTGGACCAGGCCTGTCCTTTTCCATAATTATTTTAAAACTAATAGAATTATGGTCACTGGACCCAAAGTACTTGAATAAGATGGAAGTGTTCTCCATTGCCAGGATCTTCCAGCTTTTGAGGCTCCACATGCAAAGCCAAATTAGTCACTAGTTCAGACACTACAAGCCAAGAACTACCTTTCACTCTAGTGCTTATCTGTCAACTCTAGCCAAATTCTACTGAAGAAAACTAAACTTGCTTCCTGAGGAAAGTTATGGTAAATAGGGCATTGGAGAGCTGGTCAATCCTCTTGCCTGCTGACCACAAAAAAAGTCTATGTCACCAGACCTAGCCAGCCTGGACAGAGATAGCAGCACACTTCAGTGGTGCTTGCAGTGTGAAAATGCCATAAGAAGGTCAGTGAACTCCTGCACTTTGCAAGGGCAAGTGTCCCCAACTTCACTCTGCTTCCTGACATTCAAAGGGCTATCATTCACTCAATCTGCAATTGCTTCCTATCAATTCACCACTCCCACAGTGACCCACTACATGAAGCCCAACCCCAGACTTGATCTGCCCTCTGTCCTCATAACACCATAGATTACCCCCAGATAAGCTGCCTATTAGTGATCAAACCCCAATGATTGACTGTAGCCCACACCCAGACTGATTTGGCAGGGCTGCTCTGAATGACTATAGTCTACCCTTAACAGTACCCCCAATGAACTACATGTAATCTCCAGGCTGCTTGCACTAGACCTGGAGGACTGACCATGGCCCAAACCCTGCACTGCAGGGGTGTAGGACTGACTGCCTGTGGCCAACTCACAAGCTAGAATCAGGCCCTTAACTGATTGTGCCTGTACTTTTGACTAACTGGAGTTCACTGTCATCCCACTAAATTTTATCAGCTTTGACTTTCACAGGTCGTACTTTTCTTCAAGTACATATGGTGCCTTTGCCACATAAGTTGCTGGCAGACACTGCAACTCGGTTGTTGACTATCATTGTGCCAACTGATATATATTTGCTCTTGAATGCTTCCCCCTGCTATAAGCTGCCTGTCTCTCCTTCTATGCTTAAAAAAAAAATCAGGCTACACACAACCTGCCTGTCTATTTCTAAATAAGTCCTAAAAGTATGGAGCATTAAAAATGGACTAAGACCCTGAGGCTGCCTCAATCATTCAACCCTAAAAATTCTGTATAATTACATATGATGTTCCACAGTGCAAACTGACCTGCAAAGAGCATGCAATTTCTGGCTGTCCCTCAGCTCTAACATAGATGCTTGAAGCCTTAAGTGGCAGATGGATTGGACCAATAGCAAACGTGACAATATTGTGAGGCTGGTGTTTTACTGATAATGGAGTTGCATGGATGAAAGTCCAAGAAGCATGCGGCCATTGACCGTGCAGGAACCTGATGCAAAAAAGGTGGTTCCGTGTGAAGGGAAGTCAGTACAATCATTCTGCGAGCTGCTATAGATGCTGACAAGACACATCGACGCTTTCGTTGAAGTTTTGTGAATTCTCGTTTCTTGATTGCGGAGAGAAAGATCAGAAGTGCAATGTCAATCATTGGGTTGGAGTATTAATGAGATGCATATGCATTGGAATTAGCTTCTTGCCACTCACCAGTAAGATTCTGAATTCTCCAAAACTTGAGGACTTAATTGGTCAAGTTTCTCAATGTCAAGAACACGATTCTTTTTCATTCTTACTCAATTAAGCCATCTCACTTGGCATTATTTGTGATGCACCAATAGGGAAAATTCCATCCCAAATGCTGTTTGCCCTGTGCTCACTACCCTACATTGGTGCCTGGTTAAACATTGTCATCCCTTTTTTTTAAAACCCTTCTGTAATCTCACCCATCCCTAACTGTCTAATTGCCTCCCTAGCTCCATAGTTCTCAGGGATATCTCCAACCTTGGTCTCTTGTCCATCACTGACTTGATTTACTTCACCCTTGGTGGCTGAGCCTTCAGGTGCCAAGGCCAAAAGCTCTGGAATTCCTACCATTTGTATGAATTTATAAAATCCCTTTTTGAGCTTTCAGTGAATTTTCAGGTATCTGTTGAAGGCTTTGGCTATATTGTTATTGAGGTGTTCTCATCATCTATCTTCAGGTTTCTCTGCTTGAGAGTGATTTATAAAACAGGCATGAATACAGGAAAGACTCATTATTTGATCTTTTGTATTGTTTTGTCTTCTGCAGATTGCAATTTTCAAATTGGAGAAACTATTGTCTTTTAATAATTTCAACTGTACTCTATCTCTTTGTGTTCTCTTCATCTTTTCCGCCCCTAATATTATGCTGGTAGGTATGTCTATCTGAGGCAATTAGAGAGTACATTCTCAGCTATTTTCAAATTTGGTTCAGTGCTGCCAATTCCAATAATGTATTTAATTTAATACAATTTAGCAATGAAGATGTTCTAATTCTTGTTTATTTAATGTCTTTTAGGCAGCCTCAGTCATCTCTCTTCATCAAGAGCACGGTTGAAATCATCCAGCAGCTCAGTTCGTGTCCAGACAGGCAGCATCCAAAATAAACCATGGAAATAACGATCAAAATGTTAATCCTTCACCTTTCTTAATACTTCTGTTTTTTTTAAATCATTGGCTACTGTATTGCAAAAGAGCTGTAGAAAATTGTTATCACTGACGTTGTGTAAAAAAAACTTGAAGCAATGTCTAGAAATAGATGCTTTTGAAAACAATAGCCAACATAAGTTTTCAAAAATGCTATCTACTTGGGTTTAAATTACACATTTTAATTTAATTTATAGCTTTAAACTCCATCCAAAAACAGTGGAAAAGATATTAAAACAGAAGAACAAGGGAAAGACTGTTCAGAACTGTCTCATTACTGAGTCCTGTGTTGTCAACCATAGGTTTTGAATACACAACAGATACCAACACAGATTTGGATGTAGAAACACAGAAACAATACTTGTTGCACCATAAGAACACCCTAAGGTAAAATCCTGTTTTTATTTTTCCTCTGGTTCCAAAAGACAACATGAAGGAAAATAATTTATTCTTTTCTGTATTATCACAGAACTCTGGGCTAATCCCAGTCATTGGTTTTAAAGGAATTTACTTTCTTCTGTCCTCGCAACTATCACTTGATGATTAATGACCACCTCCGATATGAAACTGTTGATAACATTTCCAACTAGTGACATGTCCTAAAGGATACTTAATGCAATGCAACAGGAATTAAACAGCAGTTGAACAGATTCTTATCATTCCAACAGTACATTAGATCTGGTAACATGCCAACATATACCACAACATCTTCAAACTATACAATGGAATACAAGTAACGTATTTATAAACCAGTGCACTTTGACCTATTTTTCAAAATTTTAACCACCCATGACCTTAAATTTGTCAAATCAATTCAGAACATTTCCACTGGCATATATATCAGTGTGTCAGGGCAGCATTTCATAAACCAAAGTGAAAAGCTTCTTGGGTCATTCATTAATACCCTGTTTCTGTTTGCAACTGGGTCTCTGAAAGCAAGTGTACAGCCTGACTGATGTGTCAGTAAATATGTAATGAATCCATATGGATGTGGCTTCAGCATTCTTTGATACAAAGTCTTTGCATGTACTGAACTGGACTGTGGTGTGCTCAGTACATCCCATTGCCATGCATTATTACCCTTGATTTGTAGGTGTTGGTTATTTGTTAAATTTATTTTCAATTCCTGCCTCTGATTTTTTTTATTTAGCTTCAGTGTGGCAGCCTTTATACAGAATGAAACTATTGATAGTTTTTACATGTATTTCAAACCATTTTGACTTTCTTTCGTGCTTACCAAAACCAGTGGATTTACTATAACGATCAAATTCCAATCTTTTAAAAGAGATTCTGGTGTCTTCAGAAACAGTTTAGGACTCCACAACTCCATCTGTTCTTGTGGGAAAGAAAAGTGACCTTTCCCAATGCTGGCTTTTAAAGTGATCACCCTATTTAGATCCATCTCAGTCTGGCAACTTACTGAGATCTAGCAAACAGAGGAAAAGTATTGTGGAGTATCTCTGATTTTTATTTAATTGTGAGACCTAGAGTAACATTCACCTATGTCATGCTTCTCTGGAGCTAGTTAAAGTCTATTTTAGCCAAATGTACAAATTAACTGAATGTGCAAACCCTAAAATGAAATGTGATGGTCTGTGTTTCTATGAGAAAATGAAGTGAGTCAAGCCTATGGCAAATTATATACTGTTGATTCACTGACTGCACTTATTGACTAGTTCCTGGCCACAATCAATCTGAGTTAATCAGTTTTTCTTGTGCCTCCAATTTTGAAAGCTTTTTGTTTTTCACCACCGTGTATATGTGGCAATGTGATTATTAGATGCTCACACTAGTGTGTTTCATCCTGGAATCCCAGCCTATGTCTCTCTCCCAAGGAGCCAAGTTAATACTTGTATGTCTGCACAAAACTGAAGTTGTCTATGTTTTCCATCTCTTTTTAAAAGGTTTTTACTTGTGCTTGCAAAGACTGAGAAAATGTGGCAGTGTCTTCTCAATTACTTGTCTTTTTCCAAATATATACATTGTTTTCATGATTATTGGCTGCATGTGTTGACAAGTTAATGAGCCCAATGTAGAAGTGTCCTGTTACTGCTGGGTGTAAGATTTTGTAGTGGCCGGTAATCTCCCAGCAGGGAATCATCTTTCCTAACTGTGGACATAAAATGCAGCTCATTACCATGGCTACCCTCTTAGAACATGCTTTTTGAATACAATTGCACAGTTGTTTCCAGCAACAACATTCAGAGGAAAATTAATAGACACAAAAGCAAAGTTGGATTTGCAAGTACTAATCACTGTATAGCATTAAGACAAACAGAATTGACAGGTATCTGTTCGTGTTTTCTAAAGCGTAGATCGTGAGCCAGTGGATTGAAAACCCTCAGAGCCAATAAAAAGTACTGTGACAGACATGCACTTTTTTAAACAAGATTTATCTGACAATGATCTAAATGAGTACCCCTCAGAGATATTCACTTCCCAAGGCCAAGGATATTACGATCTAACTATAAGTGACTTTAATATATCATCCTGAGAGTAACTGACTTAGTGCAGATCAGAGATCAAGCTTGTAACCATCTTAGTCTGATTTTCAAAAAGTTTCTTTTTACATGTACTGCTGCCTTTTATGAAGATGTGAAATGTTGCCAATGGATATGATGTGCGTGTTGATGGCCTTTGAGTTACCCTTTGAGGAATTTCCTGCTCTAATATCAGGCGTCCAGTTCGAGGCCTGGATCGGGTCAGATTGTTTTTGGTGTACTGCTATTAAAAGTTGCATCCCAGAAGGATCCTTCATATTTTGTTCTTTGTAGTTGTTCTGCATGTTTAGTGAATGCCAACTAGATGATTATGACTGTGGCAGTTGGTCAAGTGATGTTGGCTTTTGGTTTTGAATATAAAAATCTGCATATTTTGTATTTTTTAAATAAAATGTATTTGTTTTAAATTTTGAAATGGTGAATGGCACATCTTTCTCAGTACTTGAGTTGGTTGTTTTTTTTTACAATGTCCCAACTTAATTTCACCAAGGTTGTGTCTTTATATAGCTGAAGGAATTTTTTTTCTTCAAATGACTTCATGAGCCACGGTCCATTATGGTAATTTAGCCCAACAGATGGGTGATCTCTGAAAGTTAATGTTGTGATTTTCATTTTTCAAGCTAGTGATGAATTAAAGTTAGCCAGGATTCCTGTTGCTATGAAATATCAGCATGGTACAGTTTAATGCTGTAGAGAACTTGTGGGTTCAATTGTTTATGGGATTGTGCTGTCATACTTGCATACTCCTTGCTCGGAGAATAATGCAAAGTAGTGGAGGATTCGGTAACTGCAGTTTTTAAATATGAATATTCCCATACCAGTTGATAGTGTGGTTAACAATGTACTGCAGGAGAATTTTATTGTTACTACCTAGCCCCCATGATATGTAAAACAAAAAGGACAGGGATGCTACTGTATCTCAAAACGTAGAACCTGAGCTCCAGTCTCCACTTGTCTGGCTTGTGGAGCAGCTTTGAACCCTGCATCTTCTGGCCCAATCGGGAATGTACAGCTAAGCTAAAAGCCCACCCCAGTTTTCTGTTTTGAATGCTCCCAACTAACATTAAGTACTTGTGAATTAAAGCAGTTGCATTGAAATTAAATTTCTCACTTTTTTGTTTATAAGATCTCAAGATTATAATGGAAGGCCATTCAATCCACTTTAGTTCACCATTCACGATAACAATGTTTTTCCCCAGCACTTGCTGTAATTTTGAGGTTCCACTCCTAAATCCAGTTTAGTACCTGCAAAAATGTCATTTTCTTGTGTTTCTGACACACTTGATGTAAATTGTAGTTCCAATATCAATCTTTAGGACACTCCACTAAATATTGTTCTATCCAACTCCAATCCCTCAGCCACAGCAACTTCAATATAGCTCTCTATGAATATTTTGTCTTCTGCTCTTCAACTAATTTCACATTCATATTCAAGATTTACCCTGAAGCAGTACAGCTTTGAGATGAACTAATTGCTTCTATGTGGAACCATGTCATGCGGCTTTTGCAAATCCAAGTACATGACATTGTGAGGTATGCCACAGTTCAAGTTGGGGTATCATTTCCTCAAAGGAGCCAAGGAGGAGGAGTGATGCTTCCATTTCCTACTTCAGCCATTTTCTGTATGAGATTGCCAACTCCAGTTTAGAGAGTTTTGTTCTGCACACCACACACAGTTAAATTCAGACTCGACAAAGCCATTTTCTCATGATGTACTTTGTATCAGAGAAAGGTCCATGCCAAAAAGTCTACAGGATATGTAATCTAAAATCCTCAAGGCAACAAAAACTACTTAGTCCTCCATCAAAGCCCTTATTGCAAGAAGAAAATCTGCACAAGACATCCAGGTGACTCTTTTCCCACAAAGAAAAAAGTGTATCCAATTTTTTCAATGTTGTCAAGTGATTTCAGGATTCCTCCAGTCAAATTGATGACTGTGTTATGTTTACTGATGCTCTACTTTAGCCTGCGTGTCTCATGTCATTTAATATCAGGAACTACTCTCAGCTCATTCAGACCTGTGCATTTAGCAGTTTTTTTTCTCAACACCTCCAAGGAACGATTGATCAGTGTCAATCACTTTCTCGATTGCTACTTTAGGTGGATTTATAAGACACTGCAATTACTTGTTGACAAGGCTGTTGTCCCTTTGTTTACCCAGATGATAGCCCATTTCAGTTATAACACAAGCATAGGTGAGGGAAGGCTGTTCAACTGCCCTTTGGATTTTATAAGACTTATGGTCCTGCAGAACCTGCATTAGGTGAATTATAAAATCATGGAGTGAAGAAGAGGACGTTTGGCCCACCAAGTCTACATCAATAAAAAGCTACTTTATGTTTACACTTAAATTGAGGGAAACGATAAAAATTATGATGGCTTCAAAGAAACACCACACACAACTATCACTTGATGATTGCTTTCATTCAAGTTTCACACTTTAATCTGCCTGGAATTATAACAAAAATCACAAAATATGTGTCATTAAGAAAAGTGTTTATTCTAAAATTTGAACAGGGATTTTAAGTATACAAAGAAAAAAATGGTAAAATGGATTGTTATATTTTAACAGTTTTAAACTAAAAGAATAAGGCTAATAATTTGATAGCTGACAACAGTGCTAATATTGCATCACTGCTTGAGTCTGCTGCTTATTTTTACACTTTAAGAAAGATGTATGAAAAACAGACTGTCAAAACATTTCTGGCAGTCATAGGAAATTTTAAGATTATGGAGATAATTATTAAAAGTTTATTCACACAACAAACTGCAATGAAGGATGATGTATATTTCTGTAGAGCTGGTTGTATGCAAAGAAGAGGCATACATATAGTTGTAGAGGATTTTACTATTTAGTAACGCTTGATATTTTGGGAGAGGTTGGTATTTCCAATTAACTGCCATTTGGAAGCCTAAAGATTAACATGACACTGTTGTCTTTTTTTGACCAGGTTAACATTTTGGTGCTTGGGTAAGCATTGCAAAGCATAAGTGAGATGTGTCAGAGCCTTGATGCGTATAGGGATGGATAAGCAAAGTTTTCTTTTAATTCCTTTAATTTTTATTTAACATCTCTCTTATTCTTAGCTAATCAATCCAAACATTTTATCACCTTGTTAAAGAATAAAGACTTTACTATTGATCTATGGCCTGACTTGTCCTATGAGGCATTTTGAGCCCATTTCATCTGTCATTTATTTAACCTTGACTTCACCCTTTATCTGAAAATTAAAGACCCTGACCATCTTCGGTGTTCATTCTTGCTGCCTCTCCCTGCATCCTTTCTTTTCATCAGCGTCCATTTAAAATGTGACAACAAAATAATCAAACGGTATGAAAGCAGAAGCTCATCAACACTGTTTCAACATTCAATCATCAATTTCATTTTCCTGCCTGTTGCCCATTACACTTGGTTCCCTTACTGATTAAAACTGCCTATTTCAGGCTTGAATGGACTTAATGACGTAACCTCTACATCTCTCTGCGGTAAATAATTCCAAAGATTAACTATCACCTGAGAGGAAAAAGGATCCTCCTCATCTAAATGAGCAATGCCTTACACTGAGATTATGACCTCTGGTCCTATTAAGTCCACCTGGCTGACCCTGTTATGATCACAACATGCACCATCTCTGTATCTACTTCCTTTAAAATCCTTGGATATAACTATTCAGGTCCAAAGTTCTTATTTGTGTTTAGCCCCATTCGTCTCTCAAGTACCTTTTCTCTCATTAAAGCTATTGGCTTTTTTTCTTTCCCTTTCCCCATTGCTCTTTGATGATTAAATATTTCAGTTTTTAGTGTCCTCTACCGTGAAGACTGATGCCAAGTATTTCCCCAGCCTTTTTCTCTAAGGGACCTATGTTGGGTCCTATTTTTCCTTTATATATAATTAAAAATGCTCTTACTATCTATTCTTATATTACTTGGCTAAAGGAACAAAAATGAGAGGACATAAATTTTAAAGTCATGAGCAAACAAAGTGACGTTGAAATTTAAAGAAATCAAAGTAGTGAGGGTATGGAATGTGCTGCCCTGAAATATGGTGGAGGCAAGTTCAGTTGAGGAATTGGATGATTATTTGGCTAGGAAGATTGTGCAAGAGTAATGGGGTAAAAGCAGGAGGTAATAATGCTTGTTTGAAGAGCTGGTGCAGGCACAGTGGGCTGAATGGCCTACTTCTGCACCGTAACAACTCTGTGATTTTGTGAGGTAATTACATTACTCTTCACTGTGAGTAATACTTACAGATTGTGGTGAAGATGGGTCCATATTTGTAGCTGGTTCCATACAGTGATGCTAAAGAAGTGACAGATATCTTGCTGAGATCAAGCTGCATGAAAAAGGGCATATTTAAAATTTGAAACAGATAAGGACATGAGACAGATAACTTTTTTAAGAAAAGCCAACAGCATGTTCATATTTAGATTTCTATCCCAGTCTCTACCATATGTTCACTATCTAAATAAACTAGATTCTGTATGTGAATTGAAAGACCTCATCTGCCTAACTAGTGATTTGCGCCCTCTGCTGTTTGATGTTCATATGCATGAAACTTCATGATATTATTTTGAAATATCTTTTGCAAAGCAAATAAACCAAACTTTTTCAATCTTAAATCCTAACATGTGAAACTTTGTTAATTGCTTCCAAGTCGTTTCGGTGGAAATAATAATCCTGTAGGTCGGTGATTCTGCATTTCTGTGCATTAGTTACATTGCAAGCTTTTTATAAAGGCTATCCTTTTACAACTGTTTTTATCAAAATTGTCATTATAAATTTAGTAACAAATCTCTTTCCTGACCAGCACATAATTAAATATTCCTTCTTGTTTATTTTCTCTCACTTATCCACATTGAACTGTCTGCCACTTCTTGACCCCATACTGTAAATGCCTAAGTGTTTTTTAAGTCAGATTACTTTGGTCCTTCTTATTTTGTAAGCATCTGCAAACTTGGAGAATTTAGTAACAATTCTTTACCAAATTATCAGTATAAGAAACAGAAGATGATTGCCCATGCTTCCAAAGTGTAATTTTTTTTAATCCAGCTCTTTAGTTACTTCCTAATTTCTGCTTCTGTTCAGTCACCATTAAATTGTAACAAGCAGCTATGACAAATGCTTTGAATATTCAGATGGAATATGATCTCTTTGCTTCTGTCCATTATTAATAATGCTGAAAAGAAACATTTGTTTTCTTAAACAATACCCTTTCTACTTTGAACTCATTATTTCCCTTTAACAAGTAAGTTGCCCATTCAAATGGTGTGTGAAATTACATTAGTAGCTCAGAAGGTCTATGACTTATTCCAATGGAACCCTCTCACTTGCTGTATGAGAACTGGAATGAGTCTGCCATCCATCAGGAACCAAATGTAAACATCCTATAGCTAGGCCAAGAGGCCTTTGGAGGACCACAATTCAGTGGATTGTTGGCCACAAATGTCTCCTGAACCCTGTTACAATTGATGTTGTTTAGAAAAAAATTACCAGTTCTCCATAGTCTTTTGGCTTAGTTGCAGTGTAACCATAAGGAAACATTAAGAGCTGAGAATAGCTGTGAACATCAATGGAGACTTTGAAATTTCCATGACTTTTGATGAAGTCAACTATGGCTTTGACTTCCTTCTCAGAATTGGCATAAGGTCCATAGTATGTTGATGAACAAGAATAGTCACTGGCACCAGGTCCTGTGAAATAAAAGCAGCAAATAAGACTTGATAGCTAACCATTTAATGTCCTCTTATTTGAAAGAAATGAGTGTGAAACTCAAGATTGCCCTCGTAACTTTTCAGACAATTCTACAATTTCAATTTTTTTGAAAGAAAAATGAAATTGCAAAGGCAAAGGGCAATAACCATGCAGCAGACATGATTAATAAAATGTTCCTATTCTGTGCAAACATATGTTGGATTGCATGGTGCAGTGAAATTGGGAAATCAGGCAGGTGGAAACACATCTGAAAATTAACTCACCTGAATTTCATTTATTCATTTAAATGGAAGAAACACATGCAGCTTTCTCAACAGAAATATGTGTTCTGACCTGCCCTCAGGTAGTATTGTATAACTAGAGTTGGATCCAGAAAATCTTTCCTCTGAAATATTGTGTTCAGTTTTGGACACTGACCCTCTGAAAGTATATATCGGCCTTGGAGAAGGTGCAGTGCAGATTTTCTAGAAAGGTGCAATGGCTTAAGGCGTTAAATTATGATGTAGAATGTAGGTAGACCTGGCATGTATTCCCTAGTCTTTAATGTAATAAAGGAATTTGATAAAGTTGATAGAAATTGGTGCAGTGATGCTGTCACTGGCTTAGAAATCCAGAGGCTCAGGTTAATATCCTTGCTCAAAATGCATCATGACAAATGGTGGAACTGAAACTCAATGAATGACATCTAGAATTGAAAGCCTATTTCAGTAATGGTGACTATGAGCTGAATTATCTCAGCTCCTGAATGATGGGGGCAATGGTGAGCAAGTTGGCAAAATAAAGCAAGATCAGAAAAATGAGATTCTTGATGTTAAGAAATACAAAGACTGATCCTCTGCCAAAGGTTTGAATGGCGAGATGAAGATTTTGCTAGTAAATGACAAGTGGCTTACTTGCATCTTTTTACATCTCATTACCAACCTCAGTTGTTGGCTAGATGGCTAGTTTGCATTGCAGAGTGACACTAACATTGTGGGTTCAAATCCCGCATTAGCTGAGGTTGCCATGAAGGATTCACCTTCTCAACCTCTCCCCTCACCTGAGGCATGGTGGCCCTCTGGTTAAATCATCACCAGTCATCTCCCTCTAATGATCTATGATCTGTTCAGTCTGTGGTGACTTTATCTTTTAATCTTATCATTACCTATTCTCACGTCTTTTCTATGGAGTTTACTATTCTCCCATGTAGCAAAGAGAACATAGACAGTGTCATGAAAGTCAGAGTGTGTACCAGTTGTTTCAGCTCGCCATACAGGCCTCGATGTTGGCGAACAATCCCCAACAGCTCCAGACAGCAACCACCCGTGCATGTGCAACTGCAACGCATAGACTGAACGTTGCTGAGTAAGTCAACTGCTGGCTCGAGCAAGATGGCACAAGCATAGCACTATAGAGATGAGGTGAACAGTGTCCTACTGCCTGAGTTAATTTGTTAATGCACTCAAAGGGAAACATCTATGAAACTCCCTAACATTGATACTTCATTGATTTTTGGTAAAATTCAGCTCCATGAAAATATTATTGATTTTTTTGTACAAATGTATTTGGTTTACCAATGTCCTCCAGGGAAGGAAATTTGTAGTCCTTATCCAGTCTAGCCTACTTATGACTCCCATGATTCTTGGCTGCCCCCTAGTAGGTCATTCAGTTGTAAGACAACAAGTGCTGGCCTTACCAGTGATGTCCACATCCCATGAAAGCATAAATTTAAAACATACTATTCCCCATGGTGGGTGAGTCCAGAACAAAAAGCATCAACTTAATATTACAGTTTAACTTTTCAGGGGTGAAATCAGTAAACACATTTTCACACCAAGGGTAGTGTAAATTACTTTTCTGTGAAATCCATACAGGCAGGATTTGTAAGGAATCTGTCAGGGTCCCCAGAACTGGCCTTGTCTGCCAAGCTGCCAAAGCACCTGCTCAGCCCTATCTTTATGTCTGGGACTGTTTTGTTGGATCAATGACAAATAGTTTCCTGACACAGATTTTTCTCCCATTTCCCTGACTGTCACTGATTTTGGTTTGAGAGACTGCAGTGAACCCTTGCCCACCTTCTGCAAATGATGTTTTGTTCAGTATTAACACTGGATTCATGTATCAATAATAAGCTCCAACTCTACATTCAATTCATTCTCATTCACCGTTCATTCTTTAAGAATTACTCTTCTAACTAACTCTGTAATACTGAAACATACTAAACACCTGCAAAAGTAATAAGGGTGTGATGAAGCATCAGACATTTTGTTTGGGTTTAACTGGACTTGGAGTTTGATAATGCTATCTCAGCACGCAGTGTAATCCTACCTCCAAAATTAGCTTCAAAGTTCCTGTTTGGGTCAACTCCTGTACATAACATGCCAGCATGTTTAGACCTGGTCTTCCGCCACATGCGGTTCTAAAAAGAAAAACTATGATAATATTCGAGGATGGGGAAAAGACATTAACTCCATCAGTCCTACCCCAGTTACAATAACCTATCCCCTACTCTCACTGTGCCCGTTAATCTCTTTATTGTCTGAAAATAGTTAATGAACTTTAGAAGCTATTTGCCACTTTCAGTCTTTATCTCTATTCTCCAGGTTCCTAATGGCCAAAATGGACAGCTACATTGAATTACTTCTTCCTATTCCATTCAGTGTCATTCATTTCCTTCAACATAGGCTATAGAACTTCACGTTTGTCAATCGATTAACACAACAAAATACTATTTGCTTTAGTAACTTTACCTGCTAATTTATTCCCTTTATCCATATTTCCTTCATTTCAAAGGGAACAGAGTATCATAATAGGGAGGTCTTACTAAAACTATACAAGGCATGAGGTAAAGTACATCTGGAAAACTGTGTATAGTTTTGATCCCTCATCTAAGAAAGACATTCTGATGTTGGAGGCAGTTCAGAGAAGGTTCATTAGTTGATCCTGGATACCAAGGGATTTTCTTCTGAAAAGAGGTTAAGTCGGTAAGACTTGTATTCATCAGAGTTTAGAAGAATGAGAGGTGACCTTGTCGAAACATATCAGATTCTTAGTGGTCTTGACAAGGTAGATGTAGAGAGGTTATTTCACCTTGTGAGCAAGTCTAGAAACAGTGGACATAATCTCAGAATGAGGTGTCGCACATTTAAGACTGAAATGAGGAGGAATTTCTCCTCTCAAAGTGTGGTCAATCTGTGGAATTCTTTACTGCAGAGCACTGTTGAGATTGGGTTGTATTAAAGGCTGAGATAGTCATTTTTAATCATTCAGTGGATCAAGAGTTACGAGGATAAGGCAGGAAAGTGGAATTGAGCATTATCAGTTCAGCCATGATCTCTTTATTTGGTGGAGTTGCTTTGATGGGCCAAATGGCCTATTTCCTTTCCTATATCTTATGGCCTTTTAGTTATTTTTATAGTCTTTAAAATGTTGTTTAGATCATTGCAAACCCTCCCAACTTTCAAGCAACATAGAACATAGAACAGTACAGCACATTACAGGCCCTTCGGCCCATGAAGGAATTGTAAATTCAGGTACCTGTCACTCAAAAATCTAGTTTGCAAGTTCTCATGTTCGACTTAAAACAGTGGTGAGGAAGGGAAACAGATGGCAACAACAGTTGAAAAATGTTCAAATACCTGAACGTTGATGCATTGCCTTTTAATACACTGGAATATCAATCCCACATCATTTTTAGAGAAGCAAAGGCTGATTAGGAATAGTCAACATGGCTTTGTGTGTGGGAAATGGTGTCTCACAAACTTGGTCATGTTTTTGAGGATGTGACCAAGAAGATAGATAAGGGAGGCGTGGTAGATGTTACCTATGTTGTGCTGACCTATTATCCTACTCCAAGATCAAAATAAGCTCATCTTTTTCAATCTTCAGTATAACTAAAGTTTTTATTAGAATCATCCCTGTTGTAACTCATATTTCTCAGTTTTGTGAACACTCTTTCTGCATTCTTCAGAAATAACAACTTTTACATGATTAGGTAGTAGGAGCTGCATAAAGAGTTCCAATTAATGAATGACCAAAAGTTTATTTCACAACAAAGGAAACTCTTATGGTTAACACACATTTTCGCCTAATGCAATCAGGAACTTCATTGCTGTGCATTATATTTGGACATTATCCGCCAATCTATTAGCTGATAGTGTTGCACAAAGCTGAGGAAAAGTGCTGTATTTTGGATAAGATATTAAACCGAGGACCCAGCTGCTATTTCAGCTGAACATGCTTTTTACTTGATTGATTGATTTATTGTCATGTGTGCCAAAGTACAGTGAAAAGTTTTGTTTACGAGCAGTACAGGCAGATCATAGTAAGCAAGGAAGTACAGATCAAAAAGACTCAGACAGAGGTATACAGGTTACACTGCACAGGGCATGCGCTAGGCGAAATCAACGTTAGCAAGATCAGCATTATTTGAATGCCATCTTAGGACACTTCAAATTGATTTGAACCAAGTTTGATTTTCTGATTATGTAGCGTGAGTTGGATGTAGATGGAGACAAATCCACACCACCACAGGAATCTGGTGGAGAGTTCTTCTCCAAGCATCTATTGGTTAGCAACTGGGGCCAAAGAGGTAAGATCAGAAAGTTATGAACAAGTTGATGACCCACCCAAATCTTTGCAAGAATGCAAGAAATGAGTTCTGCCTGTAAGGATCGTCCATAAGAGGATTATGGGACAGCTTCAGTGTAGTTCATAATGATGATGGAATGCAAAGCCTAAA
Source organism: Rhincodon typus (assembly GCF_021869965.1). Lineage (NCBI taxonomy): Eukaryota > Metazoa > Chordata > Chondrichthyes > Orectolobiformes > Rhincodontidae > Rhincodon > Rhincodon typus. The sequence goes on from NC_063353.1 coordinate 36,549,237, forward strand.
ACTGCCCTAATCTGGTTTAGGTATTGCCAAACCAGCATTTCCATTTAACAGAGTCCTTGGCAGTGAAACCTCACACCTGTTGGTGCCATTCTGCTACTGAGCCAGAGTAAAGGACACCTTGCTCTGCAGTTGGCCAGGCTATACCCAACTTAGGAATCCTTGTATAGACGCAACAAGAACTTATATTTATTTAAAGCCTTTCATGTAGAAAAATGTTTTGAGGTGATTGACAGGTTGCAGAGAAAGGAAGGGAAAAGCATGTATGAGAATTTCCTGAGGATGAGAATTTGAAACTTGAAGTATTAGGTCACTGGAAGTGAGTGTAAGTCAGTGAAGATAGCTGTAATAGGTGAGCTGAATTTGGGGCAAGATGGTTCATTCCTACAGAGTTTTCAATGAGCAGTGGCTTATGTAAAATGAGGAATGGGAGGCTGGTGAGGAGATTGTTTGGTGCAGTCAGTTCTAGAGGGGCCAAAGTCATGGAGAATGGCTTCTGTGACTAAGGGAGAGTCAGAGACAGATGATGTTACAGAGATGATTGTAGATGGTCTTGGTGATGGAGAGAATATGGAATTGGAAATTCAGGTACATGTCACTCAAACATCTAGATTGCAAATTCTCATGGTCGACTTAAAACAGTGGTGAGGAAGGGAAACAGAGGGCAACAAGAGTTGAAAAATGTTCAAACACCTGAATGTTGATGCATTGCCTTTTGATACACTGGAATATCAATCCCACATCATTTTTAGAGAGGCAAAGACTGATTAGGGATAGTCAACATGGCTTTCTGTGTGGGAAATGGTGTCTCACAAACTGGATCATGTTTTTGAGGATGTGACCAAGAAGATAGATAAGGGAAGAGTGGTAGATGTTATCTGTATGGACTTTAGCAAGGTCTTTGACAAAGTTCTGCATAGTAGACTAGTTAGTAAAGTCAGATCACATGGGATTCAGGGAAAGCTTGCCAATTAGATACAAAATTTGCTTGATGATAGCAGACAGAGGGTTGTGCTGGAGGGTTGTTTTTCAGACTGGAGGCCTGTGACCAGTGGTATTCCGCAGGGATCGGTGCTAGGTTCATTTATATAAATGATTTGGATAATATTATAGGAAGCATGGTTAGTAAGTTAGCAGATGACACCTAAATCAGTGGTATAGTAGACAGTGAAGAGGGTTACTTGAGTACAAAGGGATCTTAATCAATTGGGCCAACAGGCCAAGGAGTGGCAGATGAAATTTAGTTTAGATAAATTTAAGCTGTTGCATTTTGGTAAGATGAATACAGACAGTTAATGGCAATTACCTTTACACAATGATAGTGCCCTGGAGAATGTTGTTGAGCAGAGAGACTTAGGGGCTTAGAATAGTCCCTTGAAAGTTGTGTCACAGCTGGATAGCGTGGTAAAGAAGGCAATTGATGTGCTTGCCTTCATGGTTCAGACCTTTGAGCATAGGAGTTGGGACGTCATGTTGTTGTTGTGCAGGACATTGGTTAAGCCTGTGTACAGTTCCGGTTGCTCTCCTATAGGAAGGATATTATTAAATTGGAGAGGGTGCAGAAAAGATTTACAAGGATGTTATCAGGACAGGAGGGTTTGATTTATAAGGAGAGGATGGATAGGCTGGAACTTTTCTTCACTGGAACATAGGAGTTGAAGGGTGACCTTATAGAGGCTTATAAATCATGAAGGGCACAGATAAGGTGAATAGCACAGGTCTTTTCCACAGGTAGGCATATTCAAAACTACAGGGCATAATTTTAAGGTGCGAGGAGAAAGTTTTAAAATGGACCTCGGGGGCAACTTTTTCACACAGACGGTGGTACATATATGGAATGAGCTGCCAGAGGAAGTGATAGATAAAAGTACAGTTGCAACATTTAAAAAACGTTTGGACAGGTACATGAATTGGAAAGGTTTAGAGAGATATGGGTCAAATTAGTTTAGTTTTGGAAACCTGGTTGGCATGGACAAGTTGGACCGAAGGGTGTGTTTCCGTGCTGCATGACTCTATGAATCTATAACTGAAATATTAACTGTGTTTTTCCTGTCCACAGGTGTTGCCTGTCTTGATGAGTATTTCCAGCACTTTCTGTCTATATTTCAGGTTGCTAGCATTTTTAGTATTTTGCTATCGTATTTTTGCACTTACGTTTGTGTGGGTAAATTTGAATCCATCAGGATTTGTTACGAGCTCTAGGTAGCGGTCCATTGTGTTCAGCAATGAAGTCACAGAGGTATCTTTGCCAAATTCACTGGCAAGCTGGAAAAGAGACAAAAGGAATTATTGTGTTGGGACGTTTCCACATGCACTATTCCTTCCTCACTCAACTCACCCTTCCTTTCCTACCTTCTCTCCCTACCATTCTTTTTGTACCTTTCCCAAATTGCCATTCTTCATGTGAGCTCAGACTGGGAGTATCAGCAAGTAATCCAGTTATGAAAGCATCAAACTCAAGTCTGAACCTGTCCCCAACTGGAAAAGCACAGCGGCCTTTCCCTGCAGATTGATCGGTAATCTAGAGCAGGAACTATGACTGATTTTCTCCTCACAGTGCCCATCCTCAAAACTTTTTAACTCAATAATCTTACCCCAACGTTGTAATCTTAATCAGAAATGCAAAGCTCACAGGGTAAGTACTCACACTTGAGCAACCAGAATATTTTTCTGAGGTTAGGTTAGTGGCACTGGGTTACCAACTCTGAATTCCTGGTGATTTCATGGCACGACTTTCTGCTTGCAACTGCCCCAAGCAATCAAATTTCCAAATGTTCAAATATCCAATTTTTTTTAATGACTGATTCACAAAAGTATTCAAACAAAATGCAGGCACAATTACTTACAATGTTTATGAGCTTGCTGTCATCAGTGCCCAGGAGATTAACCTTCAATTCTACGGGCAAAACGAGTTGGCCACCTTAATTAGGTGATCAAGAAAAGGGAACTTGAAAGGGTTTAAATGTTGCCTGCGTGGCTGTTCTGACATGAGGTGGTACAGTATTCAATAGGGGCTCAGCAGTTGGTTGCAAGTCAGTTTAAGGTATGCTGATGTACTGGAGGTAATAGGATGGTCATCCTACCCATGGTGAGCCTTCAAAGAGGTACAAACATATAGTGCTTCTATCTTTGGAGTAGTGGGATACTGTTAGAGTCACATCAGAAATGGAAACACAGGTGAGCTCAGAATCCAAGTTATGAACTGGATTTTACAGTCAACTGCTAGTCAATGCCACAATCAGATATGTAAAACCCAAGCCCTTTCCATTATTCCTGCAAATGGAATCTTCTAAACGTTACCTTATTTGCAAGCCAGAGGGATGTAGCAGGACTAATCCATTCACGGGCATGGATACCAAAATTAATCCAAATAGCAGGTCGGTTAATCCCACCAGTGCTAAACTGTAGGAAGATCAGTTCACAAACAATTGATTGTGGGTAAACTGTACTACTATAAAATAAGCAGCATTATTAAATTCTAATACATCGTCTGATCACCATGAAATAGCATTAATTTATAAAAACAAAAATAATTTCTGATAATCAAAAAGCGAAAAGAAGTTTTCTTTTCCTTTGCTGTTATATGTGATTACACAATTGGGTAGGCACTTACTGAAAAGTCCTGCGTGCTAATAGCTACACTAACAACTAACTTAAGATAATAAATTCAGGTTACGGTATGTTTCATGTACACTTGCTAGAAATGTACTCAGGTGCCCTTCTCTTTAACCAAAAGGAATTTGTTCAAGCCTTGCATATTTTTAATTCCTGGAAATATGGAGAGTCCATAGTTCCGTATTGCTTTGTCCATGGCAATGCCTTGGGAACGCACAGTCATCTTGATAACCAGTTATAACACCTCTTTTCTCCTCTAATATCAATTGTTGTGATCATTTGAAATTTGGCATTCTTGCATTTCTCCTGACAACAACATGTCTTTCTTTTCACTAAAATTCTTTTTTACAAATCAAGTTATTGTAATCTGGAATGCAGGGCCTGAAAGTGTAGTGGAAGCAGATTGAAAGGTAAGTTTCAGAAGACAATGAGATAACTATTTGAAAAGGAAAAATATCGTAGGCCTAATTGGGTATTCTATCATCAGGCAAGCACAGTAAATCAAATGACCTCATTCTTTGTTTAATGATTCATAATACATACAAGGGAATAATTTTTATGCTGGAATGTAACTGATGGTGAGGTGATTTATAGAAAATTAGCAATGTAGGACCTCGATACTACTTAGGGTGTGCAGCTAGGTTATAGTTTAAGAGCAAATAATACTCAACAGTGCCTTGTAGGCTTAAATCGAACTGACTAATTCACATAATTTATAACCAACATAATGGACAACTGGGTTTTTCCTGAAATTTCAGTCTTTTCAAACATAGGTTGCCTGCAATGATAATTGTGTAGATATCTCCCTTCATTTTATTTAGAAGTATATGATAATTTATTCTCATACTTTTCCATTTTAAGGTGAAAATGTCATTGACATCCCAAATATTATTGAACAGTAATACTTCCTTTATTACCACTAACATCATCACATTTTTTGTGTTCCACCTTTGTCCTAAAATGTTCTCCATGTATATGGAATTCAAGGAGAGACTTAAGTTGGGGCTAGGGCTTCATTGCTCTTATTTTACATGAACTGCCTGTAGTAGGGCAACATGTCTCTACCTTGTCGACATAACTCATGAATTAGTCATGGGGCAGAGCTACAGAAATGCAAGGTTGGTGAACGGGAATGCAGTGGTGTTGTGTGAGCACTGCTCTTCCTCCTCGTTCCACAGGAATGATGTTTGGAATGCTTTGTGAATACTTACATTTTGTTGACAGCTACCATACCTGTTGGAGGATCCTGAATGGAATAGTCCCAGCTCCTGTTCCATTCACTGTTTTCCAGTTTTGGCAAGGGGACTGAAATCACGCAATAGGTTCCTCAACTAAAATCCCAACATCAGGTTTGTTGTTTCAGAAGTGTAATTGGGGGCCCTGGTGTTGGTCTCCAAACTTAGTTTTTGTTCACTTATTTTAGTCTGCTAAACAGGCACATCTAGATCCAATTTCCAACCCTCAGTTCATCCTTGAATCCAGGATAATGTTGTTCAGACAGCCTTACTATCAGAACAATATTTACATCACTACAGACAGTTCTTACCAAAGCTAATCATCTTTATATTTATTAGATAGGGTTATTCCTTTAAGCAGTGCCTTGAAGTTTGGGAGTTGCTTAATTGAAAAATAATAAGCACAGAGATACGTCAGCTCCCTGTTTATACCCACCCTTAGCACATAGATTGGGCGGTTCTCAAAAGTGGTACCAATCTGCAGTTTGCTGACCAGGCCTGAGTTAGAAGCTACAAACATATCCATCCACGTGTAAATCTGGGGAAGAGAGTGGAAATTAACAGTCAGTTTGATTTGTGTTTAGACAATGAGATTCCCTCGTGTTGTCTCCTGGAAGGTGGAGGGACGACGAAATTATGCAACATTAACTGGAATGGAAAATAACTCAGGGCTCAATCTAAAAAAGTAGCTGATTAACTACGTGTCAATTTCAGATTACAATTTCACCCCAAATGACATTCAAACCTGGACTTTGAGAACACAGGATTTTCACCTTCCTCAGTAAGTTCCAACTGGAAGATTAGATCCACTCATTCTTGACTTCCCCTCTAGTGGAAATTTCTTTTATCAATACAACAACATTCTAAGTGTCACGATCAGGCCACCCTTCTGTCTTCTATATTCTGATGAATCTGTGCTGCCCCTTGTCCACGTCTAATATATCCTTCCTGAAGTGTAGAGTTCCAAACTACAGGCAATGTCCAATCAAGACTCTGTACAACTTAAGTATAGTAAATGTATTTGGAGCTTTGGAAGAATGATAGAATAAATCAAAGCAGCACTGATAATTATAACAGTAAAACAGGGAAGAAAAAGATAAGGAAAGTTGGGAGCATGGGGCAAAGTAAAGGATTAACTACCACTTCCAAACTTTATTTTTGTATCCTTTTCAAGTTTAAGAAGTGAAACATTAAGAATAATCACTTCCTTAAACATAAAATTTTCCATTTTTACCTATGACTGTTAAAGTTTGCTTTCAATATTTAATAATTGCTTGACTTTACCTCCTCCAATGTGTGGTAAGAAGCATAGTTGAATGTTTGGCTGTTACGTTCCTTATGTCGAGAAAGTATCATTTCCTTCTTCTCTTCATCCAATAGAAGCTGAAAGATTACAGTACAGTCAATGGTGAGCTGTCTCTAATATCAACTGACTGTAGTGGTAACTCCAGAGCCAGTGTATACTTTGTGCAGTGTTACCAAATTATAAATCACTAAGGGTCAGTTGAAGGAGAATACCTGTAGATCTTCAATCAAGATTGAGTAACCAATACCGTTGAACTCAAAGAAGGCTTTCACAGATTGTGCATGCTCTCTTGGGACTTGGATGTCAATGGGCATCAAGGGCCTGCTTGGTTCTAACCAGAAATCAATCTAAGGAAAAGAATTATACAATTAACTGTTAGTGTATGGATTGCCATAAATAGAAAAACACAATCTAAAAAAAAGTGAAATGTTTCTGTGGTTTTGAATTTGTACAAGCCATTACACAATCTGGGCTGACATGTTCCATACATAACTGTGGGAGTGCTCCACTGTCAGAGCTGTCACTTTCAGGTGAGATATTAAACCAGTGGTCCATTTGCACTTTCTGGTAAATGCTAAAGATTGTTCATCATTTGTTCAACACTTTTAAAATATTACTTTATTGCTCTGCCTTTCACTGGAGCTTGCTGTGTTCAAATTACCTGCTACAATTGTACGTTAAATAGTCCTTCACTAGTTGTAAAGTGCTTTACAACATCCTTAGGTTGTGAAAGGTGATATATAAACCGCTTTTTTTTATCTTTGGTTAACAGTTCAATATTGTGTTGGTTTGAGTATTATAGTAACAGCATAAAAGGCAACAGGAATAATGATATATAAACTCACTAGGATATTTCCAGGACTGAAGGATTAATGCTTCGAAGAGAAACTTGAGAGGTTGAGCCATTTTTTCATTTGAGCCAAGAAGGTGGCAGGGTGAACAGAAAGTGATCTCCAAAATTATTGGGAATTATAATATTATAAATAGGGATGAATTGGTTGGAAGGACAGTAAACAAAAGGAACAAATTTAAGATAATCACAAAAAATACTATGCTATTAGATATGAGAGTGCAAATAGTAAAGTGAGACTATATGAGTTGACTCAAGTAGAGAATTGCTGTCGTGAACTTGGTGGATGAAATATCCTGTAACGTTCTATACTTCTAGCATTTTGATATAATTTGCTGCAAGCTTAAAAGTTCTCAAAGATCTGCAGGATTCATCAATCTGATTATTATCTTTCCAGTCACACAGACTCACCACTATTCCTGGGACTTTTCAAACTTTACTAAATCAAGGGTCATTTCACCCTCCCCCTCCATCTCCCCATCCGCCCATGGACAGACAGGCTAGAGATGTGTCATAATGATGTGTGGATCAAGTACCCTATGGAATAGGAGGGTTGTAAGTGTGCCACTTACCTGGAACAGAAGTTGACAAATTCAGCCAATTCCATCATTCAATTAAATCATTGCAGATTAATATCTTAACTTCACTTGTGGTTCCATCATCTTTAACACTCTTGCCTGACAAAAATATATCAAGTTCAGCTTTGAATATTCTAATTGGGCCATAGTCTCAACAGCTTTTTGGAAAGAGTTCCAAGGTTCCACTGAAGTATCTCATAGCTACACTAGATGCAGTGCTTTGTTAACTTGAATCTCTGTTTTATGCTACAGGAGCAGTTCAAACAGTACAGGGCCACCAACAAATTTGACAGGGCAGAAAATGAGGCACTTTCCAGTGGAGAAGTTATGTGTTCTGGAGAAGGAAAGAGCTGATATGTACAAACAAATTAGGAGTAGCTAACAATGTGGTCTCTTCTACAAAAGTACAGACTGGGTGACCACTGCACTGAACACCTACATTCTGTCCACAAAAATGACCCTGAGCCTCCAGTTGCCTGCCCTTTCAACACTCCACCATATTCCCCAGCAAACATCTCTGTCTTGGGTTTGCTATACTGCTCCAGCTATGCTCAGCGCAAGCTGGAAGAACAATGCCGCAATTTCCTTAGGAACCCTGCAGTCTTCTGGACTCAATATTGAATTCAATAGTTTTAGCCACCACATCCGACACCTCGAGTGAGATGCCACCACCAGACACATATTCACCTCCCCTCCTTTGTCTGCGTTCCACAGGTACCGTTTCCTCTGGGACACCCTGGTCCACTCTTCCCTCATTCCCAACACTCCCTGACAGCCCCACAGCACCTTCCCCTGCAATTGGTGAAGGTGTAACACTTGCCCACTTACCTCCTCCCAAAGGCCCAAACATATCTTCCAGGTGAAGCAGCGCTTTACCTGCAGTTCACACAATCTAGTCTGCTGCATTTGCTGCTGACAATGTGGTCTCCTCTACATTGGGGAAACGAAGCGTAGACTGGGTGACCGCTTTGCAGAACACCTATGTTCTGTCTGCAAAAATGACCCTGAGCTTCCAGTTGCCTGCCACTTCAACACACCACTCTGCTTCCTGACCAATATGTCTGTCATAGGCTTGCTGCAGTGCTCCAGCGAAGCTCAGCATAAGCTGGAAGAACAACACCTCTTTCTCCGATTGGGGACCCTGCAGCCTTCTGGACTCAATATTGAGTTCAATAACTTTAGGGATTGAACTCTCCTGTGTCCATCCCCATACACCAGGCCTTGTGATCACATAGTCTGCTATCACACACACCCCATTGTTAGCCACTAATAGTCTCCATCAATAGCTGTTCACCTTCCTAGCCAGATTGTTATCCACTCCTTTGTCTATTCAACTGTTCTTCTCTCTCTTTGGACTCTATCCCCAGTCCCTTTTGTTTAATCCTTACCCCCTCCCCCCACCTAATTGTCTGCATAAAAACCAACATTTTTCTAGCCACCATCAGTTCTGAGGAAGGGTCACCGGACCCAAAACATTAAATCTGATTTCTCTTCACAGATGCTGCCAGACCTGCTGAGCTTTTCCAGCAATTTCTGATTTTGTTTCTGATTTACAGCATCCCCACTTCCTATGGTTTCAATAATTTTAGGGCCTGAGCACCTTCTTCCATGCCCTTACCCCAACCCCCACAGTCCAGGCCTTGTTATCACATAGGCCGATACCACAAACAACACATTGTCAGGCACTAATGATCCCCATTACTAGCTATTGATTCTCCCAGTCTGACCTTTACCCACTCCTTTGTCTGCCCAACTGTTTTTCTCTGTCTCTCTGTGCTCTATCTCCACCTATCATTTACTCCTTGCCTCTCCCCCCGCCCTTTTCTAACATATATACTGACCTTTTCCTAGCTACACTCAGTTCTGTAGAAGAGTCACTCAACCCGAAACATTAACTCTGCTTTCTCTCCACAGATGCTGCTAGACCTGCTGAGCTTTTCTCCAGCAATTTCTGATTTTGTTTCAAATTAGGAGTAGGAGTGAAACATTCAGCCCCTCAAGCCTGCTCTGTTATTTGATAAGATTATGGCCAATCTGATTGTGCCCTCTACATTCCTCTCTAGTTGCTATGTCCTTTGGTTACCTCGTCAGTAAATGAGCCTTAAAAGCATTCAATGACCTAGCCTCTGCCTTCTGGGGAACAGAGTTCCCCAGACTAATCATGCTCTGGGACAAAATGTTTCTCCGCACCTCTATCTTACATGCAACATGTCTTATTTTTAAACTGTATCCCCTAGTTTTAGTCTCTCCCATAAGGGGAAACAGGCTCTCAGCAGTCACCTTATCAAGTCCCTTCAGGATCATACTAGTTTTAATAATGTCACCTCTCTATCTTCTAAACTCTTACAGATACAGGCCCAATCTGTACAATCTTTCCTCATAACCACCTCATCCCAGGTATCAGTTGACAGAACATTGTCTGCACTGCTTCTAATGCAAATAAAGCCATTCTTAAATTCAGGGACCAAAACTGTACATAGGTGGTCTCACATAGGTGGCCTGTATGACAGTATGCTTCAATATATTTCATCTCCCTTGCAATAAATGACAATAAAATCCATTTGCCTCTGCAATCACTTGCCATACCTGTACATTTTGGAACAAATGTACCATATCACTGATGAAGGTCTGTAACATATCATTATTATTTGGGAACTTTGGTTCTAAACTAGATTTTTGGTTTCTGTTTCTTAAGGGTCAGAAGCTTCTTTATAAGCAGTGGATCAAAACAGCCGTTCCAAGGTATCATGTGACTTAAGCTCAATGACGAGGGAAGCTACCTGGTGAGATAATCGCTGAAATAGTTACTAAATTGAGTTTTTATGACCCAGAGAAAGAGGCTTGAAGAAGGATCAGTTCAGAAGATCCATGAAACATGCATTACCTAGCAGTCAAGTAGTAGTCAAAGTGGCTGGAAAGCATCTTGCATGACTTTTCTGAGTTCAGTGAGAAAAATCAATGGGTTAACCTATAGCTGTGTATATCAGGAATGGCAGTAATGGAGAGAATAATGTATATTCATAGATTCAAAAACACAGATTAGCAACAGAAGTAGGTCATTAGACTCAAGCCTGTTCTGCCATCAATATGTTCATGGCCAATCTGTTTGCGTTTCGAATTGCACATTCCTATCCACTCCTGTTAACTTTTTATTGTATTGCATCCATCTTAAAATTCTGTTGAACATTCAGAAATTTGACAAGAGGAAATGCTTGTAACCTTGTCAATTGAGGAGAAATTTTAAAGGGAAGAAAGGAGTGATGCTTCACTGGGTCTGAGATTCTGCAAAGTATAATCTAGGAAAAGAGAATTGTATCTTTCTTTTTGTGGTTTAAAAAAAACTTTCCAAATTGCATTTGATTTTGTATTTTTTCCTTGTGTGTTATAAAGTTAAAAGCACTTTAGCACCCTTTTGTGAATATGTTCAGTGATTGACCACCACAGGAACCAAATTGCAAAACTAAAACCTATCAACTCAGGTATGAGTCTATCAGTTTTACCATTAGCTGGAATCAATAACAACCCTCTGATCCCTCCATATGGCTGAGTTCTGCAATTTCTCTCCATTTAAATAAAATGCTGCTTTTCTATTCTTCCTGCCAAAGTAAACAATTTCACATTTTCCACATACTCCATCAGGAGTATTTTTGCTCACTCACTTAACGTATCTATATCCCTTTGCAAACTGCTTATGTCCTCTTCACAACTTAATTTCCTACATGTCTTTGTGTATCATCAAACTTAGAAGCCATAGATTTGGTCCCTTCATCTTTGATATAGACTGTAATTAATTGAGGCTCTAGTGCTGATCCTTGCTACACTTCACTTTTTCAACCTGAGAAAAACCCATTTATCAGTACATTCAATTTCCTGTTCACTAACCAATCCCCTATTCATGCTGATGTGTTATCCTATGCCATGTGCTCTTATTTTACCTAATAACCTTTGATGTGGCAAATTATTATATGCCTTTTGGAAATCAGAGACTGATTATCTGCCTTGATTTCCGTATTATATGAGTTTAAGGGATTCACGATGACACATTAGCAATGATTTCAGTTCAGTAATTATTTGTCTGTTTTTAACTGCAATCGCCTGATAGGTAAAGCATTTTAATTTAGTGAGAAATCTACAACGTAGCACCAAACGCCACAGTTCCAGCCACAACTAAGATTGAAAAGTGTAAGGTAAAGATAGTATGTGACCACTGATCAAACAGGAATGGGGGACATGGCATAAAGAGATGCCCATGAATTACATTGATTTATATTAATTAAATATTACACTTACATTAATGTATATTAACTTACATTTAGATGCTGCAGTTCTTGGAGGGACCGCACCAGATCAAGCTGTGCCTCATTGCTGGCAGTGATTCATAAAACCTGGTCACTGTAAGAAGTCAAAATGAAAGAAATGAAATTGAAATTCTCCATGTGAGAGTTGAAAGCCATGGGACAGTCTTTTCAGCTCAGCCCTTGAGAAAGGAATTCGTCACACGTTTTCTCAAATGGCAGATTGTTGGGTGTTACTTTAAGCTTTGTACCAAAAGTTACAATAGGTTATGGAATGATGTGGACCCAGGAAATGGCAGAGGAGTTGAATAAATACATTGAATCAGTCTTCATGGTAGAGGACGCTAATAGCATTCTGAAAATACTAAATAAGGAGCTAAAGGAAGGGGTGGAAATAAATATGATACTACCTCAAGAGAAAAGTACTTGGCTAAACTAATGATCCTAAAGGCTGGTAAGTAACCTGGATCTGAAGGGTTGCATCCTAGAATTTTAAAGGAAGTAGATACAGAGATGGTGGATGCACTGGTAACAATCCTCCAAAAATCCTTGAGTTTTGGAAATGTTCCAAAGGATTGGAAAACAATCAATGTAACACCCTTATTCAAGAATGGAAGTAGACAAAAAAAACACGAGATGTTGGGTACAGTGGTTCAGTAGTTAACATTGTTGCCTCGCTGCACCAGGGACCTGAGTTCAATTCCAGCCTTGGGTGACTATCTGTGTGGAGGTTGCACACTCTTCCTGTTTCTGTGTGGGCTTCTGCCAAGTGCTCTGATTTCTCCCAAAATCCAAAGATGTGCTGGTTAGGTGGATTGGCCATGGGAAATTGCCCTGCATTGTCCAAGGATGTGTAGGCTAAGTGGATTAGCCATGGGAAATACGGGCTTATGGGGACAGGCTAGGTGTCTGGGTCTGGCTGGGATGACCTTCAGAGGGTTGGTGCAGACTCAGTAGGCCGAATGGCCTCTTTCTGCACTGTAGAGATTCTATTTTAGCTAAATATCTGTCATTGGGAAAATGTTTGAGTCTGTTATAAACAATATAAAAGCAGAGTATTTAGAAATACATAACATAATCAAGCAGAGTCAGCATGGCTTCATGAAGGGGAAATCATGCCTGATAAAATTATTAGAATCTCTTGAGGAAGTAACAAAAAGGGATAGATAAATGGAAACCAGCAGCTGTTATATATTTGGATTTCCAAGAGACATTTGTTAAGGCAACACACAAGAAACAACTTAATAAGACAAGATAACACAATGTGGAGCTGCAGGAACACAACAGGTCAGGCAGCATCAGAGGAGCAGGAAACTTGACTTTTTGGTTTGGGACCCTTCTTCAGAAATGGTGGCGGGGGGTTGGGGGGTGCTGGGGAGTGAACTCAGAAATAAATAGACAGAGGAGGGGTGGAGTTGTGGAAGGTAGGTGGGATGGTAATAGGTGAGTGCAGGTAGGAAGTGGTAGGGATTGGTCAGTGAGATGGGAGGAGTGGATAGGTGGGAGAGAAGATGGACGGGTTGTGTCAGGTCAAGAAGCGGGGATGAGAGGGAGGGTTGGTTGAGGCCGGGGGCAGGGAGATTTTGAAACTGGTAAAATCCACATTTAGGCCATTGGGCTGTAGGCTCCCGAGGCGGAATATGAGGTGCTGCTCCTCCACTTTGCGGGTGGTGTCATTGTGACACTGGAGGAGGCCCAGGATGGACATGTCACCAGGGAGTTGGAGGGGCAGTTGAAGTGGTTCACGAGTGGAAGGTGCTGTTGTTTGTTGCAAACAGAGCACGGGCACTCTACAAAGCAGTCTTTGAGCCTCCGCTTGGTCTCACCGATGTAGAGAAGGCCACATTGGGAGCAGTGGATGCAATAGACCACATTGACAGATGTGCAGGTGAACCTCTATCTAATGTGGAAGGCTTGTTTGGTGCCTTATTCTTACTATCTCTTAATAAGACAAGATCCCATGATGTTGGGTGGTATATTAGCATGGATAGAGGATTGGCTAGCTAACAGAAGATAGACATTTGGGATAAGGGGGCATTTTCAGGATGGTAACCTGAAACAAGTGAAAAGTCACAGGAATCAGTGCTGGGATTACAATTGTTTTCTACATATATATTAAGGTCTTGGATAACAGAAGTGAAATACTGCCACCAAGTTTGCAGGTGACACAAAAATAGGTGAGAATGCAAATAGTGTAGATGTCACAAAGTGTCTACAGAGGGACGAAGACAGGTTAAGTGAATGGGTAAAAGATGAAATACAATGTGTGAAAATATGAGTTTATGCATTATGGCAGGAAGAATAGAGGAGCTGAATATTATTTAAGTGGGGAGAGACTGTAAAGAGCGTAGCACACAAGGATTTGAGGGTCCTCATGAATTAAGTACAAAAAAGCTAGCATTCAAGTTCAGTATGTAATAAAGAGGGCAAATGAATTATTGGCCTTTATTACAAAGGCAATGAAATCTAAAAGTAGGGAAATCTTGCTAAAAATATACAAGGCACTAGGCGGACAACATCTAGAATACAGTGAACAGTTTTAATGCCCTTATCTAAAGAAAGATACATTGGCATTGGAGACAATCCAGAGAAAGTTCGTTGACTTGATCCTGGTGTGGAAGATTTTCTTATGAGGAGAGGTTGAGTAAGTTGGTCTTTACTCATTGGAATATAGAAGAATGAGAGTGACCTTATTGAAACATATAAGACTCTTAGGGTGCTTGACATTGCAGGTGCTGAAGGCTTATTTCTCCTTGTCTAGGACCAGAAAGCATAAACTCAGAATAAGGGTTGGCACGTTTAAGACAGAGCTGAGGTGGAATTTATTCTCTCAGATGGTAATCATTCTATGGAATTGTTTATTGCAGGGGGCTGTTGAAACTGAGTTATTAAGTATATTCAAGGCTGAGATAAGCAGGTTTTTAATGAGAATGGAATCAAGAGTTACAGAAATAAGGCAGAGAAGTGGAGTTGAGAATTATCAGATCAACCATGATCTCATCATATGGCAGAGCAGGCTTGGTGAGCTAAATGGTTATTTAGTCTTATGATCTTAGAGGTTGTTTTGTTGATGAAGGACTGTGTGAAGGAACCCAAAGCCATTTCATCCAGGTTCTCTACAGATCAGAGAAAGCTGAGACCTTAATTCCGTTTATCTGAATTGAAAAGATTTTATCAACCCACATTTAATGGCACTTTCAGAATTCACAGAACTTTGTTATGAGCTGTAGCAGAAAACAAGTGTTATTCATTGCAAAAATTAAACTCAGTTACTGAAGAAATTGCACAATAGAATTTTCAAGAAAAATATTGCATTGATGTAATAGTTTCTGTTAATCAGATAGTTTATTTTAATTAAACAGTTTATTTGTCTAAACACTCTGTGAGTAGGCTTCCTGGGTGGTCAGGCAGCGTATTTGTGAAGATCATAGGACCCATGGTTCTGCAACCCAGTGACTTTCTTTAAAGTAAAAACCAAAAGAACTGTGAATGCTATAAATCAGAAACAAAAACGAAAGTCGCTGGAAAAGCTCAGCAGGTCCGGCAGCATCTGTGAGGAGAAATCAGAGTTAACGTTTCGGGTCTGGTCACCTGAGCTGACTTAATGCCCTTTAAACCCAGTTGGGATTGCCCCCTTTCTTGCAGAACAGTGAGTTCTCATGTAAAAAGGGGAGGAGAGGCAATGGCCTAGTGGTTATCGCTGGACTGTTAAACCAGATAATGTTCTGGCGACCCAGGTTTGAATCCTGCCACGGCAGATGGTGGAATTTGAATTCAATAAAAAATATCTGTAATTAAGAGTCTAATGATGACCATGAATCCATTGTCAATTGTTGGAAAAACCCATCTGGTTCACTAATGTCCTTTAGGGAAGGAAACTGCCGTCCTTACCTGGTCTGGTCTACATGTGACTCAAGACCCACAGAAATGTGGTTGACTCTCAACTGCCCTCTGGGCAATTAGGAATGGGCAATAAATGCTGTCTCGCCAGTGACGTCCTCATCCCGTGAATGAATAAAAAAAGCTATCACCACCACACATGCAATCAACCAGCAGGGGGCACATGATATCATATGGAGACTGCACCCTTTGCCCCCACCCTCCCATTTTTGGTTTTGAACTTGTGAAGTCCTTATGCTTTTCAATTCATCCTCTCTGCTCTCCTAGGCCATTCAAATATGTTAGAGAAACAAACCTTGAAGAATTCTATCAGTATTGGGATATGAGGCAAAACTGGTCATTAGTTAGTAGATCTTTTAGTCTGCTTTAATCTCTATTTTCCTTCTTTCATTTCTCTATTTTGTTCTTCTTGCCCTGGTCACTTTAACCCATACTCACCCAACCCACATGTGCTCAAACCCTATTTAACAGAGAGTCAATGATCAAGTTCAGCAGTCCAACTCTGAAGTTGTAGAGAGAAAGGGATTTGACAACCCTCCAGAATTGAGCCTTGGAGTTTCCCAAATTAATCTCTCAAACCCTGCTGCAAGTCAAACCCAGGAGGAAAAAAATTATGTGAGCAAGAAAACAAATTGTGTTTTTCAAAAATAACTTCTGCAAACAGTTGTTTACCAGTGAGAAAAGTATTGGAGGTAAGGATAAAAGGCTGCTTGACCGATAGAATCATCTAATTGGTTAATGAAGAGTGAGTTAGTTTCCTGAATGTTTTTAGGAAGGTGGTATTCTACACAAATGGACATGTCAGGTAGCCAATGGCAGATTTGTGGGGTAGCGGCATTTGGAAGCCAGTAATCATGTCGTGAAATCTTCAGGAATATGTGCAAACAAAATTGGCAACCGTTGGATGTGCATTGGGAGAAATGGGTGGGGGGGAAACATGATTGGGATGTATCAAATTATGAGGGGCATAGACAGTGTAAACAGGGATGAACTTTTCCCCTTGGTGGAGGGATGATTGACTGGGGACATAATCTTAAGGTAAGGAGGGGCAGGAGGTTTAGAGGGAATATAAGGAAAAAAAAAGTTCACTCAAGAGAATCTGGAACTCACTTCCTTCTAAGGGCGTTAGAAGCAGAAACTGTCATATATATAAGAATTATTCAGATGTACACTTACAATGCCAAGGCATACAAAGAAATGGGCCAAATGCTGGAAAATTAGTTTAGAATAGTTAGGTGGTTGTTTTTGACCAGTGCAGACTCACTGGGGCAAAAGGCCTTTTTCTGTGCTGTAGGCCACTATTACTCTCTGATTACTCTCCATTTAATGTCACCCCTTGACATGAGCCTCAGCATTAAACCATTTGGGGACTGCAGAAAGTGACTGAGACACTTTAATAAGATCAGATAATTAAGATTCACAATCTGTCATTGACGTGGCTACATAAAAAGCCCCTCGGTCTATACCAAAGGGTACAAGATAGATTCCAGAGCCTCACTCCAAATCAAGCTCACCAGCAAGCTCAGTTTCGATGTGCTGATGTATATACACAAGGCATCAGCCCCAGATTCTAAACTATAAACAGGATCACTCACAATTGCAAATAGCGTATAGAAACAATAAGCTTAAGTTTGTAAATTGGCCTCAGGACTCTCTTTTTCCTGGTGTAACTTTGCCTTAAAGCTATAGCCATAGTCAACAAACCAGATGATGTTGGAGGGCCGACCCTCACCCTAACTATTGCTGCTCATCACTGCACACAGCTCTCCGTCAGGCTATGGTTCCAGACTTACACATGGAGCAACTCCACTAATGTATAAGGAGCTCGTAGTGAATTGTCAGCCTGTTTTACCCAACTCCCTCTCTGGAAAAAAAAATTACAGGGCTAAAACAGGACATCATTTCCCTCTGATCCCATATGCCTAGGATGCCTATTTGGGTCAAACAAGATTCTTCTGCCAATCTGCAAAGGTGAGGGACCACATGTGCCACTAATTGAGAATCTCGAGGGTTGGATTTTATCAGGCCTTTTAAGAAAGGCTAGATATCCAGGAACTCGACGTCTTTGTGCCTATGTTACCAGTGGCAGAAAACTCAGGAGCACAGTTGCCTATCAGTCAGAAGCGGATGGTCAATTAATTTGGCCACTTCCTGACTCCCCTTAGCATGAAAGTATCCTTTTCCTCTTCCCACAGCCTCAGCCATGGTCATTTGTAATGGTGATGCTGCTGAGCGACTGGCCCTTTGATTGGGAAACACTTTAGGGATGGTTATCAACCTCAATTAGACAGAGATCCTGGGGTGGCCTCTTACTTAGTAGCCACCAGTAATATGCCATTCTGGATTCTGCTGCCCTCCACATGGGTCAGGTTCTGTTGGCCTTGACACTGGGATTATTTACATTTCCCAAAACATTCCAGCCTTCATTTCAATGAGTATAACTTCACAGAGGGCATAATGACAAGCTTCCAAATGGCCCAGTGGTGACACAACTCCTTGTTGCCATTTTGGAGGCTGACTGCAATTTGATTCAATTTTCACAGCGCACATGTCAGGGAAAATGACATTTACTCACCCAACAAACGTCTCCTGGCTGTAAACAGCCACTAGAAAAGCTCCAAGAACCAACAGGGCCCTCATTTTCAACAGGAAATGTGTCAAAATAGTTACCTTTCACTGACCCTTATAAAGATTTCTTATCTTAGTCCGAGTGCCTTTATTAATTATTGCCCAAAGTATATCTTTTTCCCTTACGTGTCTTTTGACTCCCTGCTGTCCAGTTCCCACCATTTAATGAGCTGAATTCAATCACACCTCCGGTTTCTGCCAGTCCCTATTTAGAATTCGCAACACCTGCTGACAGGGGACCTTGTTTTCTCTGCACCTTTGAAATTCACAGGACTTAAGGCTGATAACAGGTTTTAAGGATATGTTGTCATGTTTCATTTTGTTTTGAGGATATGAAGCTTCTATATTTCACTTATGTTCCTCTGTTCAACAAAGGATCTGCACTGACCATGACTGAGGCCAATACAGTGACAATACCTTCCTCCTCTCCACCCTGTAACCCACTCGGGCTTCTGCCAGGCCTACTCTCAAACTGTCACTCAGGTTGTTGTGAAAATACCAAGCTTTAATACTTAGCAACAAACTAAAAAACTTTGGACTTTGATATGACAGAAAATGGTTAAAAAAGACCTAGGACACTAAAAAGGCTGCCAAAGTCACCTGACCTGAAAGTAGCCAAGCTCAAGAAATAATTTACAAAGGAATGTCTGACTAACACAACAAAAGACGAAAGGCTGAAACAGGCCACTGCCTTGAATCTGTTTAGTACACGCTATCCAAGGGTAATTACCTGGACTCATTATGCAAAAGGTGGATCGGGTCACCCTCCCATCCCACACTTCACCCCACCCCCTCATCACTCTGAAAGCCCTCTGAGAGAGAAGCCATTCCTCTTTTTGGCTTTAAATGGGAGACCCATTCTTGAGATTGTCCCACTTAATTCTAAACTCCCAATAAGGGGAAACCTCTCAGCATCTGAGAATCTGCTCTCCCAGGTTAATACATCAGTAATCCTAGTAACCTATTAAAGGGCAGGTTGCTGGCTCTGCAAGGTTCTTTGGGCTCTGAGGTTTGCAGCAATGGTGGCAACACTCTGAGATTCCATGGCATCAAGCATGGGTCTCATGATCTCAGTCTGAACTTCCAGTACAGCATGGAAACGGTGGACATTTCTCCAGCTGTGCTGGAGAGAGGATTTCTAATGTGACAATTTCCAAGGAGACTGAAATATCAGCCTCTGGACACTACATCACGGGTAGTTCAGTTCCTCGTGGAGCTGGCCACAGATTGCTTGATGAAAATGCCAGGCTTCAGCACTGAGCAAAGCTCTGTGCCAAATTGGAGTAAGCCAGCTCCAGGCTGCTTGACAATGATGACAGGCCACCCATAAGGTCTGCCAATGCATCAAGCATCACGGTGTGCATCGATGTCAGCATCCTCCTGACTGCCACCTTGTCAAATCTCCAGAATCGATCTGTGACCTTGCCCTCCAGGGAACTGGCACATGGACCGTTCTTGTATGAATGTCTGACTGTAGCCCACTATTACCTGCTGAGTCACCATGTGTCAGGCCACAAAGCATAATGAAAGTGAGATAGAGATTGAGAAGGGGCGTAAGGACACAGACATATCATTGTCTAGCTTGTTCTCAGTGATGCTAAATGCCATGGTCTCTGTTCCAGCAGTCCTCATGGCATGGAGTGTGGTCTCCTCCAGAGGCTCATGTGATACAGCTGTGCCTGTGCCCCTCCCATTTTGCTCAGTTCCCTCCTGTCCTGGGCACCTTGTCCTGCATGTGAAAGGAGAGTGAGTCAATGAGCTTGATGCAATGTGTTTAGATGATGTGCCTCCAATAGCTGATGAGCTGGGGGGTATGTGGAGGCAGCAAGAGCTGACTGTAAGGTTGGCAACATTGAAAGACATGCAAGAGTGAAGTGGACTGGATGGTAGGTATGAGTTCTGATTGGCAACCAGCACATGATAGGACCTCAGTGCATTAAGCAATGTGAGAGGGTGATTGTGTGAGAGACAGAAGATATCCAGTGAGGATGCATTTACTGATCAAGTCAGGTCATTGGATATTTTGCAGTGTTGTTGCCATATCTTTGGGGCTAAAGTCTGGGATTTGACTTCCCTGGTTACGTTCTCCCATTCCTGTCTCAAAGTCTGCTTTGGTGTCTGCTGGCCCCCTGTGGAATCATTGTTTCTCCACCACTTTGCACGTCATATATTAATTCTTCCAGACCTACGTCAGAAATCCTCTGCACTGCTCCAATTGTTGCCTTTCTCCTTGCAGCTACTTTCTGTACTGGGAGTCAGCAGCAGCTTCTGTAAAATTTGCACTGCTCCCCTTTAAGACATGCCACCTAGCTGAAATATGTGCTAGCCACACACACAGCCAGAGACCCCTTTTCACCATCCAACTACTCAGAGGCACGTTCAGTGCTGAGCTGTACAGTGAAAGCAGCATGTAGCTGCCTTTCTCTTCCCAATTCCAGTCCCAGCTCTCCATTTGCACCGGTTGCTTTGAAGATCAAGAACCTTCTGACTTTTATGTGACCACATACGAATGACAGCCAGGGCAATGCCTGCTGATTTGAGCCAGAACGTGACCCACTCTCTTGGTGTTTTGGTAGATCAGTCTCATGTCCTGATACCCGCCCCCAGTGAAAAAATCCGGCCCACTGTATTAAGTTATAAATCAAGATCCAATATGAACTTGGCACTGAAAGTTGATCACAAGGAACACATTGAATAACAGCCATTATTTGTACAGCGATGTGCCCAAATGCAATCAAAGGCAAACAATCAACATTCAGCCAGAAATGTTCTACTGCAGCTGAAAGTAAACAGGAACTTCAACCAAGCAGAAGAAAAATGAAAAACATTGTTTTGCTTCTTTTAAAGAGCCTTTCCTTCCATGCACCAGTTAATCTATTCAGTAAATTAGTAAAGTTTATGGTGAAAGTATTCCTATTATCTTTCATTGTATGTGATTCACATTTCTTTTACACATCTCTTTCTCAATTTACATCACTCAGAAGTTTTTTTTCCCCATTCCAGCTTTCCTTTACCTTGTACAAATCCATAGGCGCTGGCTACTTTCCCTTGCACTCTATCAAATGGTGGCCTCACTGTGTTTGTGGGGTCAGCTGAAACAATTCATTAGATCATGGCTGATTCGCATTTATAGACACATTACTAAATGTTCCCTTAACCCAGTAAGATACCTCTTTCAATCCAAAAATATCAAAGCCAGTGTAATACTAAAGACCCTTAGTCTATTAGTGTCCTTCCATTATTAACCCCATTCAATGCTGATTCAACTAAATGCTGGTAGTGAAACTATTTTCCTCACTTCATTCCCAGTCTCAACCACGTTACAAAAAGGTCTGAATTACACAGGCCAATGTAAGAAAAAAGTTGTAACAAAACAGAAATTGCTGGAAAAGCTCAGCAGGTCTGGCAGCATCTGTGACGAGAAATCAGGGTTAACACTTTGGGTCCGGTGACTCTTCCTCAGAACCGCTCAGAGGAAGGTTCACCGGACCCAAACCATTAACTTTGATTTCTCCTCACAGATGCTGCCAGACCTGCTGAGCTTTTCCAGCAATTTCT
>NC_063353.1:36571698-36588401 GCF_021869965.1 Rhincodon typus
ACTCCGACACTGACATTCCTTGACTGTCACTCTGACACTGACACTCCTTCACTGACACTCCGACACTGTCACTCCGACACTGACACTCCGTCACTGTCACGCCGACACTGACACTCCGACACTGTCACTCCGACACTGTCACTCCGACACTGACATTACTTGACTGTCACTCCAACACTGACACTCCTTCACGGACACTCCGACACTGACACTCCTTCACTGACACTCCGACACTGTCACTCCGACATTGACATTCCTTGACTGTCACTCCGACACTGACACTCCCTCACTGACACTCCGACACTGACGCTCCTTCACTATCACTCCTTCACTGTCACTTTTTCACTGACACTCCTTCACTGACACTCCTTCACTATCACTCCTTCACTGTCACTTTTTCACTGACACTCCTTCACTGACACTGCTTCACTGTCACTCCTTCACTATCGCTCCTTCACTATCACTCCTTCTCTGACACTCCTTCACTGACACTCCTTCACTATCACTCGTTCTCTCACACTCCAACACTGACACTCCATCACTGATACTTTCACACTGGTGCTGATGTACAGGCACTCCAAAGCTGCACTTCGTACTGGCATTTGAACACAATGCTCCAGTACTGACTTTATTGCACTGGGTGATTCTTTGCTATTCTGATTCTGACACTGTCAAATCCAACACTGCCATTCCTGATTCCATCAGCGGTACATAGACTGTGGCGCCACATGACCAGTGCCTCAGCACTGGTGTTGCCACTGGTGCTCCAAACTGAGCTGGGCTGAGCAGTGGCCAGCAATCTCTCTGCTGGACGGCAGTAGGTATAAGGATCTTTGTTGCGTGGATTTTCTTATATTCATCTCTTTCGTGGTTTGGAGAGGATATTTGGCAGGTCTCCAGTCTGTTCAGTTATTCAGAGAAGGCTTGTGGCCAATGTAGGCCACTGTAAAAAGATGAATGAATTTGTTTAATAAACTGAGGTGTAACAAAATTGTCAGATTCACCAGTCTACAAGTTAAATAAATTCAGCTGTACAGGACAGTGGATATATATTCCTCCATTTTATATTCGCACTGAACGCATTGCCCACTGGAAAGAAATCTACTCAAAATTTAGGCTCACACACACATGCTGATCTCAGTTCTGCATTAGAAGCAACAGGATAACTGGTCTCAACAGGACTGACCCAAGGAATAGTGTTAAAATCAGCCAGGAATCTCTTTCTGCTTCACTATCTAGGGACTCTTCTCAAAATGTCCATGAGTGTCCATTACTTGAAGACTGGCTCACATCTTGGCTGGGCAAGCAACACAAGAGGAGCTTGATGTCTTTGTACTAGTCCTCTCCAACCACAATATGCAGGCATATACACATACTCACTTCCTGCCCCACAATGTGCAATGCTGTGGGATACTTTGCCCTGCAAAATACTTACCATGTTTGCTTGCATAATAACAAGTTACTGCTCGTTAATGTAATTCACTGTGAGATTCATCAAGAAAAGTCACAAAAAGCATTACTTCTTATACAGATGCTCTGCTGAGCGATATGAAGATATTTACCTGCTGGAAACCCAAAGTCACTGAAAGGATTTCAGAATTAATACATTGTCTTCAGTTTATGGTTGCCTAGTCACAAAACAGATATAATGGCATTGAATAAAGTGTGAAGTAGGGCGACAAAGTCTAATCAGTAGCATAATGGCGATGAGTAAATCATTCGTTAGATCCTCAGTTGGAGAATACAATCCAACTTTTGCTTCTACACTTTCAGAAAAACAGTGTGACCGTAGTGAAGGGACAGAAGAGACCTATTAGAAAGGCAGTAGGGATCAGAGAATTGGATCACATGGAAAGGCTAGAAAAACTGAGATGGTTCTCCCCAGTGTGGAGAAAGTTAAGGGGGAATTTAATAAAGCTGTTCAAAATTATGAATGATTATGGTATAGTAGATGGGGACATACTATTTCCAGTAGCAAGAGGGTCAGTTTACTATAACTGGGAAACTAATTGGGGCAGTTGAGGAGTACTTGTACTTGTGATTTGGAATCCACTGCCCAGTGGGTTAATGGAAACAAATTCAATAAAAACTTTCAAAGGGAATTGAAAGGGAAAGACCAAGGGAATGGAACTAACTAGATGACTCTTCAAAAGAGCTGGAACAGACATGATAGGCCAAATGGCCTTCTTTATGTTGTAGAACTTTATGATTCTAATTCTAGAATCAGAAAAAAAGATTTAATTTGGATTTAACTGCAACATTAAATGGCACTTATTTATTGCTTCAAGACGAGTGGGAAATAGGAGAAGATGGTCTAAGTAGAAATGAATAAAAAGGCAAATTTAAAATAGGTGTTCATGATAAATGTTTAGAATAACTTTTTACTCAGAACATTTAATATGTTGAGAATCCATATGGATGCTGCAATGGGAGAGGTATCAGCCTCACTGAGTTATTTTTTTAACATGCCTGCTTTGAAAATGCCTTCACTTAAAAGTTAAGGCTCTGGTTCAGAAGAGGTGAGAGATCAGCAGCAATCCCAATCCATTCCGGCAGGAAGGCTGCCTCGTACTTAAACACTTTAAGGAAAGGTGAGCCAGGTAAAGTGAAGTTTGTGAGGTAGATGACCTCCCCACCAGCAAGGTAGGCAGCCCAGAATCCAAATGTGCCAATGGTCATTATGGTGTGGTTGCAGTGAGCAAGTATAGCAAAGTCTCTTTGTGGTTTAGATTCATTGCCATCTCCTGAGAAGTAAACATCCCCCTTGGAGGCATCGATATTCTTACGACACCAATCTAATCCATTGCTTGTCACTATGAAGATAACATCCTTGTACTTATTTCTGAAGTAGGCCATAGCTTTCTCCAGGTAGTTTCTATCTGCAATGACACCCTTCCACACCTGTGGCATAACACGTACATAATCTCCTCTTCGAACATGAACACCAACATAAGTAACATTTTGACGCTGTGCTGTTATTTTTCTTAAGTACAAGTTGACCTCCTTTGTGACAAACTCATGAAAAGAGAACTCATGCAGGATTTCTTCTCGAATATGATGATAGAACGTCCAAGAACATGGATATCCAGAGAATTTAATATGGTCTCCTAAGATATTTTTATACCGTTCATCCATCCAGTCAGCAATGTGATAGTTTTGCCAAGGGATCTTGGCCTCTGCCTCCTGATGAATTGTGGGAAGAGTAAGCTTGAATGTCTGAGACAGGCTATTTGCCATACTTGGAAAAATGTAGGCTTGTTTCCTATTTAATCTGGCCAAAGCAAACAATGTTGCATATTGTCCCATGAGGTTGCCCAACCTCCCACTTGGTATGATAGTCCAAATGCCTTTGGAAGACCTGATGGCTTTGAAAGACATGTAATCTTCATTTGTGAGGCAGTTTGTGAGATTGGTGGTCATCTCTATAGTGGTGACATCTACCGAATGCTTGGAAAAATTCTGTTGAAATAATGTGAGCTTATCGTTTTCTTCACGATAAAGCATGCGGCCAAACATATACATGATGAGCAATGAAAAAGTTGAAAGGAGAAGAAGGATTAGAAAGCAAAGCTGTTTCCCACTGCACAGAGCAGCATGACAACTTAGAAAACTGCTCATCTTCACAGACTCACTTAAATTGATCTGCCACTTTGTCTCCAAGACAGCTGAGACTTCCATCAAAGTCCTATAAAGATACAATTAGAGAACTTATAAAATACAATGCAGAGCAATGTCAATTCAGAATCACTGTAATTGCTGATTGTTC
The DNA here is from genome assembly GCF_021869965.1 of Rhincodon typus. NCBI lineage: Eukaryota > Metazoa > Chordata > Chondrichthyes > Orectolobiformes > Rhincodontidae > Rhincodon > Rhincodon typus. The sequence goes on from NC_063353.1 coordinate 36,575,465, forward strand.
ATGTTGAACAGGTGATCAGAGGTGCAGGCAGCATGCTCTTTACCTGACTCCGTTTTCTCACTCAATGACTTTAAAAAGAATATCATTGTACCATTGCACTGTCCACAGTGTTAAATATCAGAGTAGGCTCAGAGTGAAAATGTGGGGTTAGTATGAAGTGGTTTCACTTTACGCCAGCATGAAATTACATGGGGGAGTCCTACAGTTAGAGTCCCATCATCCTGAAGGGTGTGAAATGGGTATCAGGTAAGAATTTTGGGGCAACTGGGGGAATATCCCAGGGGGAAGGCTTCTCACAAGGCTTCCCGTGAGATCCAGCTTAGTCCTCAACACTAGCTTTAGAACATTTTGCAAATTGAGCCTTTTCCATCGTTCAGTGAGAATTGTGGCCGATATGTATTTCACTCCATTCAGTGGCATTGGTTTCACATTGTTTTATGTCATTGTTTATGATAAACTTATCCATGTCAGATTGAAAATGATTCATTAAACTAGCTGCTGTTTGTGAGAGAGTTGAACAGGTCTATTATCCTTTGCATGAAGAAGTGTTTCCTAACTTCTTTCCTGAATGACCTGGCTCTGATTTTAAGGTTAATGTCCCTGTGTCTTATACACTCACCCCAGCAAAAATCTGCTACTATCTAGTCTATCATTCCTTTCAAAACTCTAAATCCTCATGGAAAACATGCCTCAACTAAAATATCCCAGGAAGTACAAGCCTAGTCAATGTCCTCTCTCCTCATAATCTAACTCTCAGAGCTTTCAATGAATTTGTTCTGGCCTCCATCAAATGTACAATGCCCAGATTGCAGGGGTAGTGTAACTGGATCTTTGTACAGCTGCAGCACAACATCCTGCACTTTCTGTTCCAGTCCTCTGGATACAAAAGTTAACCTTCCGTTGCTTAACATTTCAACTACACAGATTTACTCCACAAATTGTATCCAGTCCATGCTCAACTCCTGAGGGCCAATGTTTCAATGGCAAGTGTTTGAATTGCTTTGTGATTTACTGATTATACAGTCTGGTACCTTCAATTTGTTCAAGGACTCAAAGTGCCCAATGCAACTGGGCAGCACAAAGTATCCTGAAGCCCATACAAAAATAACTGCCCCAGACTTATTATGGGGAATCTATGGAAAAGGTATTATGAATAAACGGGCAGCACAGTGGCTCAGTGATTATCACTGTTGCCTCACAGTGCCAGGAATGTGGGTTCAATTCCAGTATGTGTGAAGTTTGCACATTCTCCCTGTGTTTGTGTGGGTTTCTTCTGGGTGCTCTGGTTTCCTCCCACAGTCTAAAGATGTGCAGGCTAGCTGGATTAGCCATGGGAAATGCAGGGTTATGGGGATAGGGTAGGGGACTGGTTCTGGGTGGGATGCTCTTTGGAGGGTCAGTGCAGACTTAATGGGCCAAATGGCCTTTCACTGCACTGTAGGGATTTTATAATGATCCCCTCTCCACAAAAAATACTGTCGCTCATTTAACCTTTGGGGCATGATGTGGGCAGATAGTGCACTGCACAAGAGGAGACCACTGATTAGTTTAAATCTGCTCTGCCACTCAATAAGATCATGGCTGATCTGATTTTAATCTCAATTCTACATTCCTACATATTCCCAATAACCTTTCATGCCCTGGGAGTCAATAATCTATACTTCTGCCTTAAAAATATTTGAAATTTCTGCACTCACTGCCTTTTGAGGAAAGGCATTTCAAATATGATCCTCTGATAGGAGAAAGGATTTCATCATCTCTGTTTTAATGAGGTGATCGCTTGTTTTTAAGCTATGATCCCAGTTCTCGATTCCACCACAAGAGGAAACATTCCTTTGATAGCTACCTGGTCAAATCCCCTCAGGATCCTAATAATGATCAAGGATAGGCATCTCGTGACCAAGAGCTGGAATAAAGTGTTGCCCCAGTTTCTGGCTGTGATCAGCTTTTTCAACACTGACCAGGGTCAGAACATGGTTTCACTGTGCTCCATCTGGTCTCAGGTTAGCACTGGACAGTTTTTCCCTGCCACTGAACTGCAAAAACAAAGTCATCTTAACAAGTAAAACCTGTAACTTTCAGGAGGTTCTCTGCAGACTTCCTTAACCTGTATCAGAGCCAAAGAGGGATGAAAAAAGAAAGTTAGAAAAGAGTTCTTACCTCAGAGAAAAATCAGCTGCTGCCTCTAGGAACACTGCAGCCCAGTTAAGCGTCAAAGCCACTGGAGCTAGAACATGTGCTGTGCTCAGAATCGTGAGAACATTTGAACACAGCTGCACCCTTTGAGTTCCTTCTTTTCTCACATGAGCATGTTTATTTTGTGAGCAGAAGGGTGCAGTGACCGCAACAGGAGGTGATTGGAATAAATGCAGTCGTGCATTAATGATTTATTATGAAGGCAACAGAATCTTTGTGATCATCTAGGGAAGATTCGATGCTGGGAGGGTAGAGAATGGAAATGTGAAATGTAGCTATTTCTTGTACTTTGTTTTTAGTACAATGCAATGCTTTACTTGTGGTTGGTGTGTTTGGTCACCCTCTGACAAAGTGTGCTCAGTGAGCTCCCAGTAGGGGGCGGCAGTGGGCACACAGTGGGTGAATCTTCCAGGAACTGCTGGGGCAGCATGTGTTATACTGAGCCAGCCAGGAAGGCTCCCCTGGGATGCACTCAAAAATATTGCCGATGAACAAGTTCGTGACACTCATGGATTTGGAGGAGATGCCAGTGTCAGACTGAACCTGCCTCTTCACTTTGTAGATGTAGATGGAGTAACTTTCTTTCCTGGACCCTCTCCTTCGTTGCTACTCTTCACTCGTTCAATATTCACAACTTTCTTAGTGCCCTACTTGGAGGTTTGCTGTGCTTTCTTCCCACCAGCCGTTGTGACAATCAAGTTCAGACACTGGAGCCCTGGATCATTTTGGTTCTTAAGCCATTTTCCCATCGTTATCAATGTTGGGAAATTATTGAAAGAACATACATGCATACCGTATGTCATAAACCCAAATTTCCTTGCTCATTCCAAACTCAATATATTGACACCTAGCAAAACCCATCAGTGCTCATGCCCAGCAATGCATTTTTTAATTACACAGCTGTTTCTGCTGCCGCTGCATTTGTTGTAAGCTTACACTCCCACAGCCCTGTGAAAATGGTTCAGTACCTCCCACTATCAATTCTGACAAAGGCACATGAGGCGTTGTTGAAGAAAGCAAGTCTTTATGAATTGCAAGCTTCTAAGGAACAGCTTATTAACGCCTTTTTTTCATATTTTTAAAAATCACTGACAACCTATCTGACAAAATGCTATCTTCTGTTCTCAGAAAATGTTTTTATGATGTCTAGTTGTCCCCACAATCACTCACCTCCTCTGCCCGAATGCCAAACCCCTTGCTCCCCTCACCCCACACACACACACACACACACACACACACACAGGCTGCTGCTGTGAATGTAGGCCTGACATGTGAAGCTCTCCTGATAATCTACAGTTTTATATCCCTGGGATCTTCTATTGTATGATCCCAATGGTTTTAATATACCGTCAATGCTGGTACCTGAAATTGCAGGCAGTACTCTAACTAGGGTTCTTTCCTTGCTTATCTCTGTAACTTCAATTGGCCCTAATACTGTTTAAGATCCCTGAGCTCCTGCATTTTTGACCTCTTGCTCCTCACCAATTTTAATCATTTTGCTATTGACAGCCATGCCTGCAGTTGTTCGGGGCCTAACTTATGGAATTTCCTTCCAAGCCTTAGTGCCTCTTTACCTGTTTTCTCCTTTAAAACACTCCTTACAACCTACTCGCGTGATTAATCTGAGTATCAAAATTTGGTGAAAACTCCTCTGTGAACACCTTAGGATGTTTTATCAAAGAGCAAAGAAGAACAAAGAACAATACAGCACAAAGACAGGCCATTTGGCCCTCCAAGCCTGCGCCAACACATTTTGCCCTTCCATACTAAAACTGTCTTCACTGACAGGATCTGTATCCCTCTATTTCCTTCCTATTCATGTACTCGTCCAGGTGCTTCTTGAACGCTGCTATTGTGTCTGCTTCCACCACCTCCTCTGGCAGCGTGTTCCAGGCACTCACCACTCTTTGTGTGAAAAACCTGCCTTGCACATCTCCTTTAAACCACTCCCCTGCACCTTGAACCTGTGTCCCCTAGTAATTGACCCCTCCATGCTCGGAAAAAGCCTCATACTTTCCACTCTATCCATGCCATTCACATTCTTATAAACTTCTATTAGGTTGCCCCTCAACCTCCTGCATTCCAGTGAAAACAAACTAAGTCTATCCAACCTTTCTTCATAGCTAAAATCCCCCATTCCAGGCAACATCCTAGTAAACCTTTTCTGTACCCTCTCCAAAGCATCCACTTTTTCTTCTGGTAGTCTGGTGACCACAACGGTACACAATATTCCAAATGTGGCCTAACTAAAGTTCAGCAATAACCTGTTCAGTGACACCTGGTTTGGGTTCTGCCAGGACCTCTCAGCTCCCCATTACAGCCTTCGTTCAAATATGGACAAAAGAGCTGAATTCCAGAGGTGAGGTGAGTGACAACCCTTGACATCAAGGCTGCATTCAATCAAGTGTGGCATCCAGGAGCCCTAGCAAAACTGGAATCAATGGTAATCCAAGGGCAAGTTCACTGCTGCTTAGTCATACCTGGCACATAGGAAGATGGTCATAGTTGTTGGAGGTCAGTCATCTCAACTGTAGGACATCCTTGCAGGTGTTCCTCAGGGTAGTGATCTACGCCCAACCATCTTCAGCTGATTCATCAATGACCTTCCCTCCATCATAAGGTCAGAAATGGGGATGTTCACCACCATTCGCGACTCTTCGGATACTGAAGCAGTCTATGTTCAAATGCAACAAAATCTGGGCAATATCCAGACTTGGGCTGACAAGTAGCAAGTAACATTCATGCAAGTAACATAAATGCCAGGATATGACCATCAACAATAACAGTCAATCTAACCATGCCCCTTGACATTCAATAGTGTCAGCATCACTGAATCCCACTCTGTCAACATCCTGGGGGTTATCATTGACCAGAAACTCAAGTGGACTCACCACATAAACAGAGTGGCTACAAGAGCAGGTCAGAGGCTGGGAATACTGGGGTAAGTAACACACCCCTGACTCCCCAAAGCCTGTCCACCATCTACAAGACACAACTCAGGTGTGAAATGGAATACTTCCCACTTGCCTAGATGAGTACAGCCCCAACAACACTCAAGAAGCTTGACACCATCCAGGACAAAGGAGCCACTTGATTGGCACTACATCCACAAGTATCAACTCCTCCCACCACCAACACTCAGTAGCAGCAGTCTGTACTATCTATAATGGCAGTGCAGAAATTCACCAAAGATCCTCAGACAGCACCTTCCAAACGCATGACCACTTCCATCTAGGAGGACACGGGTAGCAGATACATGTGAACACCACCACCTTCAATTTCCCCGTCAAGCCACTCACCATCCTAACTTGGAAATATATTGCCGTTCTTCCACTGTCACTGGGTCAAAATCCTAGAATGCCTTCCCTAATGGCATTGTGGGTCAACCCACAGCAGGTGGACTGCAATGGTTCAATGCAGTTCACCACGACCTGAAAAGCAACTAGAGATGGGCAATAAATATTGCCACATCTCACAAATGAATTTAAAAAGGCAGCTCAAGAATCTTCAGTTTCACCATCTTTATCTGGATATATTCAAACTGCCTTCAGCCACATCCATAACAAAATATACATCTGGGCCTCTATCTTGAATTCCAGTGTGGTTTCAGAACTGAAGAAGTCCTAATCAACATGGTCATCTCAGTCTGGTAGTTGGAGGAGAAATGTCATGTACAAAGGAGACCAGCATGTATTGCATCACTAGAGTATTTAATCATGCAAGCAGACGCAAACTACTGAAGGTGAAAAAGATTGCTGAACCTGCTCAATGAGATCTCTCCATGAGAACATGGTTGGTTAAGGTCAGCTATGAACCAATTAGAATCCTCTAAGATCCACGTGAGGTTGAACAGGATAACGTTCTGGCATTGGCACTGTTTGACATATTTCTTTCTTTGCCAGTCATGTGTCTTCAGTTCATCCACAGGTGGTATCCAATTATATACCAGAACCAACAAAAAGCTGTTTAAGCTTGACTTAAGATCTAAGACAAAAGTCCGCCGAGCCATCGTCCGATTATTTTCTTCTGCTACGTTGCACTAATATTCTATACTGAGGAAAACCGAAAGAACTGCGGATGCTGTAATCAGGAACAAACAACTCATTTTATTTTCTTCTGCGCCGATTTCCAAAGTCTGTGCGCAATAGCGACTTCTGAAACCGGTCGCCAATGCTAGGAACTACACACCGATCGGCATGCACGATACCTTCGGGGAACTTTGTGACCGCACATCTTAGAGGGAACGTAGCTGAGGAATACCTGTAGCGGTAAATCAACAGGTTTTTCACGCCCCAAAAGAGTTTGGTTGATCATCAACATAAGAAAGACAAAAATCTATCTCAAATATTCACAATCACCAGCAATCTGTCATATGATGCTGAAACTAGCATACGCATTGCAAAACTTCAGCTATTATGCACAAGCAGAGTAAGGGAGTTTAGAACAACAGAGAAATCAAACTTTTGAGTTTGCCAAGTCTGCATTCTCAATGCACTGCTCGACACTCTTGCACAGTAGTTAAGATCTGAACAAAATATGCTGAATGGGAGAAAAGAATGATATATGCACACTATTACTGAAACTAGCTGGGTATTCAAGATTTATTAATTGAATTTAAATTCAATCAGCTGAACACATGACCTCAGAGCATCTGCCCAAACCTCTAGATTACTAGTCCAGCGAAATTACCATTACCCCACCGTGACCCCACAGACATCTGTACTATGTAAGTAATTATAAATCAGATGAAATTCTTAATTCCTTTAGTTCAATCCCCATTTAGAATTTTGTCAGAAATGTATCACCAACATGTAAGGCACCAACATATTAGGTGTCTAAAACTTTCCTGACAATAGTGTAATGCAAAATTTAAAATATATTAACGTTTCCAGGAGCTGAATCAACTACAGTATTATGACACAACGTACTATAATGTTAACTAGGTAATTTTTGTTAACCTACCAAACTTGAATCAAAATGATGATCAAGTCAAACACAGAACATAGCTTTAATACATCATTGTAATGCAATTATTAAAGGAAGAATCAGATTTAGTCCGGAATAGTGCTTCTGTCTCTGAGGCAAAAGATTGTAAATTTTAAGACTTGCATTGGATACTTAAGCAGAGAATTTACTCTGACACTTGTGCAGTGATAAGGAACACAAGAAGACCTTCCACATCAAACAGATGTTCACCTGCACATCTGCTAATGTGGTATACTGTATCCGCTGTTCCCAATGTGGCCTCCTCTACATCGGGGAAACCAAGCGGAGGCTTGGGGGCCCCTTTGTGTAACATCTACGTTTGGTTCGCAACAAACAACTGCACCTCCCAGTCGCGAACCATTTCAACTCCCCCTCCCATTCCTCAGACGACATGTCCATCCTGGGCCTCCTGCAGTGCCACAACGATGCCACCCAAAGGTTGCAGGAACAGCAACTCATATTTCGCTTGGGAACCCTGCAGCCTAATGGTATCAATGTGGACTTCACAAGCTTCAAAATCTCCCCTCCCCCGACCACATCCCAAAACCAGCCCAGCTTGTCCCTGCCTCCCTAATTTGTCCTTCCTCCCACCTATCCCCTCCTCCCACCTCAAGCCCCACCCCCATCTCCTACCTACCAGCCTCATCCCGCCCCCTTGACCTGTCCGTCCTCCCTGGACTGACCTATCTCCTCCCTAACTCTCCACCTACACTCACCTTTACTGGCTCCATCCCCGCCTCTTTGACCGGTCTGCCCCTCTCCACCTATCTTCTCCTCTATCTATCTTCTATCCGCCTCCCCCTCTCTCCCTATTTATTTCAGATCCCCCTTCCTCCCCCACCATTTCTGAAGAAGGGTCTAGGCCCGAAACGTCAGCCTTCTTGCTCCTCTGATGCTGCTTGGCCTGTTGTGTTCATCCAGCTCTACACCTTGTTATCTCAGATTCTCCAGCATCTGCAGTTCCTACCATCTCTGAAACAATGTTAGAAATGCATTTTCCGATGACAGGTTAAACTAATTCCATTATCAACATAAAAGACTTCATAAAAATATTGGAATAGATGAGGAGGTGTCTGTCTCAACCAAATTCAAAATCCTACACCTGCAAGAAAATAAACAGGAGCAATTAAACTCAGTGCCATCAGCTTTGTATTCTGTTGCTCAGCAACTCAAAGATATTAGACAATCATGCAGTCAAAGAACACAGAAACAGATCCGCGCATGGAAACAGATCCGTCAGTCTAACGCTTCAATGCCGACTAAGTTTCCCAAACTAAACTAGTCCACTTGCCTGCAATTGCTCCATATCCGTCCAAATTTTTCCTATTCATTTACCTATCCAAATGTCTTTTAAATGTAGTAATTGTACCTGTATCTACCACTTCCTCTGGCAATTCATTCCACATACAAACCACCATCTGTGTGAAAATGTTGCCCCTCAAGTCCCTTTTAAATCTTTCTCTGCTCACCTTAAAAATACACACCCTAGTTTTGAACTCCCCCATCCCAGAGAAAAGACCTTTGCAATTCACCTTATCTATGTCACTCATGATTTTATGAACCTCTATAACGTCACTGCTCAACCTCCTCCGCTCTAGTGAAAAATGTTCCAGCCTATCCTTAATTCTTAAACCCTCCAGACCAGCAACATCCTGGTAAATCTTTTCTGAGCCTTCTCCAATTTAATGTCCTTTCTATACCAGGGTAACCAAACTCCACCCAGACAGTGGCCTAAGGGTGGAATCAAACCTGGGTCCCTGGCACTGGGAGGCAGCAGTGCTAACCACTGAGCCACCATGCCACCCCTGTTATGTTTTTTAAGACCTCCAACACTTCCACAATGTGGGCTGTTCTCAAGACATCAATATTTATTTCCCTGAGTTCGCTTGCCTCCATTTCTTTCTCCACAGTAAAAACTGACGCAAAACATTTGTTTAGTATCTCACCCATCTCCTGTAGTTCCACACACAGATGAACTTGTTGATCTTTAAAAGGCCCTATTCTCTCCCTAATATAGATAACACAGTGTGGAGCTGGAGGAACACAGCAGGCAAGCAGCATCAGAGGAGCAGGAAAGCTGGTGTTTCAGGTCGGACTCTTCTTAAGAAATGGAGGAGGGGGAAGGGGGCTCTGAAATAAAGACAGAGAGGAGGGGTGGGCTGGGGAAGGTAGGTGGGATGGTGATAGGTGAGTGCAGGTAGGCAGTGGTGGGAATTGGTCAGTGAGGTGGGAGGAGCGGATGGGTGGGAGAGAAGACGGACACGTCAAGGAGGTGGGGATGAAAGGGAGGGTTTGTCATTGGATGAGGCCGGGGATGGGGAGATTTTGAAGCTAGTAAAGTCCACATTGAGACCATTGAGTTGTAGGCTCCCAAGGCGGAATATGAGGTGCTGCTTCTCCAGTTTCCGTGTGGCATCGTTGTGACACTGGAGGAGGCCCAGGATGCACATGTCATCCAGGGATTGGGAGGGGGAGGTGAAGTGGTTCGCGACTGGAAGCTGTTGTCGTTTGTCATGAACCGAGCGCAGGTGCTCCACAAAGGGGTCTCCGAGCCTCCACTTGGTCTCACCGATGTAGAGGAGGCCACATCGAGAGCAGCGGATGCAATAGATCACATTAGCGGATGTGCAGATGAACATCTGTCTCATGTGGAAGGTTTTTTTGGGTCCTGGGATGGAGGTGAGGGGGAGGTGTAGGGGCAGGTATAGCACTTCCGGCAGTTGCACGGAAACGTGCAGGGGGTGATGGGGCTAATGGGGAGTGTGGAGCGGAGAGAGTTGCGGAGAGCGCGGTCCCTACGGAAGGCAGATAGGGGTGGGGAGGGAAATATATCCTTCATAGTAGGGTCAGATTGCAGGTGGCGGAAGTGGCAGAGAATGATGCGTTGAATCCGGAGGTTAGTGGAGTGATACGTGAGGACAAGGGGGATTCTGTCTTTGTTTTTATTGCAGGGAGGGGGTGTGAGGGCAAAGGTGCGGGAAACGCAAGAGATGCAGTCGAAAGCGTTTTCGACCACTGAAGGGGGGGGATGTTGCGGTCCTTGAAATATAAGGACTTCTGGGATGTTCGGGAGTGGAACACCTCATCTTGGGAGCAAATGTGGCAGAGGAATTGGAAGTAGGGGATCACATTCTTGCAGGAAGGTGGGTGAGGGGAGGTGTAGCCTATTCTCTCCCTAGTTACTCTTTTGCTCTTAATGTACTTGTAGAATTTCTTTGGATTATCCTTAAACTTATCTGCCAAGGCTATCTCATATTCCCTTTTTGCCATCCGGATTTCCCTCCTAAGAATGCCCTTACACCACTTATAATCTTATAGAATCACAGCTATAGGGTCATACAGCATGGAAACAGACTCTTAGGTCCAGCCAGTCCATGCTGAACATAATCCCAAACTAAACTAGTCCCACCTGCCTTTTCCTGGCCCATATCCCTCCAAACCTTTCCTATTCATGTATCCATCCAAATGTCTTTTAAACACTGTAGCTGTACCCACATTCACCACTGCCACAGGAAGTTCATTCCACACACGAACACCCTCTGTGTAAAAAATTTGCCTCTTACGTCTTTTTTAAATCTCTCTCCTCTCACCTTAAAAATGTGCCCCCTAGTCTTGAGATTCCCCATCTCAGGGAAAAGACAACTACCATCAACTCTATCTATACCTCTCTTCAAGAGATTCACTTAATCCCAGTTGTCTATATCCTTATTTTTGACTAGCGCCTCAATGTCTTTTCATCCAGGGTTCCCTACTCTTCCCAGCCTTACCCTTCATTCTAACAGGAACGTAAGGCCTCTGAACTCTCATTATCTCACTTTCAAAAGCCTTGCACTTGCTAGTCATCCCTTTATCTACTCCAATCTACTCTTGAAAGTTCCTGTCTTGTACCATCAGAATTTTCTTGCTCTATTAAGAACTTTAACTTTTATACAAGGCCTATCCTTTTCCATAACTATTTTAAAACTAATAGAATTATGATACTTGCCCAAAAGTACTCCCCCACTGACACTTCAGCCATTTGCCCTGCCTTATTTCCCAAGAGAATGTCAAGATTTTTTCCTTCTCTAGTAGGTACATCTACATATTGATAAAGAAAATTTTCTTGAACACATTTAGCCAATTCCTCACCATTCAAGCCCCCAACACTATGGCAATCTCAGTCTACATTTGGAAAGTTAAAATCCCCTACTATTACAATGCTTTTATTCTTACATATATCTGAGATCTCTCTACATATTTGTTCCTCAATTTCCACCTTACGATTGGGGATCCTACAGTACAATCCCAATAAGGTGATCATCCCCTTCTTATTTCTGAGTTCCACCCATACAGCTTCACTGGACAATCCCTCAGAAATATCCTCTCTAAGTACAGCAGTAATGTTTTCCTTAATCAAATACACCACTCCCCCTCCTCTCTTTACTCCCTTTCTACCTTTCCTATAGCATCTAAAAAGTGGAACACTGAGCTGCCAGTCCCATCCCTCCCTCAACCATAGACAACAAGGTGCAGGGCTGGACGAACACAGCAGACCAAGCAGCATCATAGGAGCAGAGAGGCTGACGTTTCGGGCCTAGACCCTTCATCAGAAAAGGGGGAGGGGAAGGGGGTTTTGAAATAAATAGGGAGAGAGTGGGAGGCGGATAGAAGAGGGATAGAGGAGAGGAAACAAACAGGTCGAAGAGGCGGGGATGGAGCCAGTAAAGGTGAGTGTAGGTAGGGAGTTAGGAAGGGGATAGGTCAGTCCAGGGAGGACGGACAGGTCAAGGGGGCGGGATGAGGTTGGTCGGTAGGAGATGGAGGTGCAGCTTGAGGTGGGAGGACGGGACAGGTGGGAGGAAGAACAGGTTAGGGAGGCAGGGACGAGCTGGACTGGTTTTGGGATGCGGTAGGGGGAGGGGAGATTTTGAAACTTGTGAAATCCACATTGATACCATTGGGCTGCAGGGTTCCCAAGCGGAATATGAGTTGCTGTTCCTGCAACCTTCGGGTGGCATCGTTGTGGCACTGCAGGAGGCCCAGGATGGACATGTCATCTGAGGAATGGGAGGGGGAGTTGAAATGGTTCGCGACTGGGAGGTGCAGTTGTTAATTGCGAACCAAGCGTAGGTGTTCTGCAAAGCGGTCCCCGAGTCTCCGCTTGGTTTCCCCGATGTAGAGGCAGCCACACCGGGTACAGCGGATGCAGTATACCACATTGGCAGATGTGCAGGTGAACATCTGCTTGATGTGGAAAGTCTTCTTGGGGCCTGGGATGGGGGTGAGAGAGGAGGTATGGGGGCAGGTGTAGCACTTCCTGCGGTTGCAGGGAAAAGTGCCGGGTGTGGTGGAGCTGGAGGGGAGTGTGGAGCGGACAAGGGAGTCACGGAGAGAGTTGTCCCTCCGGAAAGCAGATAAGGGTGGGGAGGGAAAGATGTCTTTGGTGGTGGGGTCGGATTGCAGATGGCGGAAGTGTCGGAGGATGATGCGTTGGATCCGGAGGTTGGTGGGGTGGTACGTGAGGACGAGGGGGTTTCTTTTTTGGTTCTTATTGCGTGGACGGGGTGTGAGGGATGAGGTGCGGGAGATGTGGGAGACACGGTTGAGGGCGTTCTCGACCACCGAGGAGGGGAAGTTACGGTCCTTGAAAAACGAGGACAACTGAGATGTACGGGAGTGGAATGCCTCATCCTGGGAGCAGATGCGGCGGAGGCGAAGGAATTGGGAATAGGGGATAGCATTTTTGCAGGAAGGTGGGTGGGAGGAGGAGTATTCT
>NC_063353.1:36588901-36615064 GCF_021869965.1 Rhincodon typus
GGTTAGTCATGGCTCACATCAACTCCAGCCTCCCAGATTGCCTTGATCTCTTGCAATTCACCTACCGATGCAACAGACCCATGGCAAATGCCATCTCCCTGGCCCTACACTCATACCTGGAACATCTGGACAACAAGGATACCTACATCACACTCCTACCTATTGACTGCAGCTTTGCCTTCAACATCGTTATTCCAAACAAACCCATCTCCAAACTCCAGCACCTAGATTTCTGCTACCCCCTCTATAACCGGATTCTTGACTTCCTGACCAACAGACCGCAGTCAGTAAGAACAGGCAACAACGTCTCCTCTACAATAATCCTCAATACCCGTGTCCTGCAAGGTTGCATACTCAGCCAAATTCCACGCCAACTACATTTACAAGTCTACTGTATTTAAGTTATAAAAGATGTAAAAGTTTGAATACACGTACAAACAGATTCCGGAATAGTTTCTTCCCCGCTGTTAGCAGACTTTTGAATGGACCTCTTAAATGTGACTGTTGATCTCTCTCTGCACCTTCTTGGCTGCCGTAACACTATCCTGCACTCTGTTCTGTTACTCTGATGCAGTTGTATAGTACGATCTGCTTTAAAGCACGTAAGAAACACTTTTCACAGTACCTCAGCACACATGACAGTAATAAATCAAATCAAATCAAATCAAATGATGGTACATTGATTGCTGAGCTACAGGCAAAGACTGTAAGATCCAGAATTGGCAAAGATGACTGATCATCTAATTTATTTTCAGTGGTGTTGAAGAAAGAATATTGGTTGTTATTTAAAATGTGCTTTTTGATCTTTAATATCCACTGGAATTGGCAAACAAAGCTTCAGTTTGACATTTCATTGCAAGAATAGTATCTTCAATAATGCAGCACTTTCTCAGCACAACACAGGATTGTTAGAAGAAAATGTTGCCTACTTCTTGAGTGGAGTTCAATGCATGACTATTTACCTGTTATTGTCATTGCTTGGGCTTGAACTTAGACTGATTTCTAAGTCCAAATGAAACCAGGTTTAAGGAATGACCCAGCAAGTCCATCTTCAGATCTCATTATGAACTTAATATTGTTTTTGTATTATAAGAAATAAATTACTTCCATCAGCTCTGTAATATTAAGAATAATTTATTGGGAAACATACTCCACTATACAAGAGGATACAAGGCATTGCATTTACACAATGCTATAACTCTTGTCTTGCCTACTTAGTTTTCTTTCCACAGCTACTGGCCAGTGATCAATAATGCAGTATTAATGCAGCGTAAAGTAGTAATAGTCAGTAGTCATGCTACTTTATTGTGTATGGCTTTAAGACACAGACAATCCAGAGCATAATACAGATAGGGTTCTCTAACACAGGACAGATACATTCTAGCCCCTATTACTCCCATTACTTACAAAACTGTTTAATGCAACAGTGTACTTAATGATCGGTATTCCTATGGTGCTCAACTCTAAAACACCCATGAATATTACAGATATAAGAAATAATGGATGAAATTTTTCTTTTGATTAAAAATATACTAAGGTTTCTCATTGTAATGAGTGGCCTTCCCACAGAATTTCATTTCAGACATAAAAATATTTCAAAGTAGTGCATTCTGCAAGTTTGTTGACAAGTTAATTCCAGAAAAAACCAAGACAGTCACATACTGATTTAAGAGTAATTTCATCCACAATTAAACATTTCTCATTAATTGTGTATATATTGTGAAATTTAATATTAAATTTCCAAACAAATGGTACCCATAAAAATCATTAGTGCAGGAAGAGACCATTTAGTCCCTCAAGCCCAAGTTGTTATTCGATTGAATCAAGGCTGACTACATCTTAACTTCAACTTCCAGACGTGATTCCTTAATATATGGCCCTCTCAAAAATCACCAATTCCAGTTTTCTAATGTTCATTTGACCTGAGCTTCAAAAGCTTTTGGGGAAGAATGTTGCAGATTTATACTGATATTTATTTTGTGAAGGAACACTTCCTGACATCACTTCTCAATGGCTTAGCTATACTTTGAAGGCTATATCTTTTTGTGGACTTTTCCATCAGACAAAATAATCCCTGGAAATCCTCTAATCATCTTAAACACCCATATAGATAGCCCTTTAACCTTCTATACTTGAGGAAATAAAAGTCTAAATTATACATCTGTCCTCATAATTTAATTCATTTAAAGTTCAATAACTTTCCTGATGAAGACCAGACTGATTCCTGGAATACCAAGTCTAACATATGGAGGGAGACTGGAACATTTTGGACTATATCACTGGAGTTTAGAGGAATAAGTGTGTATCTCATAGAAATCTATAAAATTCTAAATGGGCTAAACCAGATAGATGCAGGAAGAATGTCCCCGATAACTGGGGAGCCCAGAACCACAGGTCACAGTCTAAAGATGTGGGGTTAGGCGACTTAAGATAGATGAGGAATAATTTCTTGACGTACAGGGTGATAAACCTGTAGAACTCTGCCTCAGAAAGCAGTTGATGCCAAAACATTGAATGTTTTAAAGGAGATAAACAAGGTGGCAAAAACATATTCACTCAAATAAGCATTTTCCAATTGAATACACATTACAGCTATTCTAACTTGTCATTATCAACTGGATAATTGGTGTCTCCGTGATCAGGACAGTCTGCTATTATTTTGACTGTTGAAACAGAAACATCATTAGCTGCATAGAAATAATATTTTCCACTTTGATTCACTATTTAAAAATATCATAGGTTTAATGCATCAAATTATTTTCACTCATTTCCAGTTTTGCACTGTCTTATATTCTTCCTGATGAATTAAAAATGATTTGTCAATATTTTGTAAGTTTGTTGTCTTACAGTAATGTTGAAATTCAACATTGAAAATCCTATCATAATAAAGTACTATTTCTTAACAATTTATTTTCTGAATTACAAGGGTATCCACATCCCTTTCCAGGTGATTGCTCTATACAAATATGTACTGCATTTCTGCATGTAACATATCCACGAATTTCATGACTGTCCCACCTCCCTCCTGCATCTCTAACTATGGGCACACATGCTGTGCTATTACTTCTGGCCTCTCAGTACAACCTGCCAGCATTGGAATATCGCATTTTTTTTGGGTCTGCAACAACTAGTGGAAGTTATTCCAGCTTTCACACCTAATATAAATGCTCCAGGCTTTTAAATCTAATTGGAGGGCTTCCAGAAATTAATTTAAACAGTAAATCATGAGTAAAAAAAAATGCAAATTATTTATTTTGACATTGTGATCGTCCAGGAAGGACATTCAGCCAATCAGGCTATGTTCTGGCAAGGTATTGAGTGTCTCCAAAGAGATTGCCATGCTAACAAAATCTCTAACAGCAATAATTTTTTTTCATACATTATACAGATTAATAAAATAATCAATAAAGCTAAGACAAAGTTTGTTGCAAGACAGTGATATATCCAAAGGTTCAGGTGACATTAATAAACTGCTCAAACCATTTGATATAGTATTAGTGTTACGATCAAGTGAGGAAGGACAATCCATCTGTTTAACTCCCTTTCAGTCAGTTGCAATGTTTTTTCTTCAGTAGTTTGTACCTATTGCACTTCAATTAAACTTAGTCAACCAGATCAAAAACGGAGAGATAATTCCAAAGTTTATCTTGAGTGGAGTTTGAGGTTTCCTCGACAGTAGACGGAGGGGGAGCACCTGAGCTTTCTGACAGACCTTCTGGCTGTTCTGAGGGGCCAGGTATGTTTTGCTCCTGCCCTGTTTGTGAGGTAATGGATTTCAGGTGATCCACGTGTTTGTTCTGGACTGTATCACTTGCCCGAACTTTGTAAGTCACAGGACCTGACCTCGTGTCTACCTTGCCTCGTACCCATACAAGGCCATTTCCATGGTTTCAGCACCAAACTTCGTTCCCTGAATCAAAGTATCTCTCTCTCACTCTCTCCCCTTAGAGAAAGCATTTGGCCGGCACTGGCATTCCTGCTGCCGTTTCACACCCCCCCCTCCCCCAGGTCTGGAAATATCAGGTTGAACTTGGTGCAGAGTCTTCTCCCGATCAGCAACGCCATTGGAGCTATCCCTGTTGTCACGTGTAGGGTGGTCCTATAATCGAATAAGAACCAGAACAGTTTGGTCTCAAATGATACTGTAGGCTGCTTCTTTAAGCCTGCATTCAACGTTTGAACCACTCTTCCCGCTAGACCATTGGAATAACAGATAGTATAGACCTGTCCTTATGTGCTGAATACCTTTGGACTTTAGGAAGTATTTGAATTCCCTGCTGGTAAATGACGTTCCATTGACCATGACCAATACTTCCAGGAGCCCGTGTATCGTGAATGATACTCGCAGGTTCTCAATCGTCATCCCTGAATTGGCTGAACGAACTTTATGCACATCCAACCACTTTGAATGGGCATCCATAATGACCAGGAACATTGAGCTCACGAATGGACCGGCACAGGGTTGACCTGGACATTCCCATGAATGTGGGGATGTGGCTGGTGGTAATGTGTCCTTGTCGGCACTCTGGATTCTACACCACCAACAGTTATGTCAGCATCCATCCCTGGCCACCAGACATAGTTTCTTGCTAGCATCTTCATCTTGGAAACCCCTGGATAACCCTGGTGGAGTTCGACTAGTATCTGGCAGTGACCTTTACTTGGGACAATCACCCTTGCTGCCCACAGTTATGTGCCGTCTTCTAGAGTGATCAGGTCTCGTCGGGTCCAAAAAGGTTTCAATCCTGGTTGCAATCGCCCTTCTGTTTCCCCCATTACCACCAGCTGTTTCAGTTTTGCTAGGACAAGATCTTTTTGTGTCCAGTTGGATATTGTCCGTGGTGACTGGAAGGGTGTCCGGGAAGTTCAAAACCCAAACAGACTCTTCCAGGGGAGGAACCACTGGTGGAGTATCTGTCAGTAGGGGGTCGGGGGGGGAAACAGGACCTCTTTGATCGCCCTCACTTACTCTTCCAACAGGTGTATCCGGGTTTTGTCAACCCTGTAACCCAAGTAGGTTACTTGGGGTGCCTGGAACACACGTTTTTCCCGTCTAAGGTGTATACCCGCCTGGAGAACCGTTTAAGTACTATGTCCAAGTTTTCCAAGTACTCTTTATTAGTCTTCCCTGTTATTAATATGTGATCCAGATAAATGGCAATCTGCGGTAGTCATTGTTAAATGTTCTCCATGGTCTGCTGGAAAATAGCTCAGGCTGATGATACCCCAAATGGCAGCCTGGTATATTGGTATAAACCCTTACGGGTATTAATTGTTGCGTACTTCTGGGACTCCTCATCCAGTTGCAATTGCAGGTAGGTGTGGCTCATGTCCAGCTTCATAAAGGATAGCACCCCCCACCCCTCAACCAACAACTTTGCGTGCAAGTCCTCTATGCAAGGAATCCGGTATTTATCCAACTGTGAGAAGCGGTTTACTGTTTGCTTAAAATCACCACAAAGGTGAAACGAGCCATCAGGCTTCACAATCACTACGGCCGGTGCTGCCCATTCTGCAAACTGCACTGGTTTGATAATTCCTTCGATCTCCAGGCTTTTGATCTCCGCCTCTACTTTTGCCTGCAAGGCAAATGGCACCAGGCAGGCCTTGCAAAATCTCGAATTGTGTCCTGGTCAACGTGTAAAGTGGTTTTGGTCCTTTTGATAGTCTCAAGTCCTTCTTGAAAAGCTCCTGGATATTTCACTAGGACTTCACTGAGGCAGCCATTTTCTAATTGAAAAATGCTGAGCCGATCAAGCTGAATCTTTCTCAACCAATTCTGTCCCTATAGGCTTGGGCCCGAGCCTCTTACTATAATCACTGGTAACTGCATTAACGGTTTCTCAAAGGAGACCAGAACTGAAATTGTACCCTTAATTTGTAACAGTTCCCCAGTGTTGTATACTCAGTCTGACTGAGGTCTTGCTTAAGCTTAAAGGTTGGAGTCCTGAACAAATCTTGTTAAAGACAAATTCTGCAACCACAGATACAGCTGCGCCAATATCGACCTTCATGGGAACTGTGTGATCATTTAACCAAACATTAATTTTAATTGGCTCTGATTTGGGTGTCTCTAAGCAATTTAATTGTTCCAACCCGCATGTAGGGGAACTTTCCAGGGTGTGCACTCTCCTGGGCACCAGCCTCTGCATTTTCCTTCTCAAGTCAGGCCTTTTCAGGCTCCTTTGCTGTCTCAAGTCCGTGTACTGGCAGCAACTACAATAGCTTGTTGGCCCAGATCCTGAAGAACTGTTTAGCCACTTGGCCCCACTTGTTGTGGGATTCTGCTGTAGGTTGGCCTAGGGTCCCTCTGCTCAGGACACGCCTTGCGTGAGGCTCTGCGATTGCCTACACTCACATGGTGTTCCCCAAGCTCAGTTGGACAGACAGGTGAGGTTGTCCACTTCCATTGGGATGCCCTGTAGTTCCCATGCTCCACTTGCTGCATTTTCTAATGACAAGGCCAGCTGCAGTGCCTGTTAGAAGTCCAGCTGTGTTTCAGCTAATAGGTGCTTCTGCATGGCTATGTCATTAATGCCACATACCAAATGGTCTCTCAGCATCTCATTCAGGGTTATCTCAAAATCACATGCCTCTGCCAGTCGTCGTAACTTCATCAAAAGTCTTGATGTGGATTCCCCTGGTTCTTTACAGCCGAATAAAACTGGTAGTGTCTCAGGATTTGAAGAGGTTTGGAGTCATGATATTCCTTCACCAACTCTGTCAACTCTTGGAAGGTTTTAATGTCTGGTGCCTCTGGGAAAGTTAAGCCCCATATAACCGAAAATGCTGCTGGACGGCACGCAGGCAGAAGGATTACACGTTGCTTTTCATTTGCCCCAATGTCATTTGCCAGGAAAAAATATCACATTCTTTCCACATACTGGGCCCAGTCTTTGACAGCAAAGTCAAATAAATCAAGCTTACCAAATAGAAGCATGATGCCAGAAATACTTACCCCCAACTCCACGATGATACTTGCAAGCGAATGTTCTTCAGGTATGTCCTGTTTTCTCCCATCGCCACTGAAATAATTGCAGAGGGGCCGGGTCCCATCACCAAGTCACCCTTTATTTACTAGTGCACTGTACACTGGCTGTGGCTAGCCAGCTCGGAGTCAGTCCTCAACTGAGGAGATTCAAGAACCTCATAGGTAATGAGGTCAACCTGGTTCCAATCACTACAGCCTGAGTCTAACAGTTTAGCTGTTGTCCCATTTTTTAGCAGTGGTGAAGTTTGCAAATCTTCAGTTCTCAATGAACACTAACTTTTTTTCCAAAGTTGTTTTGTCAACAGCCCTGGTTCCTGTGACTGAGACTGAGACTGATAGAGAGAGGGAGGTGAGCTTCCAGTCCCCTTGCTGTTATCAAACCATGTTATTTTCTCTTTCTTTGCTCAAAGGCAGCTATGCCATTCTTTTGCAGGTTCTGATGTCTTGCTGTGTCAATTCAAACTGGATATTTCAGACAATCTTTCATCTCTCTATGTACAGTTATAATGCAAGTGTGAGTAAACCAAGAGATCCTAATTTCTTGATGCCTTGCTGAGTTTTACTGGCTCTTGATTAAAATGATAATTCCATTTTTTTATACTCCATGGAGATTGACTTAGCAGTTCAGATAATCACAGTTAGCAGTTTCCTTTTTAAAATATCTTTAGTCCATAAAATTCTAAGATATTAAAGTCAAATGATGAAAATTGAATACTGATAGTCCATTTTCACTACAATCATAAACTAGCTTGTAACTTAATCTAACCAATGAGTTATATCCTCTCCACCTTTAAGACAATCCTTAAACCTACTTTGTTCACCAGTGGATTTGGTCACTTGCCCTCTTTACTTCTTTTCTTGACTAGATTCCTTAAAATGCTTACCTATTAAAAATCACCACTTCCAGTTTTCTAATGTTCGTTGGACCTCAGCTTTTTGGGGGAGGGAGTTCAGAGTTATACTAACTTTTTTTGTGAAGGAATGCTTCCTGACATCACTTCTCAATGGCTTATCTCTAATTTGAAGGTTATGCCTTTTTTGTGGACTTTCTCATCAGAGGAAATAATCCCTGGCAATCGTTTAATCATCTTAAACTCCCAAGTAGATACCCTGATGAAGACCAGACTGATTCCTGGGATGCCAAGTCTAACATATGGAGAGAAACTGGATCATTTTGGATTATATCACTGGAGTTGAGAAGAATAGGGGTGTGATCCTTATGTGATTTGGCGTCATATTTTGTTCAATTATGCTGCTGAGAAATGGCTAGAGACTGCTTATTTGTTCGTGGAATATGGATGTTACTGATTGGGCCGGAATTAGTTGCCAATCACTGATTGCACTTGATTGGTCCAGTTAAGGCTGTTAGGGAGAGAGATCCAGGATTTTAATCCAGTGACATAGAAGGAACAATGCTATAGCTCCAAGTCAGGATGATTTGTGGCTTGGAGGGGATACTGCAGCTGGAAATGTTCTCATGCATCTGCTGTTCCTCAAGGTAGTAGAAGTTGTGGGTTTCAAGATGTTATCTAAGATATCTTGATGAGCTTGTAGTGCATCTTGTAGCAGCATTGATGTTGGGTGGAGTGCATGTTGAAGATATTTGATGTAGCGTCAATTAAGTGGATTGCTTTACCTGGATGGTGCCGAGCTTCTTGAGTGTCATTGAAGGTGTATTCATACAGGCAAGTGGTAGGTATTCCAGCACATTCCTGACTTGGGCCTTAATAGTGGTCAGGCTTTGAGAAGTGAAGAACCGAGTGACTTTCTACAGAATTCCCAGCTTCTGACTTGATCTTGTAACCACTGCATTTGTATGGCTGATCCAGTTCAATCCTTAGTCAATGGTAACACCCAAGATGTTGATGTGGGGTTTCAGCACTGGTAATGCTCGTGATTTGATTTGATTTGATTTATTGTGGTCACATGTATGTCAGTACAGTGAAACGCTCTGTTTGCGAGAAGTACAGGCAGATCATAGTAAGCAAGGACATACAGAGCATAGAGCGCTGAGACAGTGAGGCATACATATTACACTGTACAGTTGATGCGCGAAGCAAGATAAACATTAACAAGATCAATATTATTTGAAGTTAGAGAGTCTAATTCATCAGTCTAATAACAGCAGGGAAGAAGCTGTTCTTGAACATGTTGGTGAGTGTGTTTAAGCTTCTGTATCTTCTATTTGACGGAAGTGGTTTTGAGAGTATGTGGGAGGGATCTTTGATGATGCTGGCAGCCTTTCCACAGCAACGAGAGGTGTAAATGGAGTCGATGAGTGGAAGGTTGGCTTCTGTGATGATCTGCGCTGCGCACACCACCTTCTGTAGTTTCTTACAGTCTTGGGCAGAGCAGTTGCCATACCAGGCAATTATGCATCCAGATAGTATGCTTTCTGTGGTGCATCTGTGAAAGTTGGTGAGGGTCCTTATGCACATGCTGAATTTCCTAAGCCACCTGAGGAAAGCGAAGGGGTTGTACCTTCTTGACCGTTGCATCTACTTGGGAAGCCCAGGACAGGTTGTCGGTTATTGTCACTCCTAGGAACTTGATGTTCTCAACCCTCTCAACCTCTGCTCCATTGATGTAGATGCGGGTGTGTTCTCCTTTCTTTCCGACGTCAATGATCAATTATTTTGTTTAGCCGACATTGAGAGAGAGTAGAATGTCAACAGTCTATGATTGGATTCTATCTTGTTGGAGATGGTCATTACCTAACACTTGTGTGGAGTGAATGTTACGAGCCATCTATCAGCTCAAACCTGAATGTTGTTCAGGTCTTGTTGCATTTGTACATAGACTGCTTCAATGTCTGATGAGTCGTCAATGGAGCTGAACATTGTTCAGTAATCTGACAATAGCCACATCTGACTTTATGATGGAAGGACAGTCACTGATGAAATATCTGAAGGCAGTTGGGTCTAGCACACTACCACTAGGAGCTCAATCAGACTGAAATGATTGACCTCCAACAACTGCAACTACCTTCCTTTGAGCTAGGTATGACCACAACCAATGTACAGTTTTGATTCCTATTGATTCCAGTTTTACCAGCACCCCTTGGTGCCACACTCAATCAAACTTTGCACCTCAAGGTCAGTCATCCTTACCGCCTCTCTAGAGTTCAGTTGTTTTAACCATGTATTGGCCAAGGCTGTAATGAGGTTGGGAGCTGATTGGGCCTAGTAGAATCCAAACTGAATGTCAGTGAGCAGGTTATTGTTGAGAAAATGCCACATTATGACACTGTGCAGCACTTTGTTAATCAAGAGTAGACCAATAAGATGATATCTGACCAGCTTCGTTTTGTTCTGTTTTTTAAGTGCAGAAAATTCCTAGGCTATTTTTCACATTGCCAGGTGGTTACTACTATTGTAATGGAACAGCTTGGCTAAGGGCGTAATAAGTTATCGAACAAAAATCTTCAGTACTATTGCCAAAATATTGTCAGCACCTATAGCCTTTCACCATTTCTTGATATAATGTAGAGTGAAATGAATTGGCTGAAGATATCTTTGACAATGAGGATCTCAGGAGGACATTAAGATGGATCATCCACTTCACACTTCTGGTTGAAGATACTTGCAAATGCTTCAACTTTATCTTCTGCACTGATGCACTGGATTCCCATCTTTAAAGAAGGGAATATTGGTGAAGCGTACTTTAATAAATTGTTTAGTTGTCCACTACCATTCACAACTGGGTATCACAGAAATGCAAAGCGTGGATCTGATCTGTCAGTTGTGGGACAATTTAGCTCTATCTATCGCATGCTGCCTACACTAAGTCGCATTAGATTTATATACTGTGAGTAGAATTTTATTTGCGAAGCTCTGGTTGGCTGTAAGAACATACAGCACCACTCAGGATTTTAAGTGAAAGAAAAATTTCTGAGTACACAGTTCAAAATAGGTACTTCTCCAACTTGCACTATCATAAACCTCCAGACTTGAAAGCCTATTGTGCATATTGTACTAAGTTGGGTGGGTTTGCAACATATATGCCAGAAGTGGTGAAAAGTCTCCTGGCTTTCTTGTGTCCCAGTTAGCTATACTCTTATGATAAATGTTTTACCCCGGTGAAGCAATAGAATGAGAATCTAGCTTACAGGGTCCCCCAATGGCTCAGCTGGTAAATGCAGTATGGATTTGGTCCTAATCCATAAAGTTAAAGTGCTGATGCCGGCTGAGGATAAATTTAAGCTGAGATGTGATACCACCCAAGTCCCTAGCCCCAGAATTCGCTTCCATTCACATAAACAAATCCCACTTAAGTAAGGTGCAGAGTGCTTGTAGAAGGAAACCTGATGATTAATCAACACTCTTGGGAGAGAGTGGAGAAAATCTGATGTAGACCACATTACATGAGAGAAGGAAACAGAAAATGATGGAAAGCACATCAAATCAGCCAGCATCTTATGTTAAGAACTGACCCTTTGGGCATAGATCTCTTCTTCAGAGTTGAATATGATCAAAAAAATACAAAATGAATATAAAGATATTTAAAAGCCTAAAGAAGATTCATGACACGAATAGCATAAAAGATTATTTCAGTCAAGAAATGGACAAAGCTTTTACAATACTCAGGAAGAGGTATGCAGATGACTTTGGAAAAAGGGAGAAATACCTGGGGAACTGGGAGAATACAAGAGAAATAAAGTACCTGAAGTTCAGATATGAAATTAACAGATTTGAAAATGAGGACTTAGCTACAATCTAAATTGGTTGCCCACTTCAGTATGATCTCCTCCTTCCATAACAACATGATGGATAAGATCAACTGTGATAAGGAATCATTTGAAGAGTCATAGAATGATAGAGTCATAGAGCATTGAAACAGACCCTTTGGTCCAACCAGTCCATGCTGACCATAATCCCAAACTAAACTAATCCCACCTGTCTGCTCCTGGTCCATATCCCTCTAAACCTTTCCTATTCATGTACTTATCCAAAAGTCTTTTAAGCGTTGTAATTGTACCTGCATCCACCACTTCCTCAGGAAGTTCATTCCACATACAAACCACCCTCTGTGTAAAACATTTGCCTCTCAAGTCTTCTCCAAATCTCTCTCCTCTCATCTTAAAAATGTGGCCCCTATGTTTTCTGGAGCCATACACTTTGGCATATTCTTTCTTATGCCCCCCATCTGCAGGGAGTGTCTACTTGCATACCAGAACTGGCAGAAAGCTTTTCAGTTTTGCATGCCTGAGATAGAAAACAACAGTGTGCCAAAATGCCTGCACAGTGATTAGGTGGTTAGCACGGCTGCCCTCACAGTGCCAGGGACCCCAGTTTGATTACACCATCAAGCAACTGTATAGGGTTTGCACATTCTCCTCATGTCTGCATGGGTTTCCTCCAGATGCTCTGATTTCCTCCCACAATCCAAAGATGTGCAGATTAGATGGATTGGCTATGCTACATTGTCCATAGTGTCCAGGTATGTGCAGGCTAGGTGGATTAGCCATGTGAAATGCAGTGTTATGGGGATAAGGTCGGGGGGTGGGTCTGGGTGGGATGCTCTTCAGAGGGGGCGGTGTGGGCTCGACAGGCCGAATGGCCTGCTTCCACACTGGAAGGATTCTGTGATTCTATGATTCTAAGTGATCAGAAAATTGCTCTGTACTAATGATGCCATAAAAGCATTCCATTGCCAAGCCCTTAGTGGCAAATAGGCAGAGTCCTTCAAATCTGCAGAGTTTGTTTTGAGCATCAGCATCCGGAAGACAATTATCATGATACAGGATGTTTGCTACCAAACAGCATTAACATTGTGAAGCTGGAGAGGTTGTTGATAGCTGTAAAGACTGAAAGTTATTTAAATCAGTATACTGATCAGAAGGTGCTTAGAAAAAAGTGATGTTGGCTGAAATTGGACTTCCTTGTACCACTTTCTCATTTTATTTGATTAGTTGGGGATGGATTTCAGGCCTCAGAAACCTGTGCATAATCTCTCTGGCCAGAATTGTGCCAGCTGCCAAATTGTGAGTTAGAGCTGCCTCAAAAAATCCTTTGAGTATACTAATCAATGGCTGGCTGCCTATTTTAACATAGCATTCCCAAATTCTGCAGAAATTGAGTAAAGCATGCAACGTGTATGCTCTTGCTTAGTTTTTCTGGGACTACATCAGTTGAACAGATCCTGACCATTGGAGGTTGCTTATGGAAAGGCATGGTGAGATTTTTTAACCACTTGAAGTCAGGAAGAGTAGGAGTGTACAGTATAGTATCTGTAGGGCATACGTTTGGAGACATATCAAAGGCAATGTCAGAGATGTGGCTTTCAGAGGACATTACCTTCCCTGCATTTGGAAAAATGGGGACCCTTCCCACACCCAGCATCCTGGTTCATCTGGCAGGAAGGCTGGAAGTTGAGGAGGTGATGAGTAGTTGCCCTTAAGTTGCTGCTAATTGACTAGGTTAGACTCTTAATTGCTGAGAAAGTCCCAATGGACCTTCATGATCAGCACTTAATCGATCAGGCGTTGAGAAGGGGCAGATATCTCTCCAGGGCCAACTTGTTAATTATCTCTGCTTCTTGCCACCTCTCCCACCATCTCCAGGTAGAGGAAAATTGCTCCTTGTATCTCAGAAACAGTTATCACCAACAAATGATGGAGAGAGAAAACAGAAAAATTTAACTCACTCTGCAGTTTTTCCTATAGTCTATAATTAAAGATTACAATAATACACACATTTTGAAGCTTGGCTAAATGCTTTATTTTAATGTGGAATCTATTGCTGTAACAATTTTTGTGCTTCCCACATGGTCATCTTGTTTGCACATTAGTAATTAAGAGCTTTAATTTGAAGATCAGATCTTGAATTCCTTTGACATTTGTGCTCAGATATCCAATAATTTGGGTGCATACAGATTATGTGGTAAAAGTGGCATTGATGCCTAAGCTCTTGGGAGAGTAAAATACAATTTGGTTAACTCAGAGTCCTCAACAATACAATTGATTAAAGCTGCAGAGATTTTTATTTCAAAGTAATTAATGATCTGCTAATGAAATCATACTCTGAGTCGTTTAAAATTTTAAACCCATGGTTCATGTGTTTTGTTAGTGGATCATTAATTATGGAAGAACAGTCCACTGCACTGGGGTGACAACATTGTGTCATTGATGATATTGGTGTGTCCTGGAAATGGAAGATTGACAGCCACTACTCCAAGAGGTCTGTGTGTACACTGCCTTGGAAGACTGGTTATTTGGTGCTTTACTGCCTGCTCCACTCATTGCTCTACCCCACTAGGGGCTCTAGGCCCCATTTACTTGGGACAGCACCCACAGAGACCATAATAAAATCATAAAAGAAATAGGAACAGGAGTAGGCTGTTTGATCCCTTAAGCCTGCTCCACTATTCAATAGGATCATGCCTGATCTGACATTTCACATGTCCACTTTCCTGTGTTTTCCCCATAATCCTTGGTTTCCCTACTGATCAAGAATCTATCTCAGCCTTAAATATATACATGGACTCTGCCCCCACTGCTCTCTGTTGCAAGAAGTCCCAAAGACTTATCTCAGTCTTAAAGTGGCACCCCATTATTCTGAGACTATACCCCTCCGGTCCTAGGCTGTCACATGAGGGAACTATTCTCTTAGCATTTAACCCTTCAAGCCCCTTAAGAGTCCGATGTATTTCAATGAGATCATCCCTCACTCTTCTAAATTCCAATGAGTACAGTCCCAACCTGTTTAGCCTTTGATCATAAGACACTCCTTCGCACCAGGGATCATGCTGCTGCACTGTGTGCCAGCTTTTAATGTTTCATGCACGAGTATCCCCATGTCCCTTTGTGTTGCAGCTTTCTGTGGTTTCTTCCTATTTAAATAATACTCTGTTCTTTTGTTCCCTTCCAAATTGAACAACTTCACATTTTGCCACATTATACTCCATTTGCCAATTTTTTCCCACTTACTTAACCTATCAATAGCTTTCTGTTAAATGTTTGTACCCTTCTTGCAACTTGCCTTTCCACTTACTTTTGAATCATCTGCAAATTTGCTTCCTCCTTCCAAGTCATTAACATATATTGTAAACAGTTGATATCCCAAAACTGATCCCTGTGGAACCCCACTGGTTATGGGTCACCAAACTGAAAAAAACCCTTACCCCACTTGCTGTTTCCAGCCCACTGGCCAATTTCTATTCATACCAGTATACTACCTCCAACACCATGGACTCTTACAAATTACCCTTTTGTGAGGTACTTTGTTAAATGCCTGCTGGAAGTCTAAATACAACGTACCTACTTAGTCCCCTTTATCCACTGTGACTGAGACTTCCTGAAGAATCTCTAATTAATTAGTTGGACATGATGTCTCTTTCATGAAACCATTCTGTTTCTGCTTGATTAGATTATGATTTTCCATATGTGCTGCTATTACTTCTTTAATAAATGATTCCAATACTTTCCATCAAAAAATGTTCGGTTAATTTATATTCACCCACTTTTTGTGACACTCCCTTTTTGAATAAAGGTATCACAGTGGCAGTTTTTCAATCCTGTGGTACTTCTCCAGAGTCCAAGGATTTTTAGAAAATTACAATCAATGCCAATAAGGGTGCTGAGCGGGATGATGACTGGTTGGAAGTGTTTCTTTTGCCTATAATTGGACGTGAATCTTCTTAACAACAGCACTGTGTAAAGTGTATTTACACATCGAACAACCAGAGAAACTCCATTTGTAATTGTAGTGGCCATCACTGTATTACTGAAATAGATACATGTGGTGTTTAGCAGTAACTCCATAGAAGAAACAGGTACAGCTTTTTCCCGTGTTTTTGTTCATGAGAGAAGTTTGGGTTCCTTTGCAACCAAACATGACAATAAGAGGATTGGATACAAAACATAGAAAACAAAATAGTGCTGCTCACCACAAAGCTTGCGGAAATAAAAAGTGCTCACTGGAGTCAGAGGGACATCTAAAAGTCTTGAATTAAAGAAAGAAAACAAACGGCAGCCACATGGTAATTTATTAGCGTGTAGTGAGAAAATAAAACTAAATTGGACATGTGGTGAAGTGTAAAATAATATTGACAGGTTTCCAGTTAACAGGTACAAAGCTCACAAATGCAACTTGTAAAAGCAAAAAGTAGACTATTTCAGATGTAGATTAATTGTCAGAACTGGAAGTGGTAGATAACTGAGTCCTCTAATAACATTGAACAAAGGAAAGGACATAAATAGTCTTCTCTTTTTCCCTCATATTGGATGCTATATTTTTGCTCATACATTAGCATATACGTCACCATAGACTCAGAGGGTGCTTTCTCATTAAAGAAAGATGACTGATAGTGGTTAAACCTGAGAGTTACCACATCACAGGTCAGGGATGAGGTTGAGAAGGAATGTCCTTCATGTGAAAATCAGATAGTACAGGAATTGAAACTGTGCTGCTAGCATCACTCTGCATCACAAACCAGCATTCCAGCCAACTGAGCAAGCCAACTCCAGGGCAGCACTATCATCTGCTGAGACTATGATGACTTTATCTTATCTAGTGTTAAAAAAAATTACTTCAAAGAAAAGGTTATTTCTCACCATACTATTAACTCATGTCTATTCAGACTCACCTGCACAAGCTGTTAAGCAAAAATCGGGTTGATTAATTTGAGATTTCAATTGGTCTGGAACAAATTTCATAAACTGTATTTAATTCATCTGGGATAGGAATGAGTAATTATTATGCTCAATTAGAAATGCAACATGGCACTTTAACTGTTTTTAATCTGATACAAAAATATAGACGTGTGTTCAACATTTTGCAAACCCCAAACAATTGTTACAACATTATACTTTTAAGCAAGTAAATAGTAAGAGGTCAAACATAAGCCTTGCCAAAGTGAAATTGTAGGCCCTCTATGAAACTGATGTAAAGCATTCACTAATAGTTAGCCACAAGCAAGCCTGGAAGACTGAATTTCTTAATCACTTCTTTTAATGCAAATATTAAGCTTCTACCCACACCCCACCCCAAATCACAATGAAAGTATTGGGCGCAGGCAGAATTTAAATCATTACATTTCAAGTAAATGTAATCTGATTGTTGCAGCAAATTTCATATGTTACTCATTCATTTTTTTCTCCTTTTCTGCCCGGCATTCTCCTCTGGAACTGTTTGAATATTGCTATATTTCTTTCAATACTCAAAAAGCTTCCTCAGAACATATTTTTCAGCCATGCTTTCAATCACTTCCTCAAATTACCTTTCCTGAATTTGTTTGTCATCGCTGTCAACCTCTTCCCACTTTGTTTCAAAGGATGATGGGATGTTTTGTCATGTTAAAGGTAGTTTATTAACGAAAACTAGTTTGTTGCAGACTGACTCTTCACAGAGTCACAGAATTATTAGAAGGCCATTCAGCTCATCGTGCCTGAGCTGCTTTTATTACCTAGTACCAATCTCCTGCCTTTAACCCAAATTGCTGCACACTATTTCTATCCTAATTACCAATCAAAGCCCTCTTGAATGCTTCAACTAAACCTGCCTCCGTACATTTCTAAGCAACGCATTCTATATTCTAATTGCTCACATCATCCTTGGTTTGTTTGCACGTCACTTGCCCCCTTGTTTTGTTTTCTTTTACAAGAGAGAACTGCTTCACCCTATCAACTTTGTCCGACCCGCTGGGTGAAGACTCTTGCTATGTGAAGGCCAATAGTTAAAGTACTAGAGGACTGTTGTGTTCAAGTGCACAATTTTCTCATTAAGGTCTAGATAGAAAGGCTCGGTTTTAAATTATTGGGTGAAGCATGACTGTCTGCTGCCTAATTATGGCAGTGGAAGTGGTGGTCCATGTTAAAATATTCTGTTGAGGTAACCGCTGAGACATCAATGGAAAATCAGTGACATCAGAGAGCTGAGACTTCAAAGTAAGTATGTTAAAGACATCACATACAGTGAAATAACAGCCTAGACAATTTTCAGAAGAAATTGAACCAGCAAAGCCTTAGTATAATGAAGGAATAATTTTAAATCAACATCGCTTGATAAGATTAGAAAAAGTAATGTTTACTGAAGACTTTCCTTTGATGTAGATGTGAAATCAGAGATTAAACATAAAGAAGGAATGATATCTAAGCCGAGTGTGTACCCAGAATCAGATAATTCTGAGGAAGCATCTGGAAACACTGACAAAGAGCTTGAGACAATGCTGCATCAAGCCACTCACAGAAGTGAACACCTGATCATTCCTTCAAAGTTTCTCATTCCAAGTTAAGGCTGTTACTTGCAACAACCAACAGCAATTTGTGTAATTAAATTAACCTTGAAGTGACCAAGTGACACATTCCTTTATCTCTCCAGTCAAGCCCAATATTATTAAAGTATTATCCAATATCTAGTACATACATGCACTGTCTAATTCAGTCACTGGATCACAATTAGAAACAGGAAATCAGCCCAAAATTCTTTCCTTCACTCATGGTATCTGACAGCACCCATTTTAACACCCATAAGTATCTGTATAGGTCAGTATCATGCTGGATAGAGGATTTTTGCATTGAATCATCAATGAAGACTTTAAAAGTTGACTATGTTCTGCATGTTGAGAGCTCCAGTTTGCAGAAAGATATATTATTTAATATAATTCTTCAGCACTAACCACACACTGACCTTTACAATTAACAGTATTTACATCTAAGATATTACTTCATCTGATAAGCTATAAGTCTGTGTATGTCAAAGGTCAACAGAAACTTTGAGATTAATTTAAGCATTCGGCTCTTGCTGCATGCTTAAACTAATGCTGGCATTTATTTACCGTTAAAGCTGCTCTTCTTTTTATTACTCCCTAATTAAATAACATTTTCAATCTGCAATATAGTATCAAGCAGCCTTGTGCTCAGAATGAAATTAGTTCAATTTCTTACCACGTTAAAAACATTACTGAACTCTCAGATTGGATTTGCTTTCATTAAATCTTAACTCATTAGTGTTAAAAGCTTATGCCTCACCATTCAGAGGAAATTCTTCTGTATTAATTTACGTTGATATGACTTTTCATCTCCATTGGTGACCTGCACATCCAGTTACTCTGACACTGAAAAAATGTACCACCAATGCACATGCTCATCATGTGACCTATTCTTTTCTCTCTCCACTTTTTCTCCCTTTCTACCCTGAAGGTGCCCAGATATAGTGCCAAGGACATTGGTTTGTCTCAAACCTAGTTCAACATCACCTCGAGTATTGTGCCCAATTATAAGCAGGGAGGATATCAAGGAAAGGATGTGAAAGAGATTTACCGAAATTGTACTAGGGATGAGAGATTTTAGTTATATGAAGAGATTATAGAAACTGAGAATCTCCTTCAAAAAAGGAGTTAAGGAAGATTTAATGTTTAAGACACAAGGGGCTGAATAGTCCCTGTATTGTGCCACTCTTTATTAAACAGAACTCTTTGCACATGCACAAAAACAAAGTTGCTGGAAAAGCTCAGCAGGTCTGGCAGCATCTGTGAAGGAAAAAACAGAGTTAACGTTATGGGTCCGGTGACCCTTCCTCAGAAGTGTTAACATTAACTCTGTTTCTTCCTTCACAGATGCTGCCAGACCTGCTGAGCTTTTCCAGCAACTTTGTTTTTGTTCCTGATTTACAGCATCCGCAGTTCTTTTGGTTTTTTCTTTGTACATGAACCTAGTCGGTGAGTATCTGCAGGCAGTTCCATTCTGAGGAGACAATACTGTTACAAAAATACTTCATATTTAATATTTCTGGAGGAGTTAAGTTTCAGAGCGTTGTGAAAAAAGTGAGTTTCAAGTTTTGAGGAAATACTTGGAGTGGTTTCATAAGATAAGTCATTGAAAAGTCACTATGGAGATTGAAGATTATTTTTAATATGGCTTCTGATGTGATAGCTACTTTCTTTGCTCTAAACCTCTTACTGGAGCTAATTGAAAAGTGAAAGGATGGAGGGTATTTAGTGTTTGGTCTTCATTTAGGGGGAAAAAGCCTGCAAGCAGGGGCTGTTCAGCTGATTTCAGCCATTTCTCAAAAGAAAGCCCTCTAATACCATTCAGAATGAAATCGCTTTATTTTTCTTAGAAGTGATCAGGTGAACTGTTCAATTTTGTTTCCCTGACAAGCTGTGTCCGAAAGACTCAAGACAACTGTGTCACTTAACCACATGTGCCAGAACAACAAAGTGGCAGTGCTCTCCTCTATCATCAGTCATAACATAAAGTTGGGGCTCACAGTGGGATACATAACAGACAAGATTTAATTGAAAGTGGGGTGCTAATCATTGCAAAAATATAAAAGGAAATACACCAGGTTTCTTGTCTTTTATTATATCAAAATTGGTTTGGGAGTTTATAAGACTTGTCTGGAGGTGGTAGATTATATCCATGAGTGATTTGCAAAGAATAACTGAGGTTAGATGAATTGAATTGGCAGAAAAGTTAGAATTTAAAGGCGTGGACAGAATTGGACAATTGGAGGTAATAGCACAATATTTGAAATTAGAAGAACAGTAATGCAAGACAGATGGTGAGTCAATTGAGATAAAATTCAATTGCACATGAAGCACCTTGAAATAGAAAAGGAAATAGAATGAAAAAATGCAAACTTTAAAGAGAAGCATTCCAGAGGCCAGTAAAAGAAAAGGGAAGAGCATTCCAGAGATCCAAAGATTGGATTGCATAAGCCTCCCCAAAGTTTGATGAAATGGGCACGGAGGTGATAAGCTGGGCTGGTAATCCAGAGATCCATACTTAAAGACTGAGCTTCCATAGCCCTCTGGTTAGACAATTCCAAAGATTCACAATCCTCTGAGTTTTCTTAACTCTGACCGATGTAGCATCCTTCTTATCTTTAAGATGTGCCCCTGGTTCTAGCTTCTCCAACCAGGGAAAATATCTTACTTGCATCTCCCCTGCCTATGCCTTTATGGATATTGTAGGTTTCAATGAGATTACCTCTCATTCTTTGAACTCCAGAGAACACAAACCCAGTTTATCCAATCTCTTATCATAGGACAGTCCTGTCATCCCATGAACAAGTCTGGTGAATCTTTATTACACTCCTTCTACAACAATAATGGCTCTTCTGAGGTACAGAGACCAAAACTGCACACATTATTCCAGGACTGTTCTAAGTGAGCTTCTATACAATTGAAGCAAGACTTCATTGTACTCAAATCTTGCAATAAAGACTAACATTCGTTAGCCTCCCTAAATAGCTTGCTTCACTTGCATGCTAGCCTTCAATGACTTATTGACAAGAAACCCAAGTGTCTTTGTACATATGCACTTTCCACCTCTCACCATTTGTGAAATACTCTGCACATCTGTTCCTCTTATCAAATCAGATAACAATATATTTTTTCACGTTATTTTCATCTGTCATGTTCTTGCTCAATCACTAAGGCTGTTCAATTCCTGTTAAACTACTTTACATCTTCCTCACAGCATACATTTCTGCTTGGCTTTGCAAATTGGAATCTGCAAATTTGGAAATATTAAATTTGGTCACCATGTCCAAATAATTGATACATATTATGAACAGCTGGGGCCTAAGTGCCAATCCTTGAATACCCCATTAGTCATGGTCTGCCAATGTGAGAATGACCAATTTATTCCTAGTCTGTTTTCTGTCTGTTAGCCAATTCTAAATCCATGCCGATACATTACCACCTATCCCACGTGTTTTAATTTGGCTCACCAACTTCCTGTGTAAAGGTGAATGTAAAGTCACCATAGTCCCAGAGTGCTGCTTTATCATTGGAGAGAGATGACTGGTGGTGGTTTAACCCAAGGCAAGAAGGAGAGTCTTCCTTCAATTGAATCCACACTGTTGGCATTACTCTGCATCAAAAAGCAGCTGTCCAGGCAACTGAGCTATCCAAACCCAAAGTGATCTGATCAAAAGCCTTCTGAAAATCCAAATATACTACATCCATCAACTCCCCATTATCAATTATGTTAGTAACATCCTCAAAATAAACTCCCCCAGATTTATCAAACTTGATTTTCCATTCACAAATTTATGCTAACTATGCCCCAATCCCCAATCAGATTATTTTTATCCAAGTGCCTATTTGTCACATCCTCTCTGATACATTCTAGCATTTTCCTGACTACTGATATAAGGCTGACAGT
The DNA here is from genome assembly GCF_021869965.1 of Rhincodon typus. Taxonomy (NCBI): domain Eukaryota; kingdom Metazoa; phylum Chordata; class Chondrichthyes; order Orectolobiformes; family Rhincodontidae; genus Rhincodon; species Rhincodon typus. The sequence continues at coordinate 36,611,005 of NC_063353.1, forward strand.
TCTAAAGTTCACTGATTTTGCTTTTTTTTTTCATTCTTAAATAGTGAAGTGACATTCGAGGCTTCCAATCTACAGGAATCATTCCAGAATCTATGGAATTTTGGTAGGTAATCACCAATACATTGATTACCTCTACAGCCATTTCCTTTAATATCCTGGGATATAGACTCGGTCCCAGGGACTTTTCGATATTCAGCCTCATTAATTTCTCCAGTATTATCTTTTAACTAACACTAATTATGGGCGATTCCTTGTAGCTTCCACAGTAAGCAGTGATACAAAGTAACTATTCATCTTCTCTGGCATTTCTCTATTCCCATCATATTCTCCTGACTCTGCCTGTAATAGATCCATATTAATGCAAGCCAAACATTTTCTTTTTATGTACCTTTAGAAGTCCACTTTTATCTTTTGCTAGATTGCATTCATATTCTATTCTTCCATTCCTTATCAGTTTCTTGGCCCTCCATTGCTGTATTCTGAAAATTTCCCAATTCTCAGATTTATTACAATTTCTGGCCAGTTTACAAGAAGAGTTCAATGGGGCCATGATGAATCATGTATTATAGATCATAAATGGCTAACAAATATTAATTGGTTTGCACTTGTATGGATTCCTGTTCTCACGAAAGCATCCAGATCCTGGTATAGGAAATCCACATTTAAAGTTGCCCATTTCCCATTGTTTTGCTTTAACTTCAATGTAAGTCATTAGGACCTGAAACCTCATTAAGGGCCACATGACTCATTTTAATGTTGCTTACTGTACATGACCTGATTGGCGCCATCTTAGTGTGACCTTTCTCTCTCTCTGACTCCTGTTGTCTCTGAGTTTGCTGATCTCCCACTGTATATTCTATCTCTCTGTTGCTCTTCCTCCTTTGAGCAGAGGTCCTGAAGCCTGGATGAATGATACTGAGGTCAGGTGTTGTCTCTCTGTGAAAGGCCTCTTATACAAACTGCAAACCCACACCTCAAACCCATTCTGGCAGCAGGCCCCACAGTGTTGTTATCTGATTGCCCCTCCTGCCTTCATTTGCTGATGCCCTTGCTGTTTTAATCGCCTTGGCATGTCAAACTGGCTGGAGGATGTGCTGGAGAAATTTAACTCTGAACTCTTGCTTGTTTGCTTGCTTTTGAAGCCCTACCATGCCTGTTCACTACTTGTAAAATTCAAAACCCCTTAAAATTTCTTTCAATTGATCAATTCATTGCCTTAAAAACCTTCCATACACAATGACAATGTATTGGCTGCCATTAGGAAAACATGTAAACAATATGAAGATGCCAGGCTTCTGGTCCTGATTTTTTTCTTCCCCAGCCCTAACCTGGCTTCTGAACCCATTTCAAAAGAGGTTGGAAATTTCCAACCATAGTTTCCAACAAACGTCAATCAGAAGTGAAATTTGTGGCTCATTTTTCTCCCTGCTCCTTTTTATGAATGCTGAGAATAGTTCCAGTATTACACCACAACTATGCAGCTCAGATCAGATACTTTGACAGTCAAACCTGACATCAGCTAATCACATGATTTATTTACAGTATGATTGAGGTAACCAACACATTGGAGAAACTAGACTACCACTTTAAATATAGAGGATCATAGAATCCCCAAGCTCAGTTTGAAGCATCAATGACCTTTAAGTGATTATTAAAGGTTGAATCTTTTGCCTGGACAGCCTTTTAATAAGGTTTCATTACCTCTCATCGTACGTAAATGCAATTAGATCCAATTTTCATTTTAATGTTAGTTTGTGGGCTCATGCTTTGGTAATATTCAATTATGCATGGATTCCATCTGTAATGTGGAATAAACATAATGCCTGGGGAATTACTGCCTATTGAGCTCTGTTAGTAATAAGAATTGTTAGAGCCGTAATGATAGTCTTAACTATCACTTTGATAAATTGCATTTACGCACATACATGCAAATAAGTACTCATGCTGAGTTACATGCATTGGCATATTGCAAACCCATTTGAGAATTGTTTTCCATTAAAGGCTTATTTTACTTTTAAAGGCAGAGTTACATGAATTGACTTACCACATTTGTCATTCATCTCTTTTCTGACAATGTCTTTCACTTCTTCTTCCTGCACAGAATGAACAAGTGTGTATAAAATGACATATTATATGTACTGCTTTTCATGACCGCAGGATGCCCAAGGCAGCCTAAAGGCATTCCTTCAATCCCTGTCCCAAGCAGCTATCTTTTATATGTGACTTCAGATAATGAGAACTCTTGGTCGGCTAGGGAGCCACTGTGGCCGAGCTCAGTCTATTAGCATATCTTTGCACCCAACATGGCCTTTCAAATTCTTCATTCGATATGTCGAGGAAGAAAAATCTTTGCTCTGCCCAAAGGTAATAACCACCAGTCTAGCTGAGTTCTGTCACCTCAGCACAGACTGAAGATCAAATCTTGGGTCTTCCTGTTAAACAACTCAACACCGTGTCATTGCTCCTATGATGCTGCTTGGCCTGCTGAGTTCATCCAGCTCTGCACCTTGTTGTACCGTGTCATATAGTCTAGAATTATTAAAATATCTCTTGGATTCACATTGGCGTGTAGGAAAGAAAGAAATATGAAGATAATATGAGAAGGGTCCTGATCCGAAACATCAACTTTCCTGTTCCTGTGATTCTGCCTGACCTGGTGTCTTCCTCCAGCTCCACACTGTCTTGACTCTGACTCCAGCATCTGCAGTTCTTGCTATCTCCATGAGAATACCCTTTCTCTTTGTCGACCTGGGATTGATTAAAAGGGCGTTGTTTCATTGAGGTGTTCTGCATTGCAGAACAGCCATTAGGCATGGCATTGAGAGATGAATGGTACATTGCTTGTTCCCCTCTATGACTTTGGTTCAAATCAAGCTTAGAAGATCACTTCTCTGTTCAACATGTGAGTGCCCTTTTTGAAACAAGTTTAATCTGCATCAACCTAATTCCTCTTTGGCACGTGAAGAACCTATGTACTTTTGAGTGAAAAGTGAACCACTGAGTAGCAACACTAGCCATTTGTAAATGGGTTGCTAGCTAGGCCAGATCAGAGGTCTGTAGGTCAAGCACCAAATACGAATGAGAAGTAAACAGCCAGCTGCTTGAAGATATTAAATGCTGAGTTAACTTTTATGGCAATTCCGCAGTTTTCATGATCATTCTTACTAGAACAATTTCTAAATTTACTATAATTATTGAAATAAATTTCATAGCTTTCGATGCTGAGACATAAACTCACAATCGCTGGAGCTGCTAGTGCACTATAAATATGCACCTACTTTTGCCAAGTTGCTAGTATTGTGAAAGGCGATCTTGTATAATTCAGAAAAAAGCGACAGTGGGATCAGGCTATAGAGCTTTCTTCAATGTTCATAATATTCTGGGAGAAAGAGAAATGTTTAAGCATAAAAGCAAAGTGTTGCAAATGCTGAAAATATGAAATATGAAGAGATAATTCTGGAAATACTCACCAAGTTAGGCAGCATTAGTAGAAAGAGAAACAGTTATTGTTTCAGGTTGATGATCTTTCATCAGACTTGGAAGAAGTTAGGGAAATAATGGTTTATTTGGATGTAAGAGTGAAGAGAAAAGAGCTGGAGTTGGAGGAGAACTAGTGGGGAGGTCTGAAGTAGGGTGGAGAGCAGGAGTGATGAAATGACAAACGAGATTCCATTCTGATAGCTAATCTTGAATACAGGCACTAAAGATAAAAGGCATTGTTACAGCGTTCCTTATTTGTTATCAAAGGCTACTTACTGAAAGTCCAGGCTCTCCTTTCTCACCCTTCAGACCAGCTGGCCCAACTTCTCCCTTCTCAAAAGAAACACAAAATGATTTGGTGGTAAGTCTTAGGTATACTTTCATTTTTCATTTCATCTCACAACAGACAAAGGAAAACTGAAGAAAACTCGTACCACAATCATCCCATAAAATTTGCAGAACTTAAAAATCAGGCCAAAAACAAAGTTGCTGGAAAAGCTCAGTAGGTCTGGCAGCATCTGTGAAGGAGAAAACAGAGTTAACGTTTCGGGTCCGGTGACCCTTCCTCAGAACTGAGGAA
>NC_063353.1:36630064-36665995 GCF_021869965.1 Rhincodon typus
GATGGTTGAAGGTTGTTTCTTAGACTGGAGGCCTGTGACTAGTGGTGTGCCACGGGGTCGGTGCTGGGGCATTTGTTATTTGTTATTTACATAATGATCTGGATGAGAATGTACAAGGCACAATTAGTAAGTTTGTGGATGATACAAAATTAGGAGGTATCATTGATAGCGAGGAAGGTTATCAAAAATTACAGAGGGATCTTGGTCAGATGCGGAAGTGAGCTGAGGATTGGCAAATGCAATTCAATACAGATAAGTGTGAGGTGTCGTACTTTGGAAAGTCAAACCAATGTAGGAACAACAAACCAGCTCGGCGAGCCAACCAACCTCAACACCCACAACCCGAGCTACAAATCTACTCCAAAATCTTAATGTAGGACTAATACGGTAAATGGTAAGGTCCTGAGGAGTGTTGTGGAATTACAGGGACCTAGGAATACAAGTACACAGTTTGTTGAAAGCGGTGTCACAGGTAGACAGGGTGGTTAAGATGGCATTTAGCATGCTGGCCTTCATCAGTTGAGGCATTGAGCATAGGAGTTGGGACGTTATGTTACAGTTGTAGGAATCATTGATGAGGCCGCACTTGGAGTATTATGTACAGTTTTGGTTACCCTGTTATAGGAAAGGCATAGTTAAACTGGAAAGTGTGCAAAGAAGATTTACGATGATGTTGCTAGGACTAGTAGGCCTGAGTTATAGGGATAGGTTGGCCCGGAAAAGACTATATTCCTTGGAATGTTGGAGAATGAGGAGTGACCTTATTGACGTGTATAAAATCAAGAGGGACATAGATAGAATGAATGCATACAGTCTTTTTCCCAGGGATGGGGAATTGAAAACTAGAGGGCATAGGTTTCAGGTGAGAGGGGAAAGATTTAAGAAGGACCTGAGAGGCAACTTCTTCATGCAGAGAGTGGTGCGTATATGGAATGGATTGCCAGAGAAAATGGTTGAGGCAGGTACTAAAGCAATATTTAAAAGGCATTTGGATAGGTACATGGATGGGAAGGGTTTAGGGGGACATGGACCAAATGCAGGCAATTGGAACCAGCTGAGTGGGAACCATGGTCAGCATGGACCAGTTTGTGCCAAAGGGTCTGTTGCCATGCTGGATTACTCCATGACTCTATCTCTACGGTGCCACTTAGTTCCTGGCTTCAATAACTCCACAACACTGTCCCCCTGACTGTGCTTTTACCTCCTTATGCCCTCTTCTGTTTCCCACTTCCTTCTGATATCTCTATTTATCACATTGAGATGTGAGTTGTTTCTGTGAATTCAGCAATATAAAGTATTGGTTGCTGCATAGGCCATCTCATGTGAGCATAGGATTGTGTGTGGTGTGATGATACTCAGGATAAATGAAGTTGAAAATTGACTGTCTAATAGCACTGAGTGAGAGAAAAGGAGAAAAAATGAAGATGGGAAAAGAGAATAAGTAAGGCTGTGCTTTGAATAACTTTGACCCTGAGACAACATTAATAATTCTTTGATGTTTTTGTAACACATCTAAAATGAGATGAAACAAAAACAAAAACAAAAACAGAAATTGCTGGAGAACATCAGCAGGTCTGGCAGCATCTGTGGTGAGAAATCAGAGTTAACGTTTTCAGATCTAGCAGTCTGCATGGTAGACTGGTTAGCAAGGTTAGATCACGTGGAAACAGGTAGAGCTAGCCATTTGGATGCAAAATTGGCTTAAAGGTAGGAGACAGAGGGTGGTGCTGGAGGATTGCTTTTCGGACTAGAGGCCTATGACCAGTGGTGTTCTGCAATAATCAGTGCTGGGTCCATTGCTTTTTCTCATTTATACAAATGATTTGTATGTGAATATAGGAGGTATGGTTAGTAAGTTTGCAGTGGACATTGAAGAAGGTCACCTCAGAGCACAACGGGACCTTGATCAAATGGGCAAATGGACCTAGAAGTGGCAGATGGACTTTAATTTAGGTAATTGTGAGGTGCTGAGTTTTGGAAGGGCAAATCAAGGCAGGACTTACATACTTAATGGTAAAGTCCTGGGGAGTGTTGCTGAACAAAGAGACCTTGGATGCAGGTTCATGGTTCCTTGAAAGTGGAATCTTAGGTAGTCAGGGTGGCGAAGAAGGCATTTGGTACGCTTGTTTTCATTGCATTGTGTATAGGGGTAGGGAGGACGTGTTGCAGCTGTAGAAGACACTGGTTAGGCCACTTTTGGAATACTGCATTCAATTTTGGTTTTCACGACATAGCAAAGATGTTGTGAAACTTGAAGGAGTTCAAAAAGGATTTATGAGGATGTTGCCAGAATTGGAGGGTTTGAGCTATAGGAAGAGGCTGAACAGATTGGGGCTATTTTCCCTGGAGTGTCAGAGGCTGAGGGGTGACCTTTTATACAATCATGAGGGCATGGATAGGGTGAATAATCAAGGTCTTTTCCCCAGGGTAGGAAAGTCCAAAACTAGAGGGCATAGCTTTAAAATGAGAGGGAAAGATTTAAAAGGGACCTAAAGGGCAGCTTTTTCATGCAGAGGGTAGTGTGTGTATGGAATGAGCTGCCAGAGGAAGTGGTGGAGGCTGGTACAATTACAACATTTAAAAGGCATCTGGATGCGTATATGAATAGGAAGGGTTTAGAAGGATATGGGCCAAATGCTGGAAAATGGGACCAGATTAATTTAGGATATCTGGTCACCATGAATGAGTTGGATGACGGGTCCGTTTCCATGCTGTACATCTCTATGACTCTACGACCATTCTTCAGAACTGATGGTAGCTAGGAAAATGTTAATATTTATGCAGAAGATGGGGTGGGGGAGGAGCTACAGTAAACGATAGGTGGAGATTCAGCTCAAAGAGAGAGAAAAACAGTTGTACTGACAAAGGAGAGGTTAAAGGTCAGTCTGGGGAATGAATACATTCTCATGGGGCTATTAGTAGCTGATAATGGGTTGTGTGTGGTAGCACTCCACATGATGTCAAGACCTGGTGTATGGAGGTTGGGGTAAGAACATGGCAACAGCCCTAAAATTGCTGAACTTGATATTAAGTCCAGAAGACTGCAGAGTTCGCAAGCAGAAAATGAGGTGCTGTTCTTCCAGCATGTACTAAGTTTCGCTGGAGCAGTACAGCAAGCCTGAGACAAAGACATAGGCCAGGGAACACAGTGATGTGTTGAAGTGGCAGGCAACTGGAAGCTGAGTTTTTTTCAGACAGATCTAGGTGTTCTGCAAAGCAGCCCCCATCCCAGACTGCACTTTGTTTCCCCATTGTAAAGGAGACCACATTGTGAGCAGCAGGTGCAGTAGACTAGGTTGAGTGAAGTGTAGGTAAAAAGTTGCTTCATCTGCAAAGTATGTTTGGGGCCTTGGATGGAGAGGAGGGAGGAAGTAAATGCACAGGTATTATACCTTCTGCGATTGCACGGGAAGATGTCTAGGGGCTGTGAGGATGTGTTGGGAGTGAAGGAGAAGTGGACCAGGGTGTCCCGGAGGGAACAGTCCCTGTGGAATGCTGACAAGGGAGAGGAGGGGCATGTGTGTCTGGTGGTGGCATCTCACTGGGCGGTGGCAGAAATGGCAGTTAATGTTCCTATGTATGTGGATGCTGGTGCAATGGTAAATGAGGACACGGGAGATGAGATGAATTTGGTCACATCTATGATGGACATGACAAATTTAAAATCCTGTTTTTCAATTTTTTTCTGCATGAACAGTATTTGTAACGCTGTTCACATGCCATATTCATCTGGAGGAATGGCCGTTATTCTTTGCCCTGAACTCCCAATGGACAACAAATGCTGGCCTTGCCAATAACACCCACAGTCTTTGAACAAACACAGAACATAGAACATAGAACAGTACAGCACAGTACAGGCCCTTCGTCCCACGATGTTGTGCCGAACTTTTACCCTAAACCTAAGGTCTATCTAACCTCCACCCCTACCTAAAAAGGTGAATGACCTATTGCAGAGGACCTAGTATTATGTTTGTAGCAATGGTTTTTAGATGGAAGTTTCAACTCAGCTTGTGATGAATAGGAAAAACCAAGGTGTTATTGCTGGGGCATTTAGTAAACCCATTGTGGTCTTAATCTGTAACACCTCAAGAACTCTAAGAATTCCTTAAACTGCATAATCTTTATTCTCTTTCTGTTTCCACTAGATAATCTTGTGTTTAAAACTTATAACCTGTGTTTGTGTCTATATTTGATGCCACATTTTTACTACTTTGTTTCTTTGGAGTTAGTAGATCACAAAATTCTTCTTTCAATCAACAAAACCTTGATAATTTGTTCTACAGCAAACTACATTTTAATCAAAGTGAGATAACTGCAGGCCAAAAAGAAAATGGAAATATTTGTTGTGCCTGATCAAATCGTGCTTTAAAAAAAAGGTGCTGATTCCCATTTCTCACCAGGATGTAACAATGTTTATATCTTTTTCTGAAGTTTCTGTTGAAGTCACATTACCCAAGTGCTGGAATTGCATTGAAAATTAATCCTTTAGAGGTCATTCAATGGCACTATTTAAGATTCTGTCCTTCATTTTAGTGATGATTTAGGGAATCTGACTGGACAATATTGTAGGTAGGACATATTACATCATATTCCACATTATGCCAGGGAGATGTTAGGGCCATATTTGTCGTAGAATAATTTGACACAGGGTACAACTCCGTTTGCACAGGTCTTTAGGACTATAACCAGATATTGTCATGACCCATAGCCTTTGTTGTCCCGTGCATTCAGCCATTTCTAATAGCAAGTAGAGTCAACCAACTCATACTGTTTGTGACAAGTCCTTCAGCACGTTTATGGAGCAAAACTGGTCTCAGCTTATTGGTGATTAAAGAGTGAAAGATGTTCTGAGCCATGAAGTATAAGTTATCGTGGTGTATAATTCTGTTGTTGAATCACAGAGTTTCATTGATGCCTAATTTTAGAATGTCAAATATGTCTTTGTTTGTCCCACTTGGCACAGTGATAATGACATACCACACACAGAAAGACTTATTTTCACAAGGACTGTTTAATTGTTACTTCTACCAATGCCATCCTGGACTGATGTGGCTGCAACAGGTGGTACAATTGAAGGGTAGTAAGTTATTTCCTTGTGTCAGTTTCCTCACTACCCACTGCTTATTTGGTAACTATCTTCATTAGGGTTTGACCAGCTCATTTGATTGTGGCATCACTGAATCCTTCGGTGTTGAATATAGAAGATCCTATACCTACCATCACAATCCCAATCCCTCTTTCTGTCCTTACTTCTCTTGGAAGTTTATCCAAGTACTGCTCCATGAAGGTATGTTGACAAGATACATTCTATCTTGAGATTTTATGGGCATTCCATCTTTTTGAGATTCTTGTTATTTTTGCAAGTCAGAATTATTCTCAATTGCGTATTTTTGTTCTACTAGACTGTGTACCTTTGTTCTGTTGGATTGGAACAATAAGGCATGTTTGAGTTAATTCTTTATCATTTATTCTTGAACTGGCAGTTACCACTGATGATAAGCACAGTAACTGGTGAACTGGAGACGTACTCATTTTTACTTGGCGACAACTGAGGTATTGCATGCTGTGACAGCGATGTCACTGGTAACTCATCTATAAGACATTATGGTTGGTTGGCTCGCTGAGCTGGTTCGTTCTTCTGAAAACATTTCATTACCTTGCTGGGTAACATCATCAGTTCAGCCTCCAATGAAGCGCTGTTGTGTTTTCCCACCTGTTATTTGAACTCTGGTGTCCGTCAGGCTGGATTACCTCACTTCCGGTTTTCCTTCGCAGTGGAGTGTATATGGGGTCGAGCTCTATGTGTTTATTAATGGCTTTCTTAGTGGAGCACCAGGCTTCTAGGAACTCCCGTGCTCACCCAAACCAAAGACCCACTACCCACTATGGACAGGATCAATGTCATATACAATATTCCCTGCAGAGACTGTGACAAACATTACATTGGACAAACAGGAAGGAAATTAACCACAAGGGTACACGAACATCAATTGGCAACAAAAAGACATGACCAATACTCACTCATCTCTATCCACATGGATAAGGAGAACCACTAATTTGACTGGGACAACACCAGGATCCTGGGACAAGCAAAGCAGAGACAAGCACGGGAATTCCTAGAAGCCTGGTACTCCACTAAGAAAGCCATCAATAAACACATAGAGCTCGACCCCATATACACTCCACTGCAAAGAAAAACCGGAAGTGCGGTAATCCAGCCCAATGGACACCAGAGTTCAAATAACAGGCGGGAAAACACAACAGCGCTTCATCGGAGGCTGCACTGATGATGTTATACTGCAGGGTAATGAAACATCTGCAGAACAATGAGTCAGCTCGGCGAGCCAACCAACCACACCATCCACAGCCCGAGTTACAAATCTACTCTAAAAACTTAGTCATCTATAAGACACTTACTAACCTGATCTCCTTTTACTCCAGAAATTCCTGGAGGTCCTCTCATTCCACGACGTGTTCTCCCCCTCTTTCCTGTTTCACCCTATAAATAAAAGGAAGAATTCAATCAATCATTTATGTTTAAATATTTTGGTATGTTGTATATTTTTCAGTCCTGTGCTGAAGGGGTTGATATGTTCTAAGATATAATTCCATGAATACCATCAATTTTCTTACTTCTTCACCAATGATAGATAGTCTTCATATGTAACAATAGGCTGTGAATTTGAGCAAGCTTTCCAATCATGGACAGTATACATCAGAGAATGATCTTTATCTCCCCTAGTATCCCCATAGATTTTCAGTAGGATGTGAACTCCTTGGATGGTAGTCAAGAGCTCATGTTCACTCACCTTTTTTCTTCTCAGAAAGCGAGGTTAATTCTATATTGTCCAACTAAGATAAGAAATCTTAGAAAATGGAATAACAATGACTCCTTAGGTGCTAGCAGAAAAATGGCTAAAGTTTTTATATCTTGCTCAACATTTTTAAAAGTCTTTAACATATTCAGAGTCTTACGTCATCCCAAAGTTCCTCCACATCTTGACTCAAATTATATACACTCAGCTGTTTCAATTGATGTATTTGTGTTTAAAAATGAAATCTATTTGAAATTGTAGAAATGTTAAGTGATTAAGCTGTGTGAACCTACTTAGATATCTATCATTCTTTACCAACCTCCCACACAGCTTTCTGTGTTTTCATAATCATATTCTAATGTTCCACCTTCCATTCCTTCTGAAGTACATGAAGATCAATAGCAAGCATGAAAAGACCTTTCATATATTTAAATAAGTGGGACTATCAGCTATTAATCGTAATTCAGCAAAACTGCATTGGGAAGTGGTCCATCAAACCTCACCATACTTTTGTAAATGTTTCACTTTATTTACTTGTCTTTCATGTTTATATGTTTAGGAAATTTTATATTTTCAAAATAATAAGATGGTTCTGCATTGAGAAAACTGCTCAGAATTCTGTACCTTAGCTTTTTTAAACTTGGTGTCCAGCACTCAAGCTACATTTTCCAGTTGCATCAATTATGCACAAAACAAACAAAAAAAAGAATTATGGATGCTGGAAAACTGAAACAAAAATATAAATTGTTGGAACAACTCAGTAGGTTTGGCAGCATCTGTGGAAAGAGAAACTGAGTTAATATTTCAGGTCCAGAGAGACAACTGAAAGCTCAGGGTCATTTTTGCAGACAGAACGTAGGTGTTCTGTAAAGCAGTCACCCAGTCTCTGCTTCATCTCCCCAGTAGAGAGGTAACCACATTGTGAGCAGCAAATATGGTAGACTAGATTGAGTGAAGTGCAGGTAAAATGCTGCTTCACTTCGAAGGTGTATCTGGGGTCTTGGATAGTAAGGAGGGAGGAAGTAAACAGACAGGTCTTATATCTTCTGCGATTGCATGGGCAAGTGCCGTGCGAATGTGGGGAGGTGTAGGGAGTAGAGGAGGAGTGGACGAAGGTGTCCCAGAGTGAATGGCCCCAGCGGAAGATTGACAAGGGAGGGAAGGAGAATATGTGTCTGGTGGTAGTATCCCGTTGGAGATGGTAGAAACGGTGGCTTATGATCCTTTGGATATGGACGATGGTGGGTTGGTAGATGAGGATGATGGCAACCCTATCATTAATATGGGAAGGAAGAGAGGGGCCGAAGTGGGGAGATGTGTCAGACATGGCTGAAGGCCTTGCCAACCATGACAATGCGGAACTGATGAAGAACGTGGATGTTTTGGAGGTCCACTTGTTGAATCTGGCATCATTGGAACAGGTATGACAGAGATGGAAGAACTGGGAGAATGGCATAGAGGTTTTACAGGAAGCAGGGTGTGAGAATGTATAGTCAAGGTAACTCTGGGAGTCAGTGGATTTGAAATAGATATTAGTGGCAAGCCTATGCCCAGAAATGGAAACAGAGATGTCGAAGAAGAGAAGGGAGATGTGAAGGTGAGAGCAGGATGCAAATTGGAAGCAAAATTGATAAATATTTTCAATTCCAGATGAGAGAGAAGCACCACTGATGATATCATTGATGTACCAGAGAAAGAGTTATGGTTGGGAACCAAAGTAGGACTGAACAAGAAATGGTCCACAAGGAGACAGGCATAACTGAGGTCCAAGAAGGTACACATCACCACTTCTTTAACTTGAAGAAAGTAAGGTGAGTTAAAGGAGAAGTTGTTCAATATGAGGACGAGCTTAGCCAGGCGGAGGATGGTGGTGATGGATGTGGATGGTTAAGGCCTTTTTTCCAGGAAGAAGCGGAGAACCCTGAGACTGGCCTGATGGGAGATGGACATGTAAAGGCATTGCAGGAGGCATTTGGAACCTGTGAAGCGGAAATTCTGAAACTGGCATAAAGAGAAAGAAGAATTAGGGATACACGTGAGAAGTAACTGGACAAAGGGAAAAAAATCAAGTAGTGTTAGGAAGAGATGAGTTCTGTGGGGCAGGAGGACGCAGAAATAATAAGTCTGCCTGGCCAGTCCTGTTTGTTGATTTTGGGAAGGAGGCTGAAGTGGGCTATGGGCTACAATCAGTTCTGAAGTAAGGTCATTGGACGCAAAACATTAACTCTTTTTCCCTTTCCACAGATGATGCCAGACCTGCTGAGTTGTTGAGCAGTTTTGATTTTTGTAGATCAGTTATGCATTAGCTTGGGTTTATAGAAATATCAGATGAGATCCTGAAGCTGGAATAGATTTTTTGATGATGCCTATGCCCACGTTCCAGTACTCACTTAATGGACTCAATAGGGCTAAAATTGAGATGCTGACCTGCTGGTGGAGAACCTCACTAAAAATGAGGAGAGGGTGCAGAATTTGTTCGATAAGTTGCTTCAATCATCTAGCCTTATGCCAACCAGAAAGGCTAGTTAATCAAAGAAAAACTCCATAAAACAATGCAGAAATTGATGTCAGCCTATCCCAGGTTGAGTGGACAAAGAAGGGGCAAAAACAAAAAGTCTGATAAATTACTATAGACTCAAGGGCTGCATGAATCACAACTGAGGGGAAACTTCAAGGAAAAATTATATTTCAGAAGTTGAGTAAAGTTGATTAGGAACAAATGTAGGAGGCAAGGAAGCTGGGAATTGAGAGAGGTTACATAGGAAGGAATGTGGGAAAAGACATAATCACGTAGTAATGAGAGACTGCAGGCTCATAATAGAGATCTGTAAAAAGACCACACCAGAGAAATATGAAAGACATGAAAAAATTAATTAAGTAGATTTCTTTTCATCTTTGAGACCTTCGTTCAGATCTATCCATGATTGACAGGTGAAAGCCTTGACAATACTCTGATGTGAAATAGGTTTAGACAGCCCTGGTGCATGCCCTTGCACAAATGTACTTCTACTGTAGCACTCATTAATTGACACTGTATTGCAATTTCAAGTCGTTTTGTAATTTGCATTTAAAATCTATAGTAGTGAGATTGCACCACTTGACAATATCACAGTCTGTCCTGCAAGCAGCAAAGGGTTCTCGTGTGGACTTATGAATACATATGCCCCAAAGCATTAGTTAATTTGCTGATCCATCTTCAGTTTGCGAATTGATAACTCGAACCGTACATGCTAATATGTTCCATTTTAAATTAAAGATTGTCTTAACTGTAATTGTATCAACTTAAAAAAATGAAACCTTTGAGTAGAATTTACAGTCACAAAAAATTCTTATGTACAACTATTGTTGAGAGTGCTATTCATTTTTTGGAAGCTTTGCCTAGAACTGCTAATTTTGGAAAGCAGACTCTTTAAGAGTACAGCGATTACTTAACCAGGCAGAAAGGGTATTCAATGAACTAATCCTGTTTGACAAAATTTACTCCCAAAGAATTTTTATGAAAGTAAGGAGTGTCTTGAACAATGAGAATCATCCATTGTCTCAGTATTGCTGCTGCAAGAGTTCAGGAAAAGTCTACAATCCCTCAGATGCAGGACAAATCAGTTCTTGAACTTATCTATTCCTTTCTTTATAAGAACTTTTAACAGGACCTCATGTATGGATAGGGGGTAGATGAAGGCCAAGTGGTATTATTGCTAGGTTATTAATCCAGACGCCTAGGCAATGTTCTGTGTATCTGAGTCCAAATTCTGTCATGGCAGATAGTGGAATTTGAATTCAATAATAATCTGCAAATAAAAGTCTAATTATGACCATGAAACCATTGCTGATTGTCAGGAAAAACCCATCTGTTTCACTAATATCCTTTAGGGAAAGGAATCTGGTCTGGCTTACATATGACTCTGGACCTATAGCAATGAGGTTTGACTGTTAACTGCCCTTTGGGCGATAAATACTGGCCTAGCTAATAACACCCACATCCCATGAATGAATTAAAATTAAATCTCCTCAGGGTAGACTCACTGACCAATTATTCTCTACGTTGGAATTGTTTCAACATATATTTTAATTGAAGTTAGATATTTATGATAGAATATTTTTTCTCTCATTATGATCTGCTCACATATAATATTTTTAAGATAAGCAATGAATTTCCACGTTAATTTTCATTGATTCTTGCCTTGAATTTACTTTGTAAAAAAGATCTTCATAGTAATCATGGCCAAATATTGTTTAGGCATTACAGCTTTCAAATAAAATGCATTCTTTAACGTATAGAGCTTGCAAGTACAATCCATTGGCAAACTCAGTCAAGGTGGCTTTACTTTCTTCAGAAAAGTAAGTAAAAGGAAATTTAACACAGAAATGCAATACAAAAGTAAAATAAATTTTAAATCAAAATCAAAAGTAAAAGCAAAAACTGGGAATGTTCAGAAATGTAATCAGTTATTTTGCCCATTACCAATCCTACCTTTGCTGCAGGTTCACCTTTAGGTCCTTGAGGCCCTGGTGGTCCAAGGGATCCAGGCTTTCCAGGTAAACCAGTAGCCCCTTTAAAGCCAGTGAGTCCAGGTACACCCTTAGAACCCTGCAGAGTGAAATCAGAAATAAAAAGGTGACTAATATGAGGCAAGGAACGATGCTGTTCATGTTCATGTGCATATTCATCGAAAGGTTTGCACTATTTCCAGATTTAACAGCATTGGATAAATCCTGGCTTTGACAACATTCTCGACTGTGTGGCGTCTCGGAGGTATCACATCATCCCAAGTCAAGCTTGGTTAAGATGAACAAGTTCCACCCATTGCACACATCGCAGGGATGGTTGTATTAATCTGTATTTCCTGTCCATTACTGCTGATCCCAGTGTCCCAGAAAAAGCTAAACCTGCATCTTTTGAAAAGTGGCTTTCTGCATCTGTCTTTTTCTATTGTCTCTTTCTTTGTACTTCTGTCACTTCATGGGGCAATCGGCTATGGGAGCAACACCCTGACAAACCCATAGCACCCACACTTACTTTTCTCCCTCTGCACAATTGCTGCCACTTCTGGGACTTCCCTTTGGGCCACTTCAGGAAGTTGTTCACCTTCAGCAGACAGAGAATCTAACTGTGGCGGCTCAATAGCTAAACAGAATAATAATGAAGACCAATTTCAGACTAGCCTTGGGTCTCACAATGGAGGCCTTGTTACAGCCACAATGTAACTTAGCACAGCAGCAATTCGCCAAGACTTCTTGCTTGTCATCTTTACCACCTAGAAGAATGGTAGCAGACGAATAGGAATAACTACAAATTGTCCTGCTCACAACACAAATCCTGTGTTGAATGTATGGAAATTCAATTTCAGTGATCCTTTATAGTATAGGCAACACAATTTAAGTACACACATGAAAGAAAGCCATGCTAAAAGAAACAAATTCCTCACTGTGGCTGACCTTTGCGTGACACTCCAAATCCAAAAGAACCATTGAGAACTTAATTCCTTGTTTGAATCATCAGTATCACAGACTTATTTGATAAATAATGGAAAGCAGAAATGTCTTACTCTCAGCAACACTGAAAGCTTGTGATTCTGAATCTTCCTCCAAGTCTTTAGCTGATCCTTTGGACATCTAATGGCCAAATGTGCTCTCATGCTGTTGGTCCTCACAACCAAGCCCTAAATAGTGAGCAGCTGCCAGCCTGATTTTGCTAGCTCAGTCTGCTGCAGGGAACGGACTCCTTGCTGTCCATTGGACTTTTGGAATAACAGCGTTTGCAGCCTCCAGCAAGGAGCTTCCAGTACTTGGCCTAACTTGATACTGTTTTGCTGCTGTCCCATTCTTGAGGCCCATGTTTTCTGAGATGCTCTTTGGCCTCCTGACCATGCTGCAACCTTTCCCACCCTCCTGGTCTATGGAATCCATCCAAGGGACTTTGCATTGGATATAATGCTATATGTAAGGCAGGCATTATTTAATGGAACAGAAGGACAAGGTCGTATGTTTGATCTCAAGCTACAAAAGTGACAGTCTGAGTATTGAAAGCTGCAAGATTCCCAAGTGAATACAAAGTGTGGAGCAGGTTTTCTTATTTTTTGCACTTGAACATGTTTAAACATCTCAGTACAGGGACTCAAAAAATAAATCAGGTATGGAAGGTCAGTCACTTACAATGGAACCAAAACACTTTAAATCCATTTAAGTTAGCGATGGGAAAATCAAGTAGAGTCCCTTCTAGACATAGTTTTGTCCAGGCCCTGTGGGAAGTTCCCCAATTTGTTACAGTTCCAGATGGGATACCCAAATCATTACACTCCTGGGTAAGGATGGATGAACCAGCTCTCCTTCTTTATTCACACACCCTGCTGGCTAGTTGCAAGGTTATTTTAAATACTTATCCCTTCTCTAATGCATATCTTTCTCATAGCCTGAAATGAACTTATGTTTTAAATGGATCCAATTTAACCAGGATTTCTTGAGTTTACAAAGAATGAATTTATTAATTACTATATGTGAGGGGGATTAGTAATGGCACAAGCACATTAGAAATAAGAGGCATTTTCAAAAAGATGGAAGTTTTAAAATAAACAGAAATGTGGATCAGTCCCTGAATTTTTGTGAAGAGTGGATAGTTGAACATTGCAGCCATTGCAGTAGAGGTCGCCAGTAGCCATTTATTTTGATAGTCGCAGTCAATTTCTCTAAGTTTTACAGGCTGGCTAAGATTCTGTTCTGATTTCTTTTGAACCTGGCTGAAATTCCAGCATTAAAGGTGAGAGACAGGCCTCTGGTTGTCCTGTTTCTTTTTGTCTGGCTGCTGGTTTGTTGACTTCTGGCACTCAGAGTAAGATTGTCCCTTTACCTGCAACACAGGAGTAACTAGGGGATACTTCTTTGGCTGTAATTGTCATAGAATGTTAATGCTCAAATCCAAGCTAGTACACACAGGTATATCAGACCACTGGTACAAACAAGAACCTCAGTTGCACTAGTACATTCCTGTCATGTTGAAACTAACTTTTTAACCTATGTCCATGCATATTCTTCAAAAGGTAAAACACAAAATGTGTCTGCAGTTTAGGACATCATCACAGCGGATGTTTTTTTTTGTTAAACAGGAGGTCTTCAGACTGTCATTATCCTTGTAGTCACAAGAGATTACAGTCCAGTCTGTTTTGACCTGCCTCTTTCCCCTTTGATGGGTTGTTTGAAATATGCTTCATATCTTTAGGTGTGACATTCCATTGGTCCTTCACTCTCTACAGGTCACTTAATTTATATCTCAAACTACTTGACTGAATCAGGTCTCTTTTATAAAACCCATTTTGACATTACAAATTAAGACGCTCATAATAATTCACGGTTCTGACCCATGGTTCTGACAACATGTAATACTCTACACCTAGGTGCAAGAAGGTGAAAAATCCTCCCCAATAACATAAACTTGCTCAGCGGTTGATAACCTGGTTACACACGTGATCAAAAGAATTCAGCTACTTCTACGATATTACAATGCACAAAAAGTTTGTGCCTGTAATGATAGGATAGACTTGATAGGAAGAATGGCCTTTGATATTATAATAACTCTATGGGCTACATATTTAGTGTTGTGCTGATTGCATTTTTAGGGTGTGGGGGGTGGAGCATATAAAATAAGTCAGTTGGGTAGCCTGCAGTTTCCCATCTACCCAGAAGCTATCCCCTGAGTATGGGAATGGGTGGGTGCAAAGATTAGCAGTCCATCTGCCATATGTAAGTAATTAATTAATGTCCAATGGAGCTCGTTAAAAGATCAAATTACTCTAATATTACTCTGTGCATACAATAATAGGGGTGGCATTGGCAGGAAGGTGGGAGTGGACAGCCTGCTTTTTTTAAGCAACTTTTTAAACTGTGGGAAGGAAGAATTTCCTATCTTTGGAGGGTGTCCTTTTCCCATCCGCAATCCCCTCACTACCAGTAGAAGGTAGTACCAACCCATCCTTCTTACCTTCCTGACCTTTAAAACTCAGCCTCTAAGGAATAGACAAGGTAACATGCCTGAGGCAGGCAGTCAGCAACACATAGAAGAGCGGGCAGGGTGAGGATCCTGAGACAGGCAGTCAGCATTACCTAAGACAGGAGCAGTCTGGGAACTTGAAAATTGCATGGGTGGAATGTCTGACCTGGGAGCTGCCTCTTGTAATTAGCCCTTACTTCAGAACAGGGAATGAAGCCGATTGGTGCACACTGGTGAGTCTTTCTACTATTCTAATTGTAATAACTGGTTTATAAGGCTACAGGATGACAGGTCAGCTCAGCCAAGTGGAATATACATCCTGTGGTACGTGTCAAGTCATGGAAATTTTGTAACACTTTTAGGGAAGTGGCCATATCCCAGAGTGGACATGTATAGGCAAAGAAGAGCCCCTTGAGCCTATAAAACTTCCTAATTGGCATTCTACTGTGGATATTGGTGCAGGCAAATAATATGATGGTGCTTCTTTTGGAACCAGGAATTATAAATCCGGAGACAAATAGCAAATCTGAACAGGAACACTTTATTAATGATGCTAAATAAAGTAAAATTAAGGAAAATCTAAAATCTAAATATTATTGCTTGAGATTTTAATTTTGCATGTCATAATTTAGGAAATTTGCAGACAACCTAAAAATTGACTGTGTGGTTGAGAGTGAAGAGGACAGTAGTTGAATGGAAGATGTCAATGATTTGATTGAGCATGCAGAAAAGGGCAAATGGAATTCAATTCAGAGAAGTGGGAGGTTATGCACATGGCGAGGGCAAACAAATCAAACAGGTAGGTTTTGAAATAGGTACAGAAAGTGAGAGATCTTAAGCACATATCCACAGGTCCCTCAAAGTGGCAGGACCAACAAATGAGGCAACAAAGAAGGCATATGAGATACTTTTCTTCATCGGATAAGATATTGAATACAAGAGTAGGGGTAAAATGCTGAACTATGTAAACCACAGTTTACATGACAGATGGAGTTGTGTGTACAGGTCTGGTCACGACACTGCAGGAAGGGCATAATTGCTTGATAGAGATTACTCAAGGAAGAGTACAGAGGAGATTCACCTGCTGCCAGGGATTGAAAATTGCAACTATGAGGAAAGATTGGATAGGTTAGGGTTGCTTTCCTTGGAATAAGGAATAGATGAGGCTGTGGGGTGACTTAATCAAGGAGGTACAATATAATGAGAGATTTAGGTTTCTTACTATAACATAGACAGGTAAAAATCCAGTGCAGTTCCTATGTGTACCTGCTAAGAAAAAAGGGCAAAGATTAATCTGATCCATTTAAGTTTATATAGATAGATAGTGGCAATTTTCATAATGTATTCCTTATATGCTGGATGGGATGTAGCATCTACTGCAAGCTTATAATCAATTTAAAGCTAGTGTGAAAAGTAAATAAAAATATAAAATAGAATGATACAGATGAAAATGTTCCAATGAACATTGGTTAAGACACACTGCTAGGATACAAGTAAATAAAGTTTGACACCATGCCATAGCTGACATGGATAATTATCTGATGCTAACTGGGTCAATGAGCTGGGTAAGAATTACGTTTTCTCACCATGATGAATAAAAGAAATCCTAAAAGCAAGCTTGGCAAAGAGCATTTTATCAATGATTGATGCTTTGAGAATAGCATCAGAGAACAAGTGGTTGACTCAGAGTAACATGTCAATCAGAGTTCCAAAAGCTGTCTTGTACAAGAATAATTACTGTAGCAATCAGAAAGATTTGGAATAAAAGATAATGATATAGCGTCATGTTGACTAACTACTTCCAAGCAGGTCTCAATTGCAATAGGAGGTATGAGGAGCGGAAACCATTTCAGTTGTATAGATGATCTTAAAAGTTGGACAAATATGAGTACAAGTATAATAGGTTTTTGACATGACTCTCAAGATGTTCACTTGAAACCATGCAACAATAATATATGCTGATGATCTCAATAAGATTTTGTAAGTTGTTACAAAAAAGAACTTGTATGTTTGAGGCTGGTTTTATGTAAATACCATAAGACCATAAGAAATAGGAGCAGAAATTAGGCCATTCAGCCCATTGAGTCTGCTCTGCCATTCAATCATGGCTGATAAGTTCCTCAACCCCATTCTCCTGCTTTCTCCCCGTAACCCTTGATCCCCTTGATAATCAAGAACATATCTATCTCAGTCTTAAATGTACTCAATGACCTGTCCTCCACAGCCTTCTGTGGCAGTGAATTCCATAGATTCACCACTCTCTGGCTGAAGAAGTTTCTCCTTATCTCTGTTCTAAAAGGTCTTCCCTTTACTCTGAGGCTGTGCCCTCGGGTCCTAGACTCTCCTACCAATGGAAGCATCTTCCCAACATCCTTTTGTCCAGGCCATTCAGTATTCTGAAAGTTTCAATTAGATCCCCCTCATCCTTCTAAACTCCAATGAGTATAGTCCCAGAGTCCTCAAACGTTCCTCATATGTTAAGCTTTCCATTCCTGGGACCATTCTCGCGAACCTCCTCTGAACCCGCTCCAGGGCCAGTACATCCTTCCTGAGATATGGGGCCCAAAACTGCACACAATACTCCAAATGTGGCCTGACCAGAGCCTTATAAAGCTTCAGTGGTACATCCCTGCTTTTATATTCAAGTCCTCTCAAAATAAATGCCAACATTGCATTTGCCTTCCTGACTACTGACTCAACCTGCAAGTTTACCTTGAGAGAATCCTGGACTAGAACTCCCAAGTCTCTTTCACTTCAGACTTTTGAATTTTCTCCCCATTTATAAAATAGTCCATGCTTATATTATTTGATCCATTTCCCCTTCAAAGTAGACAATGGGTCAGAAAATGGGGTGGCCACTCGCTTTCGTTCATTTTGTAACTTGTTGAATCTCACTCACTTTGCATCCATTCATGAACAGCATTTCTCAAAAATGACATGTATATTCTGCAGTTCCTTGTTCAACATCAATAAATCATTCCTAATCTTACTCAACTTAAGGTTCAGATTTGCCCATTAACGTTGAACAGACTGGCCAGCTAAGTGCTTTGTAAGATGCATTGCAGGTGACTATCCCTATGGCTTTCTGTCAACCTAACTTTGGCAGGAACCTCCTTAGCATGCATAAATGAGGCACGTGGAAACATTGAAGGATTAGAAGAGTTCCCACATAATTTCCAGCATGCACCATCCTTAGAAACAATTGGTGTAAGGTTAACTTCTCAGGAATGATGAGGAGTCTGACCAAAATTGTAACCTATCTTCCATTTTCGGATGTAGATTCTTCTGTTGTGATTTATGCTGTACAGTTACTTTGATATATCTCTCCTTGATTTATAATTTGTACTGTGCAGTTATATGGATTAGTCTCTCTCAATTGTTAGAAGTTGTTTAGTAATATCGATCAGTCTCTTGTTTCTCTCTTTCTGTGATTGATCAGTTATAGTCTATACAGTTACTTAATTCAGTATCTCTTTGTCTGTCCCTATAGCTGATTTTATCTACTTACTTGGATTAGTTTCTCTTTGTGTTTCTAATGTGTTGTTTTTATTCTGATTTAGTGCAAATTTCTTCTTTTTCTATTGGCGCCAGTAGTTTAGTGGAGTTGAGGTTTAATTTTATTTTTTAAAATCCTGCCAGGGATCTTTTCTCTGTTTTATGTATTTCTGATGATACCAATGTTACAGAATGCTATATTTAAAAGGCATTACCCACAGACAGAAACATGTTTTCATAGTAATTACAATGTGGATGTACAGGAACTGGCACTGAGCCACACAATACAAGATTTGAATAAATTTTGGCAGCTATTATCCACAGCCCATATATACCCCTCCTCCTCCCAGCTCTTTGTAAAAATGGCTACCAGCTATTATTTGATATTGGATACCATCACGTTAATTACTTATAATTGGACACTTCCAATGGAAGAGAACAACTTGTCTGAAATGGAAAAGGAATTAATTTGTACTTGACATCTCAGCAGACATTTATTCTTTCTCGGAGTCATACTAATGTGTTCCTTGGAAAAAGTTAACTGATTTCCTCTTAAGATATCCTCTTTATACTTTTTTTATTCATTTTGTGGGATGTGAGCATTGCTGGCTGGGCCAGCATTTATTGCCCACCCCTAGTTGCCTTGAAAATTTGGTGGTGAGCTGCCTTCTTGAACCGCTGCAGTCCTTGTGCTTGTTTTACTTGTTACATTTGCCTAATTTTCAGAATTGTATTTCCAATACTTTAAATATCTGTTGGGATTGCAATGCTAATAAAGCTCATGAAGTGAAAACAGAGAGTGCTGGAAAAGGTCCAAAAGCGTCTGTGGAGTTAATAATTCCTAAATGATTTTACTTCAAAGTTCAGAGTTCTGAAGAGGAGTAATGTTGGACTTGAAATGTTAATTCTGTTTCTCCCTGTACAGATGCAAAGTTTCCTCACCAGCTTCTGTTTATAGTTCAGATTTCCAGCATCCACAGTGTTTTGATTTTATTGAAGCTCATGAGATATTTTGTTGGTCCTATGCTCAGTCACAGTGCTAACTGTCAAAGGGCTGGATTTAATGCAGCGCATCTTGTTGGAAAACACGGTCTCCAGGATTACATAGTCATGGGAGAGGTCACATCTCAGTTACCTTGCAGCATGAAATCCTCCCATGATTAAGTTGGAGGTCCAAAGGAATCCAATGAACAAACACATTGGCTTGGCATGATGTGAATTAGGCTCTTATTGAGTTAAGTGACACCAATTATTTCTGGGGCCCTCTAAAATTTCGTAGTGACTGAGGGATTAAATGTGAGTGGCTTGGTTTTCCTCTGCCTTCTGTAGGCCAACAGGCAAATGCAACAGGCTTGCTACATTTACACTTATCCCACGTCAGTGAAAATTGAGGGCATGAGGTAGGGGTTTGGCAATACTAGATTGTGGATACCACCTTTCTAAAATGGCACTGTTCTCTGTTCAACTCTGCAAAAATCCAGCCTAAGACTATTTAACATGACTGTAATGAGTAATAGACCTTAAAAAGACTGACCTTTTGTCCTTTTTCTCCTGGAATGCCTTTGGACCCTGGAAGGCCTGGAAGTCCACGTGCTCCCTGGTTTACACAGAAAGACTTAGTGAAAACTCCGATACCTTTACATGTACAATTGTTAATTAAGCAGAGGAGTATTCTTCAGTTTGTTCAGCATAAGTCTCGTTGAAGTCTACAGAAGGTTATTTTCTTCAATCTGAGTGGGGTCCAGCACTTAGGGTCTTTGTCCTTCAGCAAAGTTGTTCATAAAGAATCCTGCTAATTATTGAGATTAAATTGATATAATTTTTATAAGAATTTAAAATGATATTATTTATTTGTCTCTTGCTCAAAGACCAAGCTTTGACATAGCATTACATCAGATTTTCAGTCAGAAGCAGGCCGCTTTTGGTCAATGCTAATATTTATGCTTCATATATGCCTTCTGCTACCTCATGTCATTGTATTCTATCAGAATGTGCTTCAGTTGCTTTCTCCTTTGTGTATTTTCCTTAACTGCATTTATGATCTTCATCTCTTTTATTAAATGTGGTAGCAAGTTTCATTTTACAGTGTGGCACTCAGAACTATCTTTAAATGTAAATAATTATTTAGGTTTCTTCCACATTGAGTTATCATTATTGACTTTTACTGAAATATTTATATTTACATGCATTAGGTTTCAACTCCTCATGTGTTAGGAAAACATTGTGAAAGAGAAAGACAGATACTAACCTTTAGTCCCAGAAGACCGTTTAATCCCAACTTTCCTGGCAGCCCAGGTTCACCCTTGTCACCCTTTAGAATAAGACAATACATGTTTAATGGCCATACTGACGGGTATCTGAGCAAAACCACAGTTATTGTCCCTATTCAACTCTACACTCCTCTATTCAATTCCATATTTCTATATTTTCGTAACCAATCAATTTCTCTTCACTATTAGAAGAGATGGAATTGTATTAGTTTTAATTAATACAAGATCACAATTTGGCAAAGATTTCGTGAATTTAATAAAATTTGTTTAGGTGGATAGGTGACCTTTTCTCATTTTGCTTTAAGCAAAGCATTTGACCACAAGTTACAATTGTTACTTTATAATCTGTTTCACATCCCTGTTTTTATATCTTATTGTCTCACGGAATATTTGTGCTGTTTGCTGACTCCCAGTTTAGTGAACAAACCCTTAAACTGCATCACCTGCAGTAATACAGAAATGACAAAGTGAAATCTGAATCCAACAGATAATTTTTAAAAAATACATGTTACCCTTTCAGCTCCAATCCCTGGCTGTCCTCTTTGTCCTGGAAGACCTCGTGATCCCTAAATAGAAAGGTAACCTTTGTTAGAGCTAACCTAAGTTCACTTTCTTCAGCTTGCATACATGAGGAGGGATTAGAATCACATTGAATGATGTGAGAGCATCTATAACAGATAACAATGAAAGTGTAGGAAGACAACGGGTTTGTCTATCGAAATTAGCAATGTTGTCAAAATTTCCTAATCAAACTGATCACAGAGGTTGTTACACACCTCTGGAGCAGTGGGAATTGAACTTGAGAACTGAAAAATATTGTCGGGAAGTTGCCGAACAACCAAATCAAGGTTGCCACTCCTTCCAGTCTGTTGTCAGCACCCCTTTCATGCCAAAATAATTGAACCCCACACTTGTTACTCACTCAAAAGCAGTCAGATGTTTTTCAGTGAAATATCTTTGTCTCATGCTTCTGAAGGAAAATGTTAATGATCCTTCAGTAAGCTACAGTTCAAAGCAGTAGCAATAGAATCTCATTGACTCTAGTTGCCTTTGCGCAAAGTAAATTTGGATAGTGTCCCACGTTCTTGATATACAGATTTCAGCTAACTGTCTGCAATGCAAAGGAAAACACCCAGAAAATTTGCCACATCTAATAACCAGGAGGATTTGGTAAAAATTGGGTTATCCTGTAGCTCATTTCAATAACCACACGTTGTTTTCATGTAACATCATTAATACAGTGAAACATTCGAGGCATTTCACAAGGACATTTCCAAGTAAAATTTTACATTGCACCACATAAAGGAGAGGTCAGCTTAGGCAAATAAAAGCTTGACCAAGGAGGTAGTTTTGAAGTAATATCCTGAAGAGGAAAAAAAGAGATGATAATATTTAATGAGGAAATTCAGAACTTACAACCCAGCCATCTGAAGGCATGTCTGCTAAAAGTACAACGTATAGCAGAGGGGATGAGCAAGAAGGCAAGATTTGTGAACTTTATAGTTCTTAGAGGTCTGTACGGTTGAGAGAGGTCAAAGAAATAGGAAGAACTGAGACCATGGAAGGATTTGAAAACAAAGATATAAAAATTTAATATAGAAGCATTGCTCAAAGAGTTTCTAACATACAATAGCATGCACAGGCCAGTCTTAGGTGTTGAAAGAATGCCTTTTGAGTGTCACATCCAATAATGCCCCTTGCTAGCCACATGAAAGCAAATTAGAAATAACCTTTGGAGACTATTTTCAAACTTAACTTGGTATCTTGCTTTGAGGAGGTCCTAGATCTTCTCTTGCCTCTCCCTTACTGAAGTATGACTGAGACAACACAAATAGGGAACCTCAGTTCCATCATTCCATGATTCTGTGTGGGGGATGCCTCAATCTGATTCACCTTGAGACAGTATTGCAGTGCTTCTGTGAAGTTTCCTTGTGCATAACTGTTCCAAATGGTCAATGTACAACAGTGTTAATGTCTCCTTACCTTCTCACCTCTCGGGCCCTTGTCTCCTTTTAAGCCTTTGTCGCCTTTGTCCCCCTGAAGCAGAACAAATGACTTGCACTCACAAAGTGTTTTAATCACAACTCTCTTATACACTGTATAGCACTCTATGCACAATGACTTATTGACTTATCTAAACAGAATAAACATTTATCATCAGCCACAAGCCACAAACAGCAATGAGACAAGTTGTCAGTTCATTTGCATTTTTCATGATGTTGGGTTCAAGAGGCATATTGATCAGGATAATTGCAAACTTCACTGTTCTTTTGTAAGATAATGGCATGACCATCTTCAAAGGCCACAAGAACCAGAAGAGACAGACCGAATCAAATGAAACATGGCAATGCAACAATCCCTCAGTAGCATACAGGGGAGCCGGCACAGATTTTGTGCCTGTATCGTAGTAAGGTGCAGGATTCTTACTTCAATGACTTCAAAGGACTGCTGTTCACACTACCAATGTGAAGCTATGGCTAATACGCATACACATCTGGATACCACGTGTGTGCCACTCATAGTTGTGAACCGTACACCTGACAAACATGGTCCTATTAGGATTACTTATTCTTAAATACTCTCTGCTTTACAGAAATACACATTTGTTATAATATTCAATTAGGAAATTGTCCACATACCCCTTGTAGTGAATGTAACAAGGTCATCCAGCTGGACCTCAGAAAATGAGTTGCCTGATTGGCGCTGTTAATATGGTCCAATAAGGGAGCCCTAGCTAACATATAAAAAGGGGAGAGTCAGAGATACTGAAACTCTGGTAGCTGACTCTCGATGAGGCACGGCTAAAGTCAAGGACTTGTTCTTGTGTAAATAAAGGGTGACTTGGTGATGGATACTAGACTATGTGGAGTTGTTTCAGTCACAACAGCATTAGAATCACATTAAACCATTTAAGAGCATCAATAACAGATAACAGTGAAAGTGTAAGAAGACAATGGGTTTGTCTATCGAAATTTGCAATATTACCAAAATTTCCTTATCAACCTGATCAGAGAGGTTATTACACACCTCTGGAGCAGATGGGAATTGAATTTGAGAACTGAAAAATATTGTTGGGGAGTTGCCGAACAACCAAATCAAGGTTGTCCCTCTTTCCAGCCTGTTGTCAGGACCCCGTTCATGCCGAAATAATTGAACCCCACACTTGTTACTCACTCAAAAGCAGTCAGATGTTTTTCAGTGAAATATCTTTGTTTCATGTTTCTGAAGAAAAATGTTAATGATCCTTCAGTAAGCTACAGTTCATAGCAGTAGCAATAGAATCCCATTGGGTCTAGTTACTTTCCACAAAGTAAATTTGGATAGTGTCACATCTTCTTGATATGTGGATTTCAGCTAACTATCTGCAATGCAAAGGAAAACACCCAGAAAATTTGCCACATCGAGCTACCAGGAGGATTTGGCAAAAATTGAGTTATCCTGTAGCTCATTTCAATAACCACATGTTGCTTTCATGAAGCATCATTAATACAGTGAAACATTTAAGGCATTTCACAAGGGCATTTCGAAACAAAATTTTATATTGCACCACATAAAGGAGAGGTCAGCTTCGGCAAAAAAAAAGCTTGACCAAGGAGGCAGTTTTGAAGTAACATTCTGAAGGGGGAGAAAAGAGATGATAATGTTTAATGAGGAAATTCCAGAGCTTACAACCAGCCTTCTCAAGGCATGTCTGCTAAAAGTACAATGTATAGCATAGGAGATGACCATGAAGGCAGAATTTGTGAACTTTATAGTTCTTACAGGTCTGTACGGTTGGGAGAGGTCAAAGAAATAGGAAGAAGTGAGACCATGGAAGGATTTGAAAACAAAGATAAAAAATATTTAATATAGAGGCATTGCTCAAAGAGTTTCTAATAAAGAATAGCATGCACAGGCCAGTCTTAGGTGTTGATAGAATGCCTTCTGAGTGTCACATCCAATAATGCCCTTTGCTAACCACATGAAAGCAAATTAGAAATAACCTTTGGAGACTTTGTATTCAAGCTCAGCTTGGTATCTTGCTTTCTTGCTTTGAGGAGGTCCTAGATCTTCTCTTGCCTCTCCCTAACTGAAGTATGACTGAGACAAGACAAATAGGGAACCCCAGTTCCATCATTCCATGATTCTGTGTGGGGGATGCCTCAATCTGATTCACCATGAGACAGTATTGCAGTGCTTCTGTGAAGTTTCCTTGTGCATAACTGTTCCAAATGGTCAATGTACAACCGTGTTAATGTCTCCTTACCTTCTCACCTCTACGGCCCTTGTCTCCTTTTAAGACTTTATCACCTTTATCCCCCTGAAGCGGAAAAAATGACTTGCACTCACCATACATGGCATAGCACTCCATGCACAATGACTTATTGAAACGCAATAAACATTTACCATCAGCCACAAGCCACAAACAGCAATGAGACAAATTGTCAGTTCATTTGCATTTTCACTATGTTGGATTCAAGAGGCACATAGATCAGGATAATTGCAAACTTCACTGTTCTTTTGTAAGGTAGTGGCATGACCATCTTCAAAGGCCACAAGAACCAGAACAGGCAGACCGAATCAAATGAAACATGGCAATGCAACAATCCCTCTGTAGCGTGTAGAGCTGGATGAACTCAGCAGGCCAAGCAGCATCAGAGGAGCAGGAAGGCTGATGTTTCGGAAGGGTCTAGGCCCAAAACGTCAGCCTTCCTGCTCCTCTGATGCTGCTTGGCCTGCTGTGTTTATCTAGCTCCACACCTTGTTATCTCAGATTCTCCAGCATCTGCAGTTCCTACTATCTCTCATCCCTCAGTAGCGTACAGGCGAGCGGGCCCAGATTTTGTGCCTGTATCGTAGTAAGGTGCAGGATTCTTACTTCAATGACTTCAAAGGACTGCTGTTCACACTACCAATATGAAGCTATGGCTAATATGCACACACATCTGGACATCAAGTGGGTGCCACTCACAGTTGTGAACAGCACACCTGACAACCATGGTCCTATTAGGATTATTTATTCTTAAATATTCACTGCTTAAAGAAATACACATTTGTTACAATATCCAATTAGGAAATTGTCTACATTCCCCTTGTAGTGAATGTAACAAGGTCAGTCGGCTAGACCTCATGGAATATGATTGGTGCTGTTAGAATGGTCCAGTAAGGGAGTCCTAGCTGATCTATAAAAAGGGGAGAGTCAGAGGTATTGAAATTCTGGTAGATAACTCTGAAGGGGCACGACTAAAGTCAAGGACTATTCTTGTGTAAATAAACGGTGACTTTGAGATGCATACTATTCCCTGTGGAGTTATTTCAGTCACGATGGGAGTAAAACATGTTCTAGAAGAAATTCACATGCAACAGTTGTCGTTGAGTTGGAGTAAGAATTTGTTACATCAGTCCTTTGTTTGGGAAGCTTTACTCTTTCGGCCCTGCTGATGACAACTGGTTCCGGTATTTGGAAAGAAGGTGTTATTTTTTCTAAGCAAACAACATTGTGGCAGATGAAAAGCGATGAGTAATTCTCCTGAAAGCCTGTCAAGCTGCAGCTTTTTTTGTTATTAGGAGCCTAACTTTCCCTGAGGCACCAGATACTAAAATGCTTCAGGAATTGACGGACTATAAACCCTTATTTGGTTTGCTTAAACTTGACACGGCAGTGTGGCGAGTTTCGGGCCACATTCAGTGGTAGGCCCTAACACTAAATGCTAATAATTATAACTTAGAATGCCATCCAGGAAGCTGAGTAGCAAATGCGGATGCATTGAGATGCCTCCCATTAGCAAATGCACAACAGGTAGTACCCCCAGTGGAAGCATCTATAATGATATTAAATTTTCTGGACACGCTCCTAGTCACAGTTGACATATCAGACTTTCTATGCAGAAACATCTCGTCCTTTCAAAACTGAAACACCCGGTGGTGATGAGAGTAAACAAAAGGTTGTCACAACTAGCTTTCAAACTGCTTTGGACCCAGACAGACCAGCTCACAGTAGAGGTTGGCATATTGTTATTGGGAGCAAGAGTGTTGTCCCAAGCAAACGTCGCACCTAATAATGGCTCAACTCCAGCCACGGCCATCTAGGAGTCTCCAAAATAAAGATGTCGGTGAGATGTTATGCCTAGTGGCCAGGCTTGGATGCAGACATAGCTGCATTGGTGGGCAGTGCCCAGAGTGCCAACAAGGATAAAAATTACTGCAGCATCTCCCCAACATCCATATGAATGACCAGGTAAACCTTAGACTCGGTTGCACAACGAATATGCACATTCTTTCATAAGTTCAATGTTCTTTGTCATTGTAGATGCCCACCTCAAAGTGATTGAACATGCACACAATAGAAAAATGGTATGCATCTTTTTCAATACACAGAGTCCCAGAAGTGTTCATCATACATAATGGACCATTGTTTCCCTGCTGGTAAACACCAGTCCTCCAATGGCCTGGCAGAAGGAGAAGTTCAAACTTTGAAGGCTTGCTTGAAGAAACAGCCTACAGACTTGCTAGACACCAAGCCGTCACAGTTCTTTTTTGATTATAGGACCACCCCACATGCAACTACAGGGATAGCATCAGCAGAGTTGCTAATGGGTAGAAGACTCTGCTACATATTAAGTCTGATCTTCCTGAACCTTGGGGAAGGGTGAAATGGATTCAGGGACATTAATGCCAGATATGAGACCCCACAAAGAGAGAGAGAGAGACAGTTTGATACGGGGCAAAGTTTGATGTAAGAATCATGAAATCATGGGTAAAAGGTATGGCTGACACAAGGTCAGGACCTGTGATGTTTTAAGTTCAGGTAGGCGCAACAGTCCTAAACAAGCATGTGAATCATTTTAAAACCATGAATTTGCAAATTGTATCAGAGCAAAACGTGCCCTACCCCTCAGGACAGTCAGAAAGGCTGCCAGAACCCAAGGGTTCTCCTTGTCTGTCAAGCATTGATGAGTCCTTAGAATCCAAGATGGACATGATGGATGTAGATGCCACAACACCTTTGCCGCCAGAGGAGAATGAAATTCTACCGAGGCGCTCCTGGCACAAGAGGCAGGCTCCTGCATGTTACACGCCGCCCGCACTGGACGCTGGGTTGAAGGAACCTAACCTGCTGCTGAAACAACCCAGGAAGCTATTTCCTCGCACTTGGAGGAGGAGGGATGTAGTGATTGTAACAAGGTCAGACAGCTGGACCTCAGAGAATAGGAGTTCCCTGATTGGAGCTATTAATCTGGTCCAATCAGGGAGCTCTGGCTGACATATAAAAAAGGGAGAGTCAAAGATGCTGACACATTGGTAGCTGACTCTGAGTGAGGCAGTACTAAAGCCAAAGACTTGCTGACTGATACTGACCTTTGTGGAATTATTTCACCCCTCTCAGTGCACGGACAGAAAATTAGGAATTTAAAAGGAAAAACTGCATAATTTAGAAATATTTTCCAGATTCATTTGACACTAGGAAATTTTAACATGTATCATTTCATCACATTTTGCGTATAGTAATTACATCTCTCCACCCTCCTTTGAACAGAATCCTCCTTTCTGACGAGACAGAAAACACAACACAAGAGGAAGCCTGGGCTGCCAACTAACTTGATTTGTCATGAGGAAAGTTAAGGTTGTGCACATACAGCTTAACATACCAAAAACATTTCCAAGTTTTTCAGATGACATCCATTGCTGTGTTGCAGAAATTTTTACTTTAGTTAAGCTGTCACGTGTTAACTGAACTGCTGTCTGTGTGATCATAGAATCATAGAATCCCTACAGTGTGGATCTTATGTGGGTGTGCATCTGTGAAGCTGGGAAGCAAGTACCTCATTAAGCAATTTGACGAAGAAATTCTCAGAGGCTTATATTGGGACTGCTGATAATTTTCACACCCACTTGCTGCTATGTGGGAAATGATAGCCTAGGCATCAATGATTTTCTTCAGCATTGCTGTGGGTGCAATATGTGCAGCAGACTCTTCGCATAAAACGAAACTGCTACTTCATTTTCAACGTCACACAGCAAATGTATCAAAATGTAATTAGCTGAGAATTGTCCCGTAATCTTGTTTGCGTACCCTTTTGAATATATTGCATATGGATCGGGAAAGTGCAAATGCAAAGTTCACAAAAGAAATACGAAAACCAAGTAAGACTCCATCAGATATATATTGAGACGGTTGCTAAATTATATATAATGCCTGCTTTGATTGTGCCCCCAGCCACTAACTCTGCTTCACATGAAGGTTATAATTGGTCTTGTCCTCTTTTGCAAACAGCATAAAAAATTCAAGTCTGCTTGCCCTTTTTATCAAATCTGGCATTATAAAACTCTTGGGGTAGAAGTACAGCTCATTTCTGAAAGTTATATCAGTGCAAAATATCAGGGGGGAGATTTTAATGCAAGTTAAGAATTAAGGCATTTTGTTTCAGGCCAAACATGTATATTACTTTCTTTTCTGCAATCTTTTACATTGTTTCAAGATAAGCTTGCCTGGGCTCTGTCCTGTTCTCAAATCTGGCCACATCCCCAGGGAAAAATTGTGAGATTCTACCAATTTTGCCGGTTCATGAAGGCTCTTCAAGTTGCATTTACTTTCACGTGTGCCAGCAGTTACATCTTAAAAGTTTTCTCATAGCAACAATTTTTTTTGGCACTTGTGCCCAAAATGAAAACTCTCAATTGTACCACATTTACATTTGCAATAGAAGCTTAAGGGAAGGACAGTGGATGTTGTTTGCATGGACTTGAGTGGGGCATTTGATAGAATACTTCATGGCAGGCTGGTACAGAGGGTAGTGTCTCATGGGATCCAGGGTGAGCTGACTAGATGGATACAAAAATGGCTTGGTCATAGAAGACAGACAGTCGTGGTGGAAGGATGCTTTTCATAATGGAGAACAGTCGTTAGTGGTCTTCCGCAGGGATCAGTGCTAGGATCTTTGTTGATTGTAATATATATAAATGATCTGGAGGAAAATGTGGGTGGTCTGATTGCTGGATTTGTGGACATCAAAATTGGCAGAGTTGAAGATAGCGAGAAGGATTGTTAAAAGATACAACGGAATATAGATAGATTGCAGATTTGGCCAGAGAAATGGCAAATCAAGTTTGATCCGGGGAGATGGGAGTGATATATTTTGAAAGACCAAATTCAGGTGCGAATTATACGCTAAACTCTTAGGAGCATTGATACACAGAAGGAACTGGTCCACGGATCCCTGAAACTAGCAATAGGAGTGGATAAGGTGGTCAAGAATGCTTGCCTTCATTGGCCGGGGCACTGAATCTAAGAGTTGGCAAGTTATGTTAAAGCTACACAAACTATGCTTAGGCCACATTTGGAGTGTTGCGTATGGTTCTGGTCATGACATTACCAGAAGGACGTGGATGCTTTGGAGAGGGTACAGAGAA
Organism: Rhincodon typus; assembly: GCF_021869965.1. NCBI lineage: Eukaryota > Metazoa > Chordata > Chondrichthyes > Orectolobiformes > Rhincodontidae > Rhincodon > Rhincodon typus. The sequence continues at coordinate 36,660,016 of NC_063353.1, forward strand.
TGTTTACTGGGATGTTGCCTTGCCTGGACGGTTTTAGTTGTGAGGAGAGGTTGGATAGGCTGGGATTGTTATCACTGTAAAGACAGAGGCTGAGGGGCGTCCTGAAGGAGGTCGTCAAAATTATGAGAGGTGTAGATGGAATGGATAGTTAGAGGCTTCTTCCCAGGGTGGGAAGTTCAACTACAAGAGGGCGCAGGTTCAAAGTGAGAGGAGGAAAGTTTGGGGAAGAAGTGCGGGGAAAGTTTTACACACAGAAGCTGGGATGCACTGCCGATGGAGGTGGTGGAAGCAGGCATGTCAGCAACCTTCAAGGTATATCTTGATAGATAAACGAATGTGAGGTGAACAGAGGGGTAGATGCTGCACATTGACAATAAGTAGTGGGTTTAAATAACAAGTAGGAATTGGCAGAGGCTTGGTGGGTCAATGTGCTGTATCATATTGTATTGTAAGCTTCTTGTGTAGATGTGTCACACTCTTGCAGCCCTGTCTTGGTGGGCTAAGAGCATTTCTGCTCCCAAACCCCACAACATAATCTGGAAGTTTGGAGCTAGTGAGGCTGAACATTACAAAATTGATTAGGCATCAAGAGGTAGGTCTGATGAAGCATATACAGTGGGTTCTCCTATAACGCGTGTTCCAGCAACACGAATTGGCTGTAACGGAACTGACAAATAGGGCTACGCAATTTCTAAAATGCGAACTTGTGTTGTCTGTAACGCAATTCCATCAATTCCGACCTCTCTCCTTCAACCCATGGTCCAGGGTGCAATAACAGCTTTTAAAGCTTATTATTTAAGGCACATATTTAAGAGGCTGAGTGCAGCCACTAAGGGGGATAAGGACAGTGTTCTTCAATTTTAGGAGAGCTTTAACATCAAGAATGCAATTGACATTATCACGGAGGCCTGGGGTGATGTCAGTAAGGACTGCTTGCATGCAGATTGGTAGAAGCTTCCCCTAGATTTTTTTCAAGATTTTAAAACCTTTAATCCATCAGAGGATCTCCCAAGAATCAAAGAACATTGTGTTGATCTTGCAAAGCAAATTGGATTTGAAGAAATGGAGAGTGAGGATGTTGAAGAGCTGTTTGAGTCCCACTGTGAAGTCTTCTCTACAGTTGATCTACAACAACTTATCGCTGAGGGGGAAATGGAAGCTGGAGATGGAGAAGATGAAGTCCGGGATGCAGCACCACAAGAGCTTTCCACTTCTGTTTTGTTTTCTATCCTGAGGGAAATTGAGAAGCAGTTGCAGCTCTTACAGGACAATGATTAAATTGCAGAACACAGCAGGGTGGCGGTTCTTGGAATAAGATCTTATTTGGCATCCTATGAGCAGCTTCTTCATGAAAGAATAAAAAGGGCAAAGCAGTAAAAACTGGATGTCTTTTTTAAGCCAACCCCCAAGAAATAGACAGAAGACAATGAACCACACCCATCCACTGCCGGAATAATTATTTTTTGCCCTAACCCTGCAACCACAAATACACCTGAAGGTGGTGATGATGATGATAATGACCCTCAGTCCCTGCATTAACAACAGAGCAACCTCAAAACCTCCTTCCCCATCAAGTCATCTTGACATTTTTTTTTCAAAGTAAGGTGTTAAATTTACTTTTATTGCATTATTAGATATTGAAACTGTGTTATTCTTTGTGTTAGGCTCTTGAATGATTTTTGAGCGATTTTGCCTGATTTTTTGGTGGTCTGCCCCAACCCCGTTTTTCCCATAGGCCCCGTTATTTCTATAGTGTGATTTTCTATAACGCAATGTTGTGCAGGAACGCAGCTATTGCATTATAGCAGAATCCCCTGTACTTAAGGTCTGTGGGGCTGTTTGAAGTGTGGTGGTAATGTTTCTATCTCTGGGTCAGAGATTTCATTTCAAGTCCCACTCGCTCCAGAAGTGTCTAAACTGGTTGATTTAAAAATAGGTTTGTCCCATTACCTAACTAAATAAGTGAGATGAATTATGATCATAAATGCATTGTTTTGCCTTACCAGTTCACCTTTCCGTCCTTGCAAGCCTCTGTCTCCTTTCATTCCCTTAGCTCCACTTTTACCATCAAGCCCAGTTCTGCCCTAAAGTAAACCATGAGAAAAAGATGCATGAAATCTGCTGCATTTTAACTCTTCAGAACATATATCTATAAAATTCATAAAGGTTTTTTAAAGTATGGTCTTGACTTCATTCCTTGCAAGATAGAAGATATAAATGGGCCATTTTTCCGTAAGTGGATCTATCATAGTGTGCACGACTCCATCACTAATCATATACTTATCATATCAGGGTAGGAACGAAGCATGGTACCCAGTAGAATTGCCTTTATTCACTTGTTTGTTTTGTATTGGGCTGGAACTGGAAAATGCTCATGATTTTGGAACTGCGATCTTCGATTTGAACTGAGCCAAAACAGAAGTTGCTGGAAAAGCTCAGCAGGTCCGGCAGCATCCGTGAAGAAAAAAACAATCAGCATTAACGTTTCAGGTCCAATGCCCGTTCCTCAGATCTGATGCTGCCAGACCTGCCGAGTTTTTCGAGCAACTTCTGTTTATGTTCCTGATTTGCAGCATCCACAGTTCTTTCGGTTTTCACTTGTTCTGAGTGAGGTCTATTTACCTTTGTTTGCATATGTGGGAGAGTTGACATAAATCAGTGAACAAATGACACCTCAAGTGCAGCTTTTCCTGCCTAGTACCCCTGCAATGACTCTCATGTTTACCAGCATATTTAATAGTGACAGTAATGATGCTGAGAATGGAACGTGATACACAGTCAACAGAAATTCAAACTGCAAGTCGAGAAAGAAAACACTACAAGAAAAGAAGAAAATAGTTAAGAATTGGCTGAAATACACAATATCAATATGCTCATCCTCTGACCTTTGTTACATTTACAACTGGCTAGAAATCCTAGATGACCATGAATTTATGGGTGTCATTAATATAAGAACATTAGAAGTTACCACAAACCCACAATTTAATGGCTAGATCTTCTGAGTAGTGGCAGTTGTCACTGGGTTGCTGCTACACTGAAAGTATCCTCCTCACCTTGACGCCATTCCATATTTCTTGCCAGATATCCTGAGTCTGGCTTTACCAGAAACATGGGACAAAGCACCCCTCAGAGAGTTAAATCGCAGTGGAGGAAAGATTCTTTTAATGGCACTACTTTCTCTATGTTCAGCTTAAAGGTCCAGTAGGAACGTTAGTGAATTGGTGAGTGGATGAATGAGTGAAAGGATAGGGTGGGTGAACTGAGTAGTTAAGGTGGCAGGTGAATAGGGTGGGCAGTTGGGTGAGGTTGTAGTTGGGTGCAGGGATAGCTTAGTGGGATCAAAGATTTAGTTGGAAGGGTCAAGCTGATTTACTGGAAGGGTCATGTTGATTTACTGGAAGGGTCAATTCTGTAGTTATCCAAGTGGTAGACCAGGTATTTTTCTGGCTAATATTTCATGTAAGTACATCAGAACTGGCCAAAGTGTCGATTGTAGATTTGACTTGGATAATTTTACACAGGGCCCTGGGGAGGAGAGGAAGTGTCCATCAAAACTTGAAAGTTCCTGGGCAATCCACGTGTAGGTCAGTGCATCAGGAGACCAGCAGTATCCCGATGTGAATCTCCAGTCAAACATCCAGTCTCCTAAGATCTGGAGATAGGAAGATTTGAAGCATATATTTCAGTGATGCACTGGGCTGTTTGAAGTAGATGGTTCTATTGGTACTGTTCTTAGTCCCATCCTTGGAGTTACATTGACTGCAAGGTGGATGGAGCTCTAGCGAGCTAGAGATTTCACCTTTTTCCTGTCTACCCAGTACCAAGTTGAATTGGATTGTTTGTAATGGAAAATCAGGACTAAAGTGTCCAAGCAATCATAAATGCATCTGTCTGCTAGCTGAATTCCAGATGAGTTTGTGAATCTGAAGGATGGAATCTCCACAGAGCTGTTTTCATTTCACCAATGTAACTTTTCCAGAAGTGCAGTGAAAAGCCATCATGTGTAAACAATTGCACCACAGAATGAGAGGCTCTGAGCAAATTCTTGTTAAACACATTTGTAACAATTTGAATAACCTTTATCAAAGGATCAAAAACTGACAACAATCATTCAATTGAAACTCAGAATTCCCGTGATAATTCTGACACACAGCTTTTTTGCACCAAATGAAAGCCAATGTTTCATCGCAATTCTTCTACATGGTTTTTATATTTCTCTTTGATCCATCTGAGCAGACCGAGATCTCTACTTGTCCCAATTGCCTTCAATCCCTTTCATGCGGCCTCAGTCTAACAGGGTATACAGTCAATTCATGACTGACACTCAATATACCGATATCTTCAAATCATTGTACAGTCTACTTGCATGATCACTTACTGATGCACAAGGATGACCCATCAGAAGGGAACATTGGCAATACACTTTGCAAAAATATAACAGTGTGATGGCACAGCCTTATCAAGGCAGGTCTTGCTACTGATCTATGCAAGATTTCTTATTTAAGCTAGTGTGAGTATCACATTTTCTGCTGATGAAATGTTCAAAGAAAAATGTTGCAAATGGGGAAGAAGTTCTTGATTAATTTATCTATCTGGATATAATCTGCCAACCTTCTCTGAAGGAAGAAACGTCTGATTAATTGCATACTTCAAATCTGTAGACCTTTCAAAAAGTGATAAAAGGAATGAGACAAGCACTTAATGTTCTGAAGGAAATAGCTCCCAAAAACCTTAATCCTACAGATATGAAGGATTTATTAGTAGACTGAGAAATATAAACATTACAGTTTTTCAACGTAAACAAGCGTCCCCGAATAAGAATGAACATAGTTTTAATTCAGATCAACCTTACCATGATTAACTGGTCAACGGGGACCAGTTTGCAAATAATTAAATGTGTATTAATCCAAGCTGAGGGATTTCATTTTGATGGCCAATTAGCAATAAAACTATCAAAAAACATTAGATGCTTGGAAATAATTGCTTATCACATTGTCTTTGAAAAATGAATTTGAAAGTTGAAGTGCAAATCTACAACATTAAATTATTATTTGGTAATTTAGCAAAAGGTCAATGTCAACAGATGACACCAGAACAAAAGGGAAATGTCCTTGGCTTTACTTTAACCAATATTCTCCCCATTGCGCTTTAAGACCATTAACCTTTGGAAAGGTTTGATGACATTTGTGGCTCTCCAGTACTACTTATAGTGAACTTTCACATACCTAAGCAGTATGTTACAGGCAGGCTATTTATATGCAGAAGCATTGGAATCAAATCCATTCCAGTCTTCATTCTATATCTGGGTATTAACGTTTTCCAGCAGAGATTTTGATTCCAGCAATGCTTCAGAATAGAATCCCTTCAGCATGAAAGCAGGCCATTTGGCCCATCGAGTTCACACCAACCCTCCAAACAGCATCCCACCCAGATCCACCTCCCTACACTATCCCTGTAACCCTGCATTTCCCTTGGCTATTCCAACCAGCCTGCACATCCCTGGACACTAGGGGCAATTTAGCATGGCCAATACACCTAACCTGTATATTTTTGGGCTGTGGAGGGCAACCAGAGCAGCCGGAGGAAACCCATGCAGACATGGGGAGAATGTGCGAACTCCACAAAGACAGCTTTGGGGAATGGTGGCCAATTCTGGGAGTAAAGGATGCAATGAGCAGCAATCAGTGATGGTGGCCTATAAAGAAGGTGACTGGCTGAAGGGCCACTGGAGCCAGGCAAACAGCCCTCTCTGAAGAGGAACAGAAAACAAAAGTGCTGGAGATCACAGCGGGTCAGGCAGCATCCATGGAGAGACAGCAAGCTAATGCTTCAAGTTTAGATAACTTTTCATTTACACTCAAAATGTAGCATGCTTTCTCTCCATGGAGATAGTAAGAACTGTAGATGCTGGAGTCAGAGATAACACAGTGTGGAGCTGGAGGAACACAGCAGGCCAGGCAGCATCAGAGGAGCAGGAAAG
>NC_063353.1:36666395-36682406 GCF_021869965.1 Rhincodon typus
TCTGAAGAAGGGTCTAGGCCCAAAACGTCAGCTTTCCTGCTCCTCTGATGCTGCTTGGCCTGCTGTGTTCATCCAGCTCTGTACCTTGTTATCTCAGATTCTCCAGCATCTGCAGTTCCTACTATCTCTTAAACATTCTTTCCATATACTGGGCCCAGTCTTCAAAGGCAGGATCGAACTAGCCAAGCTTACCAAATAACGACATGATACCAGAAACGCTTACCCACAAACAAAGACAACTGTTATGAATGAATTTTTTCAGGAGTGTGCTTTTCTCTCATCATCACTGAAATAACTCCACAGAGGCTGGTATCCTCTCACTAAGTCACCCTTTATTCACAAATGGAGAGTCTTTGGTACTGACCCAGCTTCCTTAGAGCCAGTTCTCAGAGTGAACTGGATGTCTGCAACTCCTGTTCTTATCTGCCAGCCAGGGCTCCCTGATTGGACGAGATTGATAGCCTCAGTGAGGGACTAACTCCGTTACATTCACTACACTTCTCAACTCCAGTCTCCTGCCTTCTCCCCGTAACCTTTGATCCCCTTCCTAATCAAGAACCATCTCTGTCTTAAGTATACTCAATGACTTGGCCTCCACAGCATTATGTGGTAATGAGATCCACAGATTAACCATATTCTGGTTTAAGAAATTCCTTCTCTTCTCAATTCTAAAGGGTCATCCCTTCACTCTGACGCTGTGCTCCCCCAGGTCCTAGTCTCTCCTACTACTGGAAACATCTTCCCCATGTCCACTCTACCCAGGCCTCTTTGTATTCTAGAAGGTTCAATCAGATCCCCCCTCATCCTTCTAAACTCCATCAAGTATAGAGTCAGAGTCTTCAAATGCTTTACATATGACATGTTCTTCATCCCTATGATTATTCTAGTGAAACTCCTCCAGACACTCTCCAACATCAGCACAATTATGTGGGCTCAAAACTGGTTACACTATTCTGAATGCCGACCTCAACCTTCCCCATTCCTGATTTATTTGTTGCTGAGTTGGAAAGGCAGGAAGGTAAAAGCACAAGACATCCAGGCTAACTTGGCAAGATGGATCTAAAATTGGCATTGTGGTCGAAGACGGAGGATGGTGGCAGAAAGCTGTTTCTGTACCTTGAGGCCAGTATCTAGTGGCATACCACAGGGATCAATGCAATGTCCCTAATTGTTCATGCTATATACAAACAATATAGATGAGATGATAACTATAGATGACACAAAGATTGGCTGGGCGCTTGACAGTGAAGAAGAAGGTCTTAGGTTACATGAGGATAGATAGGTTGGTCAGATTGGCAGATCAGTGTCAGATGTAATCTAACCCTGAAAAGTGTGAGGCGATGCACTTTGGAAGAAGTAACAAGACAAGGGAGGATGCCAAGAAGCCCAGAGGAACAAAAGCATCTTGGAGTGTTTGTTCACAGATCTCTGAAGGTGACAGGACAGGTTAATAGGATGGTTAAGACGCAGACGCGACACTTGCCTTCATTAGTCATGGTATAGATTATAAGGGCAGAGAGGTTATGTTGAACTGTACAAAACGTTGGCTAGGAAATATCTTGAGTACTGTGTACAGTTCTGGTCATTGCATCTTGGGAGGATGTGATTGCACTAGAAGGGATGCAAAGGAGATTTACCAGGATGTTGCCTAGGATGGAGCATTTTAGGTATGAAGAGAAACTGGGCAGCCTCAGACTGTTTTCTTTGGAGCAGAGGAAGCTGAGGGGGGACCTGATTGTGTATAAGAGTAATGGGACATGGACAAGGAGGTTAGAATGAGGGTCAATAACGAGGGAGCATAATTTTAAGATGAAGTCTGGGATATTTAGAGGAGATCTGAAGAAATTTGTTTACACCCAGAGGGTGGTGAGGGTCTGGAATACACTGCATGAGAGGGTAGTAGAGGTGTGAAACCTCGCAACCTTTAGAAGATATGTGGATCAGCACTTGAAATATCATAACATACATGGCTCTGATTCAAGTGCTGGAAAGAGGGATTAATGCGGATAGTTTGATGCAGACTTGATGGGCCAAAAGGCCTCTTCTGTGCCGTATAACTATGAATCTATGACTCTCTGCATTATTTTATGGCCAATCCTTCCTCCCAATTTGTTTTAGTGTCTCTGTTGTAGGGACGGTAGGTGGAGTGTCGTTATATTCAACTCATTGACATTGGATCAGGGCTACAACTGGAAGCCCTTTTCTCCACTCACAATCTTGTCTCTTATTAAAGGAAAACCTTACATAAAGAATCAACTGTGATAACTCATTACAAAAGCAAGGCTGAGAAAATAAATGAACAAAATAATGATGTCTTTGTTTGCTCGACTTTCATTGGCTCCTGTCCAATATCGTTTTAATTTAAAAATTCACTTTCGTGTTTTCAGTTGTCAATATTCTTTTAGGCCAGTTCTGGTTTTACAAATTATCACATTCGATTTCTCCATTATTAGTGGTTGTACCTTTAGTTACCTGCACCCCAAACTTTGAAATATCCTCCCTAAACCTCTCAGACTGCATATCTTTACCTCCACCTTTAATATGCCATTTAAAACCTGGTTCATGAACTAATCTTTTAGTCCCCTGTCCTAATATTGTTTTTCTGTGTTTTAGGGTCAAATTCTATTTAATAATGCTTCTGTACAGTTATATTTTACTACATTTAGACCACTATATAAAGCTGGCTTATGTCTTGCATCCTGAAAACTAAAATCAGATAAGAAAAGGAGGTGAGGAACTCTATAATTTTGAAGTCTTGGAAAGACAGCATTGCAATGAGATTTCAGTTCAACATTGTGTGGAGGAGCAAACACAATGAGCAATAGTTTACTTTGTGCTTAACAAGATTGAAGATGTTAAGTTGAATGGGGCAATTCAGATCTTGAATAGGCTTAGGCTGTATACAGGAATAAGAAAGGAAAAGAACCATGGAAGAGGAAACAGCTTTCTGAACACAGGAGATGTTGATCTTATACCAATTAAATCTTGAAAAAGTGCTTGTATGATGTACAACTAACACATTTCGTGCCCTTATCTGTTCCGATAGGATGAAGGAATTAATGAACCTTTGATAACATAGAGTGATGATAATTACATTAATAGCAATCTTGTATAGAGTCCAAACGCATGCAGTGCATCTCACTAAAATTACATAGAATTATAGACAGAAGAGGCAAGTGAGCCTTCTCCCCACATTCAGCATATTCTTCTAGTTCTTTTTCCTTCATGTGTTTATCTAGCTTTCCTTTAAATACATCCATGCTATTCATCTCAATGTCTTATTCATTCACACTCCTCAAAAATGTGATAATGAATTCCAAACTCTTACCACTCTCAGGGTGAATAGATGTCTCCTGAATTCCTTATTGAATTTATTAGTGACTTTCTCATATTTTTGGGTTCACCCATGAGTAGGAACATCAAGTTGAATTTTACAGGCCTGATTTAATATTATATGGAGTTGGGCAGGAGAAAATAAAAAGACGGCTGAAGGACAAATCTACAAATCCTGCCCACATTTCCATCTCCGACTATTTTCACTACTAAAGAGAAAGGGGTGGTGTGGGAGCTCTGCACCTTGTTTAAAAGTTGCCAGAATTAATATGGAAGTGATCTTTTCAGAATTTCTGCAATTTTCAGCAAGGCAGCCATATTTTGAAGGCCTTTCTGAATCACACCTGGAAGTGCAGATGTGAACCATGCGGAGGATGCAGGAAAAAGGTAAGTAAATGGCATAACATTTACAGTTCATCATGAACTTCAGTAGTCCGAGCAATATTTTTGTTTACTAAGTTGATTTATGATGGTGCTGTCATTAGGAAAGGTACTGAACCCTAACTATTAAATAACGTGGCTGCTGGAAAACTGTCAAGTGGAAGAACAACATTGTAAAAATGGAAGTGTTCAAATGCATTAGCATGTCCACTGGACAAAGTGCTTATCTTCATTGTACAATGTTGAAAGACTAACATGGCGCAAGATCAATAGCTAATTGGTGAATTTGTTCCCAAGGCTACCATTCATACTCTAAAGAACAAATCAGCCATTTTTTTTGACTGTTTCAATGTTTTAACATATGTCTGAGCTTTCAACTGTCTTTAAAGGCACTAACGGATTCTGTAGGCTTTAGATATATGTTAGATATATGTTACGCTGAGGACTGGCATTATGACTAAATGGATGTCTTCAACAACACTAATGGATTCTGCACTCCAGCATTTGTTTATGCAGCTGTCTAAGACAATATGGGGTTACTTATTTTGACAGGCTTATGAGCTCCTAAGAGGATATCTGTTTAGTAGTTGAATATTCAAGTAATGTTTATTTACTTTGACAGGTTGATGATCAAAGAGGGTAATATTTCTTTTGTGACTATTCAAGTCATGCTATTTCTTTTAACTTTTTTTTAATTTTCAGATGTCAATAGAGGTTCATGAGTTGATGATAAAGTGGTCAAAGGGTGATTAAGTGAGGAGGTAAAGAGAATGAGGAGGCTATACAATAAACCAAAGAATTGGGCTTGCAACCTTCCTGACTCCAAACCATTCCCACATCTCCCAGATGAAAATCCCACCTGGACTGGGTGAGGGATCACAATGTTAGAAAAATTCCTGATTCTGGATTCCTGCCACCATGTAACAGAAACTCATTCATGTCCAGAGAAAATTGTCCCAGACCTATTGGATGATGAAGGGGTCTTGCTGTGATACTGTTTCCCAAACAGTTATTGCTTTGAAATGAAAACAAAAAATGTCACACTATTATTCAAAGAGGAACATGGGATTCTTGGCCACTGGTTATCCTTCAAACAATCTCATTAAAAAAAGATTATCTGCTCATTGCTTCACCTCTACTTTAAGGGCATTGTGTGCAAATCACCATCATTTTCTAAATTACAACAGCGACTACTCTTCAAAAGTCCTTAATTGGATGTAAAATACAGTGGGACAATTTTTTTTATTCACTCACAGGATCACTGGCTAGGCCAACATTTATTGCCCATTCTTAATTATCAGCAGGCTGTTAAGAGTCAACCACATTGCTGTGGATATGGAGCCACTTGTAGGCCAGGCCCAGGAACGATGGCAAATTTCCTTCCCAAAAGGATATTAGAATTAGATTTATTGTCACATGTACTCATTTAAGTACACTGAAAAGTTTACAATTTGCGACTTACAGCCATCTTAGGTACCAAGTTACCTAGGTACAGATTAAGTACAAATTCTTCAGAAAAAAAAATTAGAAAAATAAGGAAATACCGAACCAGATTTTTTTAATGACTATTGATAGTGCTGATGTGGTTGACTTTTATTTATTTTCTTTAAAATTGAATTTAAACTTCCCCCATTTACCATGGTGGGTTTCAAACCCATGTCCCCATAATATTAACCTGGGGTACTAGCTTACTTAGTTAGTGACACTGCCACTCTGCCATCACCTCCCCTATCTAATGTTCTATATAAATCCATTTTTTAAAAATGGAGTTATACCATTAATATTGCCTTTTAAGAAAGTCATTCCTTCATGGTTGTAATGAAGGAATATTGCCATTAGACATGTCTGTAAAAGAAAGATTTCTCCATCAGCCCACCTCCCCTTTAAAATAAGTCACTTCTAAACTTGATAATGTCATCAATCATTTAAAAAGTTGCAAAGTAGTCATTTTAAAATCAAAAGCATCTTAAAAACAATGATAATAAAGTGAAACAGTTTTGTTTTTAAAAGATAGTCCCAATGGTGTGAGCAGTGACTCTCTAAGAAAGAACAGAAAATGCTGTAAGCACTCAACAAGTCAGGCAGCATCTGTGGAGACAGCGAAGATGTTAATATTTTAGCTGTGAACACTACATCAGAAATGATGGCGTCTATGCAGATACTGAAATATTAGCTTAACTATTCTCTCCACAGAAGGCAGTGACATTTTTCAGCATTTAGAGTAAGCTTTCCTTTTGAAAAACATTAGACAGGCCCGAAGAGGTCTGTAACAATATTCTGAATAATTGCTCATTTATTGCACTAAAATAAATATTCTAACATTTCACTAATGCTTTGTGACATTTTCTTCAGCTAACTGGATTTTTTCCTCTTAATATATAGTCAAAGAATGTCAGCATGTATATATGTATTTATGTACTTTATCTTGAGGAAGAACTTCGCCCAAGGCCCAGGTTATGACATGACTCGCTGTGCAGAAAAATAGATCTATTTTATCTACATAATCAAATTCAATTAGAGAAAATAAGATGCAGAAAAGGATTTTGGGAATTCTGAGAAAAATGAATGCATTTTTAGTTGCTTGCTGCTGTATATAGGTTTAAGAAAATGGTTCCCTCTGGTGGTAGAAGCCACAATTTATACTGATATTGCAGGTTTGAAGAGAACACTTAAAAACACATTTCTGTTTTAAAATTTGTAAATTGGTAAAACAGGCCATCTTTATTATTTTTTTTAAAATTCCTTTCAAGCTGGAATCACAGCAGATAATTGTCTGTGAAATAACTCCACAGAGGCCAGTATCCCGTCACCAAGTCACCCTTTATTTACACGTGGATAGTTCTTGACACAGAGCCAGCTCTCAGGGTAAACAGAATCCCTGAAACTCCTGTTTATATCTTTCAGCCAGGGCTCCCTGATTGTACCAAGTTAACAGCCCCAATCAGGGAACTCATTTTCTATGAGGCCCACCTGGCTGACCTCATTACATTCACTACCGTCTGTAATATTTGAATGTTTCAAATGCTATTGAGCTGTGTTATCTGTGTTATTTCAGCATCAACCACAAAAGTTGACAGTTAGATTCAATTAATCCTTGAACAACATTATGTTTCCTTATAAAGGCATGAAAATTCCAAGGTTCTAGAAGAGCAAGAGACAGAAATCAGTCTCAGCATAATTAATGTGTTTGCCTGGTTAAACAAAGGCCCATTTTAAAACAACACAGCAGCTTTGGTTGCGATAAAGGTAGGTTGTGAAAGCCATTTTTGAACAATCTAGAACTAGGAGCCTTAGTTTAGAAATAAGGGGTTTTCCATTTTAAGACAGAGATAAGGAAACATTCTTCCTCTCATAGGGTTGAGAGTCTTTGGAATTCCTCTAAAGGAAGGGAGTGCAGAATAATCAAGTATATTTAGGGCAGAAGTAGATACATTCCATTGGTAATCAGGAATCTAAGGTCAGAAACATGTAGGATTGTAAAGTTGAGGCTAAAGCCAGATCAGCCATGATCTTATTGAATGGTGGAGCAGCTTTGAAGGGCCGAGTGGTCGATTCTTGTTCCTTGTTCATCTCTTTAACATAATCAGGGAGGCTTCCTGAGTAATGGGAGCACCAGGAAGAAGGCAAACAGAAATCTATGCTGTTCTGCCGCAAGAGTCCAGACAATCTGGGAGTACCTTTTATCTGTATCTAGTTTTAAACTTTGTTTCTAAGTTTTTAGCTAATAACATTATCAATTTACCTTGAATAACTACAGCAATAACATTGCAATAAAATAGTCATTTCCCTTTTTAAGATTAAAACTTTGTTGCTGTTATTATTAAATTGGAACATTCAAACTAAAAGGACACTATATATGAGCATATCTGAAATCTTGGTTCACAGACCATATGTCTAGTATGCTGTGGCCTACATTCCCTCTTATTTTTTCCTTTCCTCTGCTCTGACGTTTGAGGTTCATATGCAGCTGTGACTTCCAAAACTGAAAATCTATGCAGAGAGTGACATTGGCAGTCAATTGGTGCATGTGGACCCTAAGACAGGCTGTGTGACTGGTTGCACTACAACACAGAAGGAAGCCGTTCAGTCTGTCTGACCTGTATATCTTTGAAAAAGCTATCCAATTATTATGACCAGTTCCTGGTGGAAGTGTCCCAGTTTGCTATGTTTTCAGATGGGATACTTCAAACTGTTAAGCTCCTGGGTGAGAAAGGGTGAACTGTCTCCCCTTGGTTATTCACTCATCACCTCAATTAGTCACAAAAAGTTAATTTTAATAAGACCCCCTTTTCTTATGGAATAACTTTCTCCCCAACAATTCAGAGGAAGCGTCATACTGGACTCTTAAAACATTTCCTGTTTCTTTCTTCATGAATGCCACCAGACCTATTGAGTTTCTGTGAACCTCAGTCCACGAGTGAGAAACTTGGGTCAGAAACAACTGTGTTTAACTTAAATAAAGGGAATTACAATGAAGTGAGCATAGAGGTAACTAAAGTGAAAAACAATATAATAAACTGGGCAGATACATTAGCAGGAATGACAGTAAACCAGCAGTGACAGACATCTAAGGAGGTAATTCATGACTCTCAGCAAAAATGCAGCCTAGTAAGGAGGAAGGATTCTAACAGGGATAAACCAACCATGGTTAGCCAAAGAAGTTAAAGAAAATATTAAGTTGAAAGAAAAAGCATACAGAGGCCAAAGTTGGTCATAGCCCTGAATACTGGGATAAATTTAGTTCAAAATCCAGCAAAGGGGGTCTAAAGATAAAACAAAGATGGAGAAAATAAACTACAAGGGCAAACTAGTGAGGAATATAAAACTAACAGTAAGAGCTTCTTTAAATATATAAAAAGGAAGAGAGGTCAAAGTGAACATGGACCCCTTAAAAATGAATCTGGGAAGACAATTATGAGAAACAAGGAAATGGCAAAGGAGTTAGACAGATAACTTGCATCAGTCATTTTGGTGGAAGAAACTTTGAATGTCTCATTAATACTAAAGAATATGGGGAGCGGAACTAAGTACCATCACTATCACTAAACAGGTAGCATTAGACAAACTAATGGGGCTAAAGGCAGATAAGTGACCTAGCCCTGAAGGCTTTCATGCCAGGATCCTAAAAGAGATAGCTTCAGAGATAGTGGGTAATTGTAATTTTCCAAAAATCCTTGGATTCTGGAGAAGTATTGGAGGATTTGAAAACTGCTAATGTGACTGCCCATTCAAAAAGGGAGGAGGCAAAAAGCAGAGAACTACAGACTGGTTACCCTATCATTTAACATTCAAAAACTATTGGAATCAATCATTAAGGAAGTAATAGCAGAACGTTTGCAAAACCATAATCGGATCAAACAGCATCAGCACATCTTCATGAAAGAGAAATCATAACTGACTACCTTATCAAAGTTTTTTGAGGAAGTCTCAACCAAAGTAGATAGAGGGGAAACCAGTATATATGTTCTAATTAGACTTCCAGAGGGTGTTTGACAAGGTATTTCACAAAAAGGCTAAGTCACAAGATAAAAGCCCAGTGTTGGAGGTGGTAGTATATTGGCATGGATAGAGAATTGGTTAATGGGCTGGAAACAGTGAGTGGGGACAGGGGTTCATTTTCTGGTGACCAGTGGGATTCGACAGGGGTCAGTGTTGGTTTTGCAACTGTTTACAATATACATTAATAACATGGAGGAAGGAAGTGAATGTACTGTAGCCAAATTTGCAGATAAATCATAAAAAGATGGAAAGGCACATTATGAGAGGAATACAACAGTTTACTGAGAGATATTGATAGGTTAATTGTGCACAACAAGTTGGATAATGGAGTACAATGTGGAAAATTGTGAAGTTGTTCATTTTGGAAGAGAGAACAAAGGAACAGAATATTATTTAATTGGAGAAAAACTGCAGAATGCTGCACAAGAGATGGGGTAGTTGTGCACAAAACACAGAAAGCTAGCATTCAGGTGCAGCAGATAATCAGGAAGGCTAATGGAATTTTGAACCTTATTCCAAGGAGTTTGAAGCATAAGAATAGGGAAGTCTTACTGCAACTGTACAAGGTGTTGATGAGACCACATCTGGAGTTCTGTGAGCAGTTTTGGTCCCCTTATATAAAGAAAATATTATTTCATTGGAGGTAGTTCAGAGAAGGTTCATTAGGGTGATCCCCAGTATGGGGGGGGATTGTCTTACCAGCAAAGGCCAGACAGATTGAGACTCCACTCATTAGAATTTCAAAGAATGAAAGTTGATTTCATTAAAACATACAAGATTCTTGATGGGCTTGACAGAGTAAATGCTGAGAGGATGTTTCCCTGCGTGGGAGAGTCTAGAACCTAAGAATATTGTCTCAGAATAAAGGGGTGCCAATTTAAGACTGAGATGAGGAAGAATTTCTTCCCTCAGAGGGTCATGAATATTTGGAACTGCTTCCCACGGAGCTGCGTGGGCAGACTACATGTGTATATTTAAGGCTGAGATCGATTCTTGATCAGTAGGGGAATCAAGGGAAACTGCAGGAAGTTGGATGTGAGGAATGTTGGATCAACCATGATCCTGTTGAATGGTGGAGCAGGCTCAAGAGGCCGAATGGCCTACTCCTGTTCCTGTTTCTTATTGTCTTATTGGGAATTCTAAGTACCATCCTGCAGTGTGTCTGCTTGGCTCTGTAATTAGTAGTCTAGTTTTGAAGTACTTTATATTAGTAGGGTGGCACGGTGGCTCAGTGGTTAGCACTGCTGTCTTACAGCACCAGTGACCTGGGTTCAACCCCAGCCTCGGGTGACTGTCTGTGTGGAGTTTAAACATTCTCCCTGTGTCTGCATGGATTTCTTCCACAAAAGATCTGCAGATTAGGTGGATTGGCCATGCTAAGTTCCCCATAGTGTCCAGGAATGTGCAGGCTAGGTGGATTAGCCATGTGAAATACAGGGGTAGGGTGGGGGGCTGGGGGGGAATGGGTCTGGATGGGATGCTGTTCAGAGGGTCAGTGTAGACTTGAAGAGCCAACTGGCCTGCTCCCACACTACAGGAATTCTATAATTCTATACTGGAGGTATAAATCTTCTGATGAGATGATCTTCTGAGATCCTTTAGTGCAAACTGATGGAAGGTAAAGCTGTAATGAGCAGGTGAATGGATGGCAAGCAATAGTCACAAGGTCTTAAAATAATTTAAAAATTATCTAATTTTACAGGCAAGGGAAAGTTGATGTCTTAGCACTGACCATGACAGGGAGGACAGGGGAAAACAACAGGTAAAGGAATAGAATTTAGGCAATCAGAAAAATCATAACAGAAGTAGAAAATGGGTCAAATCACCACTGGGTAAAATACTTTGAAAAGGCTTTTAGAGGTGAAAAGCTTCTAATGAAATACAATGGTCACTTTAAATAGGCTATGGAAAAACAATAGGAAGACTAAAACAGCACCAAAATGAACAAGAATGAAACTAAGAGATATTTTTGATGTTTTATTATGGTAAAGGTGCTATATAATTATAACCTGTTATTGTTTGATTGAGGACCACAACCCCATGCAATATACTTGCACATTATTGTAGAAGTAGAGCTAAGTAATGTACTCTAATGTAAGCTGCTCTGACAGCTTCTGGCCAGTAAATCATTATCTAAATAATGTTTTAATCATAATGCACTCTATTTTTAAGAGATGTTTTACTGTAACTAAACCATTTCTACTTCCATCTCCAATACATTTATGCAACATAAAACAAAAGGAAGAGAAAACCTCAATAAAGGCATTATACAACTTGTATCACATTTGTTATGCTGCTGGTTAGTTAACCATGCAAATAGAATTATCCTTGAGGATAAATGCAAAGCAGCACAAACAGAAAAATGTCATTTTATTTCTGTAGAAAACAAGCCATGCGAAACGCTAATATAAATATATGAAGACTCAAATAATGATGCATTGCAAATGATTTTTCTTCAATTCATAAACCAAGATCAAACATCTCAAGGAAGGACACTCATAAGTTTAAAAAAGCTAGAGTGGGCTGATAAGGACCTTTCTATTAATTTATTTTCTAATCATGTTCCCAAGACATTCTGCAACACTACAATAAAGGAGTTACATTTTTGAAGTATAGTTATTGCACTTATATTGGCAAAAACTACAGGCCACCTGGGAATAATCAAAACATTTTTGAAAATCTCAATATTTTAGCAACACTGGCAAGAGCAGCATTTACTGCCCATCTTTATTTGCTCTGAATAAGTGGTAATGGGCTTTTTCTGGAACCAGTGCGATCTGTGTTGTGAAGGTGAACTCTGTTTGCAATGGTAGTTAAGAACATAGATAGGTGTGGAAAAATTATATGGGCTAAAAATAGATGATGGTAATGTTACTGTATTAACATTTAAAGCAATATCCCACTCAATCCTTTTGAACCGATTTGCACTACGTTCTTCATAACCATCTTGATTATCTTATTCAACAGTTCTATCATGCATGAAACATGCTGCAAACCTAATATTTTCCCGTTCTGAGGAAGGGACACCGGACCTGAAACGTTAACTCTATTTTATCCTTCACAGATGCTGCCAGATCTGCTGAGCTTTTCTAGTAACTTTGTTTTCGTTCCTGATTTACAGCATCCGCAGTTCTTTCGGTTTTTATTTAATATTTTTACATATAGCTTCTTGATCAAACTTGCATTGCCTGATCCTCTTGTAATGCTTTAATCCAGAGTACCAACTAGGTTCTTTTAGCCAAAGTTCTAATTTAAACTTACGGCAATTCCATTGCTGCCATGTTCACCGGGTTCACCCTGAAATATAAACAATTGTGTTACTATCAATAGGACATAAGCAAAACCTCAATCAATAAAGAACACATGAGATATTACAAGGTACTTACAGTACAGAAACAGGCACTTCAGACCAACAGTTTCACAATAGTGTTTGTGCTTTACATAAGCCTCATCCCACCCCTCCCCTCCAGTCAAAACCAGTCAACACACCCTTCTATTTGCTGTGTTAAGAAAAGGCATCAAGAGACAAGGTTCTGACACCAGGTAATTACCCATAAGACATTTTAACTTCCTGGGTAATTCCTGTGGAGTTATGTGACCTGAAATATTAACGTAGAATATCATTGACTGGACATATTTCTATATCGTGCATTTATGGAAAAAAACATTTTGCATTTCTACTGGCTGTAGAAGAGAAAAATGTTGCATTTACAAAGAAAATTGGCTGCTTTAGTGAAGTTGCTAAATCTACCACCTCCATAAAAATATTGAATGACCTTGCTTCCACCTTCTGATGATCAAGAGCTGGAATCCTGGAACTATATCTCACAAACAGCTCTGGATATTAAGGGTAAATTGAAGCTTCCAATTTAGACATTGATAATTTTTGTTGAGAAAAGGCGTTGAGAGACAAGTTTCCGGACACCAGTTAATTACCCATAAGACATTTCAACTTCCTGGGTAATTCCTGTGGAGTTAACTGTGCCAGGACTTCCTGTGGTCCTGACACACAATCCAGTCCAGACTTTAGCAATGATGACCTTCCTATTGGTAGGTCTAGGTCGTTATAAACCGCAAAGAGATTATGGTTAAAGTTGGCACTGTTCAGGCTGATGTCAGGAAGCTCTTCTATACACAATGAAAAATAATGAAAATCTGGAACTGTCTCCCCACAATAAATTGTTAAGTCTGAGGTCAATTTAAATTTTAAACCTGAGTGGAAAGATTATTTTTCGGCAAGAGTATTAAAATGTTGTGGAATCGTGGTGGGTACAAGGGGCTAAGCTACAGATCAGCCTTGAAATATATGAATGGATGACTACTGTTCCTGCATTACAATTTTTAGTAACTAAGAGCAGGTTTCATGGGGAAGTTATTAAATGCCTCTTATTCTTTGCGGTAACATTAACAGTGTGATATTAACTATCATGACGTATTTACTGTAAGTGATAAACTGAATTGTCTTACTGGAAAATCAACTCTACAATCAACTAACTGGAAGGGAGTTACTAACTCCAAGATAAGGGATTTAGATGTCATTCAAAACAATTTGAGCTTCACTACCACACATTGTCATAATTTTAAACAAGCCAGAGTTCTCTATTGAATTGAGACTAGACATCTGTACAAACCTTCTGTCCTGCAGGACCTCTGGCCCCAAATAACCCCATTGAACCTTTGGAACCTGGTTCTCCTTTGTGACCCTTGAAAGAAAACATAAAAATGATTGCAGACTGTTAGATAATCATGGTCCAATCTTGAAGACAATCCAATTAAATCAGACAACATGGAAAGAGAAAAAGCTATTCAGTTAATCAAGCTCACATTTTCCAAATATCATGGAAAATCAACCAATTCAGACGCTATCTTACTCATCCACCTACTCATCTCAAACATCTATATAAGTCCAAATAAATGGTTTTCTTCAAAAGTAATTAAGCAAAACTCAGACTATTCATCTATTCCCTTCCAATCGAGAACAATAAAGAAAGTTCCCTGATCCCACTTTCAAAGCAGGGAAAACATTTGATGAGAATTCAGGCCAGATCTCAGATATATTGCAGTCCTTTCTCTAATCTATTCTCCATGCAACTGAGTCTTTCTGCTGACTTGGGAGAAGGCAGGATTAGTGAATTTACCTGAATATATCCAATGTACCACTTAATCATGAATTTGCTCCATTTATACCCACTTTTCTGAAGGAACAATCTAACACCCAATTTATGAGAAATTTAGTGCTTTTGGATTCTTTTTGTAGAATTGGTGAACAATTAGAGGCTGATAGAGTGACTCCTGATTGCTGTAAAGTATTAACCATCATGTCAAAAACAAAAAGCAGCTTAATATTTATAGGAAGTAGCAGGTATAAGAAGCAGGAAGCAGCCATTTAGTCTGATAAACCAAACGCTTTGTTGATTGATTTCAACTGGGTAACAGTGATGAGAAGGAATGGAATCTTCACCTTAAGCCCTGGAGGTCCATCTTCACCTTTCTCTCCTTTGTCACCATCAAACCCTGGTGGACCTCTATCACCCTACAGGAAAGAAAGCTACATGATTTAAAAAAGACTTCCATTGTCCCCATTAAGCTCAATCATTCTGCAGGCCATGTACAATATAAAATATACGATTTTTCACTAAGTTTCATATTTTAATATAACTCTCTATGAAATTATTTAAGCAAAACATTGAGCCTTTATTCAGCCACAATTTATTGTGGGGAGAGAGTTCTAGATTGTATTATTTTTCATTGTGTACAGCAGAGCTTCCTGACATCAGCATGAACAGTGGCAACTTTAGCTATAATCTCTGTGGTTTATAAAGACCCAGACCTACCAATAGGAAGGTCATCATTGCTAAAGTCTATATTCATGACTAGTTCACTTTCTTGGTATGGCATTCCTCAGTTCCAGCAGAGAAACAGCTAACATATTTATGTCACTTTTGGTTATTTCTGTTGCACTGATGCTGCACTAAATTGTTGTCAAGTCTCTGAAGTGAGGTCTGAAACCAGAATGTTTTGGCTTATGATACCATTAGGTCAATGTGTACAGCTTATAACTTAAGATGAAAAATTGTTTTCATTTCAAATCTCATTTTTGTTTATGATAGTAGTGATGGATTTCTACCTGCTGAATACCTACACTAGATTTTTCAGAATTGAAATCTAGGAATGGAGGTGGGAATCTCAGAATCACAGAATAATAGAGATGTTTGGCCCATCCTGCCTGTGTTGGCTCTTTAAGTAATCTATTTAATAATTAGTCCTGTTCTGCTGTCCTTTCCCCATGACACTGTAATTTGGTTTTATTCAATTGACGAATTTTCAAAGTAACTGGCAAAGTCTAGTAATCAACATCACAGATGTAAGTCAATAAGGCAATTATAACAGAAAGAGAAAATGACCATGCTTCCTTACTAGTTCCCCCTTGTCGCCTTTGTATCCCTGAGGTCCAGAAATGACTTGTGGGTCACCCTAAAGGAAATAAGTAGGAATCCTAGTGTTGAAAATGGCTAACATGTATATTGAACAGATTTAATAAAGCATTTTAAAAGGCAATTGGATAATTACTTGAAGTGGACTACTAAAGGGTAACAGGATCAAAATTGGATTGGGTGACTCATGTTGAGTAAAACATTGGCAAAGGCTTCTTAGGCCACCTGCCTTTTCTTCACTGTGAAATAGTAGGAACTGCCGATGCTGGAGAATCCGAGATAACAAGGTGTAGAGCTGGATGAACACAGCAGGCCAAGCAGCATCAGAGGAGCAGGAGAGCTGACGTTTCAGGCCTAGACCCTT
>NC_063353.1:36697406-36711088 GCF_021869965.1 Rhincodon typus
TTAAGGTTGGGGTGGAAGGTGTTAGTGAAGTGTATGAACTGTTCGAGCTCCTCGTGGGAGCACGAGGCGGCACCGATACAGTCATCAATGTAACGGAGGAAGAGGTGGGGTTTAGGGCCGGTGTAGGTACGGAAGAGGGATTGTTCCACGTAACCTACAAAGAGGCAGGCGTAGAATAAAATAAAAAGGCAGGCTTTGAATAAGTGGTAATTGTTCAAAACTTAATTTGCTTCAAGCAGTCTGCATTATCAATGGGTAAGAATCTTCAGTTTAACTTAATGAAGCTTGACAAAGCCAATGCAAACAAACACAGGCACATAATTTGCATGAATTTCAGCACAATTAAAAGTTTTAAAAATGCAAAAGCAGAGAATTCTTCCAGAAAGAAAAACTAGATTCTACAGCAAGGTACAGGAACATCTACGCACCCTACAGTGGAAGCTCCATGAAAAGGAAGGAATGCATCCATGGACAATAATTATTGAGGTACCTAAAATAATCCAGTAGGCAACTCCAATTACAATTTAGCTAATCAGAGATGATAGTGTCTGCACATGTGTCTGGCTGAGTGCAGAGCTGAATTTTCCCCTCCAGAGATGAGACAGGAGGCAAGCCGCCTTGTCAAATGGAGGTGAAAGGTGAGTCCAATATCTTATTATTGTATACATATTTTCAAACAACCTGTTCAGGCATGTTATGATACTCCTCTGGAGCAGGTAGAACTTGAACCCAGGCTTTTTAGTCAAGTGGTACAGACACTACCACTACAACACAGGAGCCCAAACATTGATCCTGTCGGTTTATGACCTAACAGCTTTTCTTCAGTTATTTTAATCAAGCTGTTCAGTTATGCTGTAGTATAACTCAGAGGCGGGTGAGATTTAAATCTTGATCTTCTGACTCAGAGGCAACAAACCAACCACTCTACCACAAGAGCCCACATCACAGTACATTGTCAGGAGTATACTCTTATGGTGTTGGCCGCCTGCTAAATGGCATCAGGTAGCCAATTAAAGTAATTAAGAGGCAAATTAAGGGCCATTCCTGGCTTGCACTGGAATTCTATCAGTGTTAAGAGAGGGGAAACTGTGTGAGGATGCTGACAAGTAAATACTAGAAGTCTATAGTGAGAGACAGGAAGACCCTCCTTTATGGTTGCACCATGGCCCATGGAGGGAACTCCTTGTTGCAATAGCTGCTGCCTACTTTCCAATCCCAGCAGCACCATTGAGTTCATGATCATTGCTCGAGCTGGATTAGAAGATAAATGGTGGTATTCTAGTCTGCTGTTGTTGGAGGACTGCTTCAGGAAGGTGGGATTTGGCTGCATACACATTTGGTGGTGGTGATGGTGGTGGTAGTGGTGGGGAGATGTGTTGGGGGCAACACTGGAGGGAACTATATTGTATCAGATGCCTCTGTTGTGCACAGGGTGTCTGACCTGGAAGGACCACCCTTAACCTGCAAATTGGCGGCAGGTTTCATCCAGCAGCCTGCAAAAGTACATGGGCAGACTTCACCGCTGGTTAAATACCAGTGACAGCAAGAGAGGGCCAAAGGAATGGCCATGCCTCATCTACTACTGATACAATACAGGCAGACGCAGGTAGGCAATGGGTACAGTTCCACTGTCATGCCACCTGATGTTAAGGCCCTTGTCCTCAGCTTCTAGCTCTTCCTGGGCTGTGTCCTAATATTGCCCCATGTCTGATGTGGAAACGCCTGATGCATGCATAGTCGAATTGGAAAGTGCTGCTTCCTTTCCCAACAGAGCTATCCCATAATCCTGGTAACCTTCAGGCTGAAGATAAAACACTTACCTGCCTGCCAGGTGGGCCCATAACTCCAGGTGGACCAGGTGAACCATTCTTCCCTCTTCTACCTCGAGCACCCTATTCAGAAAAAAAAATTAAATTTGAATTGTTAGTTAATTTTCAATAATATTTACACAGCAAAATAAATGAGCAGCTATAGTTAGTAAGCACATGTTGCTACATTGTAATGAATCATACATGTCAGGAAGGTCCTGGGTTCAAACACTATTCTGCTCAGTTAGCTGATCTCAGCCCAAGGTGGAGAGTAGGGGGCATTGCATCTGGCCACACCTTCCCTGCCACTTGGAAACATAACCATCAGTCAGGATTTGATTTTAGATTGCTATCCTGTTATGTCTGCTAAAAGATGTCTATTTATGAATGTTAAGACTAGATTGGGATTAGCAATGCCATCCCTCATGTATCATTGAGCAAAATTAATTCTGGACCTTTGACTAAGGTATCCAGTTGCTGCTAATGCTTTTGGGGCATAACCCAGAGTGACTCAACACCTTCAAGTAAATAGGTGGAAACATGTAACAACACTGCTAACTGCACACTTTATAGTCATAGAATACTTACAATTTACTTTTTATCTAAAACATTCAGTTACAGTGAATTATAACCATGAAGGGAAATCAGGTTGAATTTAATTGTATTAGGTTTGTTAAAGGCCATTAAAATGGACAGTATTTATATGTTTGAGAGGTATTTGATATATTTCACATATGAGAGGGATTGAAGTATATTATGGACAGGGTAAAGTACTCACAGTTGGGATCAGTCTGTTCAGAAAGGACAGACTTATCAAGGTTAATGTTTTATCCTGCTCGCAAAAATTCTTGCATTTTAATTAAGAATTCTAAATTTAAAAAAGTAAAACTTTAAGAGAAGCAGCTGAGACAGTTTAGGGAAGTAAGAATAACAGCTTTGCTCCAAAGCGTTCGTGTGGCACAATGGTAATGTTCTTACCTTTGAGCCAAGAGACCTGGGTTCAAGTGCTATCTGTTCCATTGTATGTAATGACACCCCTGAACAGGTTGAGTAGAAAATTGCTAAGAGATTAGTCCCAATCCACATTTTAGAATAAATGACAGCAAATGTTAAGAGTAAAACAGATGCATTTAACAATTTAAGGCTTTTACATGTGAATTCTAATGGTTTAATCCCCAGACCTGAAAGGAGAATCTTTCGCAAAACAAGGTTTATGCAATAGATGAACAGTCTTAAGGTTTATTAACAGTCATTAACTATTTCACCAATGAGATTAATTTGATTTAACACAAGAATGTAAGATGTAAGAGCAGAAATTGGGCATTTGGACCATAAAGCTTGCTTCATCATTTAATAAGGTCATGGTTAATCTGAGGATGGCCTCAATCCACTTTTCTGCCCTTCCCCAATAATCCTTGACTTCCCTGTAGATCAAGAATCAGTGTAAAACAAAAACAGAAGTTGCTGGAGAAGCTCAGCAGGTCTGGCAGTATCTGTGAAAAGAAATCCGAGTTAACATTTCGGGACCGGTGACCCTCCCTCAGAACTGTTCTGAGGAAGGGTCACTGGACCTGAAACATTAACTTTTATTTCTCCTCTCAGATGCTGCCAGGTGTGCTGGGCTTTTCCAGCAACTTCTGTTTTTGTTTCTGATTTACAGCGTCCGCAGTTCTTTCGGTTTTGATTAAGAATCAGTCTAAGTCAGCCTTGAATAAGTGTCCTGATTCATTTCCATTGATCCCAACAGAAGAAAATTATGAATGTGAAACTGAATGTGAAATTCTACCATGTTTTGATTATACTTCTTGCCAATCAAATCCTTTATTATGAGATGCTTAATTAATCCTGTCTCCTTACATATTACGAGTTCAACAACAGTCTGCTCCCTTGATGGCTCCAGAATAATTGTTCTAAGAAACCATCCTCAATACTCTCTATGATTTCACCCTCTTGGCTATATTGCCATTTTGCTTTGTCCAATCTATAATCTGTAAGAAGATTAAAACTGCCTACAGTTATTGGAGTACCATTCTTACAAGCCTTTATATTTCTTGATTTATACTCTGCTTTACAGATTTGCTACAGATCTATAAATTGCTCTCCCAATGAGTTGGTTCTTTTGCATTTTCTTATCTCATTTATCTCCTCTTCCTTTTATTATTCTTTCATGAGATGTGGGTGTCACTGGCTAGGCCGGCATTTATTGGCCATCCCTAATTGCCCTGGAGAAGGTGCTGGTGAGCTGCTTACTGAAACTGCTACAGCTCTGGGGTGTAGGGGCACCTAAAGTGCTGTTAGGAAGGGAGTTCTGGGATGATTCAGCCACAGTGATGGAATAATTAAAGCTGTGGGAAAAAAAACCAAATTGGTTGATGGCTATTTTCAGAAGTTCTTGTATTAAATTAATGTCGGATAAGACATGTAAGATATGAACTAATTATTGTGGTAAAATGAATATCAAAAATCACATTGAAATTAGCAATGTGCAGGCACTTGACAGGTTTGAATGAACTGAAAACTAGTAAATTCCTGGGATGGATGGTATCTTTTCTGGAATGTGCAGAGACAGAGGGCTGAATCTTACCATTTTTTGGCCAAGTGCGAGTTGTGTTGAGTTTGATGGAGTGATTCTCGCTTTAGGGCCGAGTGAGTTTTCTTGCCATGTCTACCAAACTTATGACTTTAATGATTATTTGAGCCCTTGCAGAAAGAATCACAACCTCTCTCTGCCCCACCTTACCACTGTTCACAGAGGAACTTGTTACCCTGTGGGCGTTCTGCATAACACCAGCATCCCTTAGGGCCACACACTCTTTCAAAGTCCATGACATTCCTGCATTCAGTTGCGATCTGCTTGGCTGTGGTAGGCATCAGGAGAGATGGAAGAGAAAGCGAGTGTGGTGCAATGCTTCTCAGACAGGGGATCCAGAAGTCTTATGGACAGAGTGGTGGAGAGGAGAGGAGTCCTCTTCTTGGAGAATCAGCAATGGAGACCATGCCACTAGAGCATGCCTGGAGATCATCACTAAAATCAGTGCCATCCCCAGGGTGAGGAGAACCAGGCTAAACTGCAAGAAGTGCAATGATCTTTCCTGCTCCACCAGAATAAATGTAATACTTTGCTCCCTGCTCTCAGTACCTGTGCTACTGCACAGACCTCCCAACAAAGTTTATGCTCTGACACCCTCTCTGTTTCATGCAACATCTTCCCTCACTCACCCTCCTTACTCTCATCCTCTCATGCCACTAACTCTGCTTGACCTTCATGCTGCCTCCTCAGTTCCTTGGAACACCTCAGCAACTTTTCCCCACAGGCACCAGCCCTAATAGCCACCAACCACTTTGTCTTACCTATTCGCTCCCTTTATATCATTGCAAGAGATGATGTCCATAACAGGCCTAAGCAATGCTGCACGACTAGGGGACATATCAGTGCCCTCACCTCCGCCAAGGAAAGGACAGGTTCTGCAGGGATGCGGAGATATCAATATCCAGACATCCAAATAAGTAAAACTTGTCAGTCACGTTAACTAGGCAATGAACACCTCAACTAAGCAATGGTTGCAATGCCTTCTGCCTTGTATCTCACAGGTAGACCATCCTGCTAGGAACCAGCCTATCTCCCACAGAGGAGAGCCCGTCAACCTTCCCCGATCAATGTAGGGAAGCATTGGATGTCTGACCGTAGCTGAAGCCTGGCACTCGTATATGGGAGGCTGCTCTTAATGAACTCACTGCAGAGTACACCCCTGTTTACTTTCAGACACATTGCACCATTTGCTGCAGATGCTGTGTTTTGACACAAACACTGAGGAAATGTGGTGCAGTTGCTAAAGTGACATGACACACGGATGTAAGACAAGATGCACACACCCTTCACCGACGACTGCTGTAAAGCTACCTGCCTGGTTATCTGAATGGTATTGTAAATGCAAGGCACAGCAGAGCAACGCAAAGAAAGTACACTGAAGACATGTGGTTAGGCAACAGGTGAATGCATGCTGATACAGCAAGGGAGCATCCATGCTAGGCAGTCTGGTCCACACTGTGCTACTTTCCTTGTCTGGTACCAGCACCCAATGCAACTCTTCGCTGCTGGTTGCCGGTTTGCCCTCCTAGACCAGTCTGCCCTGCTGGGAACCATGCCAGTGCATTGTAGGATATGAGGATGGTGGCAGTGACTCCCCAAAAGTGGAGTGGCCAGTGCCCAAGTTGGAAAGCTGCGTTCAGCTAGTGCTAGTGGATTATGTCCTGTTCTCCAGTCTGTCTATGGACAACATGAATCTTCTGGAGCAAGTGGGGAGCTGAACCTCACCCAACAACCCCCCACCACCGCACCCCCCCAAACCCCCACACCCGCACCACCCACCACAACTCACCAAGAACCCACTCTGGTTACCATGTCAGGTTTTCATGATGGCTACTTTGTAAGGGAAGTTTGGAAAGATCAGAACCCATGGCAAAATCGACTTTCAACAAACCATTTGACAAGCAATAATGATTGTGAATTTGGAGCTAGCAAGAATCTCGCCACATTACTTGAGGGAAGGGAACAAGAGGTGACGAGACCTTACCGATGTCACGGTCAACCTCACCAAATACCTTGCCTGATTCTACCACTGATCTCACCATTCAGAGCCCGGGTAAAAGTGCACCCTATGTGACTACATATTAAAGTAACAAATAAACTGATAGAACTCCAGCAACTTCAGTGATGCTGTTAGACAATTTCCTGAACTTTTCCGTTAAGAAATATTTTATCTGTGCCTGACAGATTTCAATGCAGGCCACTTTGTTAAATTATCAGTTCTTATAAATAACAGGAAGTGGTTGATGACTCAAGAATCAAAATAAAGAATCTTAAGGTACACCATCGAGGTACGTGCATTATGCAGTCAATAGGTTAAATGGTTTTTATTTCTCATCATACTGGCTGATGAGCGTATCACCAAGCAAGAACTAACTTGAATCGCCACGACAATTATTTCAAGATAGTCTCATTAAATATATTGTGACTTTTTCAACTCAGTGCAAAAATCTTTCCCTAACTTAATGACTGCACTTCCACTAGATACTTGAATCATCATGAAAATTCCCACAGTTCATTTGCAGGGACAACTTTCTTGTGAAAGACTTTTAATTATAATCCAGGGACAAAAATGGAACTTTTTCACAGTATGAGTTCACTTGGGCTATTACATTGTCAATCATTGAAGTGATGATTCTCAGTAAATACACCAGGTGATTGAACAGTAAAGCAAAGAACAGTCACTCTAACCACCTGTTTTGTATGAAGAAATTAAAGGGACAAAGCTTTCAATAAAAAAGTTAATCGTATGTCTGAAATATTATTCAATTCTAGTCACCAAGTCACAGATAAGGTTCTGCTTTGAAATACTCAGGGTTAAGGAAACAGGAAAGTACTCATTACCGGAGAAAGGATGAAGGACAAAAATATATTAAGGACAAAGAACTGCGGACACTGGAAATCTGAAAGAAAAACAGAAAGTGCTGGAGAAACTCGAGCGGGTCTGACAACATTTAGAGAGAGAAAAACAGAGTTAACATTTTGAGTACAGTGACCCATTGTCAGCACAGTTTGCTGGTGATGAGAAGGACCCTCCCCATCAGATTCTAACTGTATTCCTGGAGTCTCATCCCCTCGAACCATTTCCTTTGAGAAGTCTATAGTGGGGAAGAGACCATTGCCCACCTTCTTATGGAATGTAACTGTGTGAATCAGTTCTTAAAAAAGATGGAGTTTTTATTTATTGAAGGTCACCATGAGCAGCTCTGTAACGAGGACTTGGTGTTCTATAGGCTGTTTGAGGTTATCCATTTTGGTCAGAAAGGCAA
Source organism: Rhincodon typus (assembly GCF_021869965.1). Lineage (NCBI taxonomy): Eukaryota > Metazoa > Chordata > Chondrichthyes > Orectolobiformes > Rhincodontidae > Rhincodon > Rhincodon typus. The sequence goes on from NC_063353.1 coordinate 36,705,071, forward strand.
CTTATTTCTCTTGTTAGAGCCCTCGCTGATTTTTCATTACTTTTAGATGATTCTTTTATCAACTTTGGTTTGAAGCGGTGAACTGGGAATTGTGAGCCAAAGATGACTTTTGGATAGTGGGTAACAGCTTGTGTTAAAAGGAAAACAAACCAAACAGAGGTTGATCACTTAATCTGAACTATCAACATCCTTGCTGCCCCAGCACTCCAACCTTCCTCCTCCTGTACTACTGCATAAATGCTGCCCCCTCCACGCTTCACTTCAGCTCTGATGAAGAATCATCTAGACTCGAAACGTTAGCTTGCTTTCTCTCCATGGATGCTGCCTGACTGGCTGTGATCTCCAGCATTTTTTGTTTTCAAACAGACCTCTTGTTTATTTGTATGCCCTGGAGATTAATTAGAGCTTAGTTCCTGATCAAGGTTATCCTGATCAAGGATCACTTTGTTACCGTGGAAGAGTTACATTCAAACAGCAGAAGTTGGCTATTAATGAGGTCAGTATGTGGAAATTGGTTCCAGCAAGTCTGGAAAAGACCTTCAGCTCAAGGAGGCTGCAGATGTTAAATGGTAACTGGGAGACAGTCAATCTGTCAAGGAGTGATCAGAGTTTGAATTGGGTCTTGAATGGTGTTTTCTGTTTTAGAAGAAATTTGGCTGCTGATGTTACAGCATGAAGATTTGAAAGCTCCCTGCTTAAACTCTCATTAGCAGCTCATGGAAACTCATGAAACAGAAAACTAAGTTAGAAACATTACGGCCTTTTTCGAAGTGAACTGTAAAGGAGAACTTCGACATCTTCAGAACATCTACGAAGAAACCATCATCTATGCTTATGGAACAACAAATTATGAAAACGACTTAAGTAATCTGGCCAGTTTTGTTATTTTGTTTTATATATTCCTGAATTATGCTTTGTTGTCTTTGGGAATGGTGCTGAAAACAAAAGATTTTGGGTTTAAAGTAACAATTGATTAGATTACCTTGTTGTCCAATTTTACTCTGCTAAAGTGACTACATTGTTAATAAATTGCTAAATCATTTAAGGTACAAACGGTTGTCTGGAATTGACTATTTGCAAAGTCTAAGATTGGTTCTTCAAAAAGTCTGGTTAGGAACCAATGGAGTCAATTTTGAGTGTCTGTGTAAGTTTTAGTTTTATGGTGTTAAGAATGCAGAGGTAGAAAGGGTGATTCGGTTCCACTGTCTGTCTCTGTCTTGTAACAATCTAGATGGACAGGAACTTCAGGGCGCTTCGGTGCAGAGGGATCTGGGTGTCCTCATGCATGAATTACAGAAAACTAGTATGTAGGTACAGTGTGTAATAAGAAAGGCAAGTGGAATTTTGGCATTTATGGCTAAAGGAATAGAGTATATAAGTAGGGAAGAGATGCTGCAACTATACAAGGTATTATTGAGACTACAGCTGGAATATCGCACAGAGTTTTGGTCCCCTTAGTTGAGGAGGGATCTAGTTGCACTTGAAGTAGTTCAGAGAAAGTTCACTCAATTGATTTTAAAGATCAGGGATTTGTCTTATGAAGACAGATTGAGCAGTTTAGGCCTACACTCTTGAGTTTAGAAGAATGGGAGGAGATCTAATTGAGATACATGAAAGGCTAAAAGGGGATTCATCAAGTAGACTTGGAGGGGATGTTTCATCATGTGGGGTGATCTAAAATGAGATGTCATAGTTTCAGGACAAGGGGTAACAGATTTAAACTCAAAATGAGAAGAAATTACTCCTCTCAAAGAGTCATGAATCTGTGGAATTCACTACCCCAGAGTGTGGTGCATGTCGGGATACTGAGTAAATTTAAGGATGAGATAGACGGATTTTCCATTAGTAATGGGTTAAATGGTTATGGAGAGTGGACAGGAATATAGCGTTGAGGCTGAAATGAAATTGGCCATGATTGCATTAAAAGGTGGAGCAAGCTCAAGGGGCTGAATTGCTTAATCCCACTTCTAGTTTTTCTGCTTCCAGTACACCAAGAAAAACACCAACTGCAGCTGGAGAATTGTCAATCTGTTGAAAGAAGTTCTTTAGTCTTCCTGACCTCATTGGTCTTCCAGAGCAAAGTGTTGTCCATGACTGAGGGTTACAAACTGGCACATTCCAAGGCCCAGGAATTTTTACTGGGGGGATGCATTAAAGTTTTGGGCAGCTGCCACCAGGGGCCTTTGGGGAAACATCACTGACTGAGGCCCTTCAGCTATTGCACGCTGAGGGAATGAAAAGTGGAAAAGCTCTTAGAATGTGTGTTCAATTTGTAATGAAGTTAGATTCTGTCAGTCAAAGCATTTCTTTACACATAAAACAACATTGTGAATTTTTGTCTATTTATTCATGGGTGTCACTGGATATCCAGTATTTATTGCCTGTCCCTAATTGCCCTGGAGAAGATGGTGGTGAGTTGCCTACTTAAACAGCTGCAGTCTCTGTGCTGTAGGTAGACCCATAATGGCCTTAGGGAGGGAGTTCGAAGATTTTGACCGAATGACAGTGAACAAATAGCGATATATTTCCAAGTCGGGATGGTGAATGGCTTGCAGGGGAATTTGCATGTGGTGGTGTTCTCATGTATCCACTGCCCTTGTCCTTTGAAATGGAAATGGTCCTGGGTTTGGAAGATGCCGTTTAAGGATCTTTGGTGAATTTCTACAGTGCATCTTGTAGATAGTACACACTTGCTGCTACTGAGCATTGGTGGTGGAGGGAATGGATACTTGTGGATGTGCTGACAATCAAATGGGCTGCTTGTCCTGGATTGTGTTAAGCTTCTTCAGTGTTGTTGAAGCTGCACTCATTCAGGCAAGTGGTGAGCAATTCATCACACTTCTTACTTGTGCCGCGTAGATGATGGACAGGCTTTGGGGAGTTAGGAGCTGAGTTACTGAGTGCCGTAGTTCTAGCATCTGACCTGCTGTTACAGCCATTGTATTTATATGGTGAGTAGAGTTGAGTTTCTGGTCAATGGTAAAGATGTTGAAAGTGGGGGATTCAGTGATGATATGACAATTGAATGCCAAAGAAATGGTAGTTAAGTTCTCAGTGATGCTGTTGAAGTGGACATTATAAAGAAAAGCAAACTCTATAGATGCTAGGATGGGAAATAGGAAAGTTCTTTCAATTTCCCCCTGTAACTTTGATGAAAAGTGATGAAAATCCTGAAGCGATGGCTGTTTACATGATGCAAAAAGTCCACAATGCCATGGAGGCTCTTCCAATATACATGCGCTAGGCTTCAATGTCACCTGATCCTCCAAACTATTACTCCTTAAAATCAGTTGTCTGTAGCTCCACTGGGCAAATGACATTGGTCTTGTTTGAAAGGGCAACACGTAAAATACCCCCGTCCATTCAGTGGAGACATTAAAATTACAAGGGTCAAAATGTTTCCTGGGTGTTGGAGGTCCCAAGAAATTCCAAATGCAGTTGATGGCACCCATTCACTGTGCAGAGTAAGCTATTTCAATACCTTCTGAATGCTGTTCTTTAAGATGGTATCCTGAAGTTTCAAATAAATTATCTCTCTATGTGTGCTACATGCAGCCATACAACTGTTTTACTAGCCATCGGGCACCACAGACACTTTTTAATGTTTAATTTTGTTTCCTACATTGCAACAGTGACTATACTCAAAGTAGTTGGAGTATTCTGAAGAGCACCAAATGAATTTTGTTCCTTCTCTTATTTCTTTCTCCTCCTCCACAGTCAATTTATTCTCAATCTATTTTTACTTGAAATTTATTCCATACCTCCACAGTCTTGGTAAAGGGCTGACTAATATTTAAAAAAACTTAAACAACATCTCCCTCAACCACTCACTTCACCAAACATTCCAAACCGACACATCTTTAATTATGCATAAGCCCTTTGAACTTGGACTGCACCTCTCATTGATCTCACTGCTAACCCAAGATCAAATCCTTACTTTGAGTTCATGCAAATTGTTCAGGTGACACAACAAAATTAACTCAACAGGCAATTAGCTGGAGTTAGATGGAGACAGCCACCTGTCCAATCTGGCATTGATTACATGGTCTTGCAAAATTAGCATAAGTTTGACAGTGTGAGTACGACTTTATCCATATCTACTCTGTCTTTCTCTGTTAATATCTTGAGGACATAAAGACAATCTTTTTCAGATACTAATTGTCTTATGCAACAAAGTGCTTCCATTTGATGTTGTAATCACCCGATGTTGTAGTCACCCAATGTTGTGATACTACCAATTAACAGCTGTCACCAAGGCTCCTTTCCAGTGTTCTATCTCAAACCAATCAACCAAATATAAGGATTGACAGTCCCTGAAGGTCACTAAAATAAAAGGATATAGCCAAGAGGTTTAGAATCTCCTCAGTTCAGGGGACTGACTCTGAGCTGCCTGGTTACAGCCGGTGTACTGTGCACAAGCAAATAAACGGTGACTTGCTGATGGGATACCGTCCTCTATGCAGCTAATTCAGGTTCAAAACCTAAATGACTCTATCAGGACTCTAACCTCCTGCCACAGAAAGTCACCTCAACAAGCTCCTATCATTGACCTCAAACACATAAAATTACCTTATTATCAAATGTGGCTCTGAAGAGAAAGATTAATTGAAAAATATATTGAGAAAGGTTGTTTAGTAGGATTGCACCATCCAAAGGAAATGTTCTTGATTTCCTCAATGGATTTTCCAAGCTGCTAAACATTTTAAAAATTTTATAATTATACAATGATTCACTTACACTTTATTCTTATCTCCTATTCCTGATAGAATTGCAGACACTTCCCAGTATCATTATTTACCAAAACATCTATCAGTAGGCTCATGCATACACAGTGAGAAAGATTGGAGAGTGCGAAGACAGATCCAGACATAAAAAAAGAAAGTGTAATTAGTTTCATTAATTACCTTAGCTCCTGGGAGTCCTGGCACTCCTGGAGGACCTCTTGCACCTTGGATTCCTGGTATACCTGTATTACCCGGGATGCCTTGAATACCCTGAGCCCCTGGAGGGCCTTGTATCCCTGGTTCTCCCTAAATTTAAAGAAATCACAACTTTATATTCTTGTAACATTTGAGGATTTTGTTCCACTCTAATCTCAAAGTTTTTGGTTTTAATTCATTTTAGCTTGGAATTTCCTGAAAACCTGCACTGAAGATAGACACAGTGTGTCAAACCAAAGTCTTGTTCATGGATAAAATAATGCACTTTGTTTCATAGAAATCCATGGCTAATACTCCATAGAGTCCCATTGCTTGTAGCTATTCATAAAAATTCATGATTAATTTACAAAGCAAGACAACAAATTATCTCAACACTGACTTCAATTTGATTCTCTGTGAAATGTGTGCACATGTTTAACATGGAGCCTGCAAACAAATGGGCCCTCGTTATCATTCAGTTCTTAAATCGACTCAAAGAGGTTCACTCACTGATCTGCTTTTAGTAATGCAGTGACTGATATTCAAAAAGCCAAATATGAAGTCATTCTTTGTTGGTAATATCCACAAATGACAATGGAGATGAATAGCCAGTGATTTGTTGTAATCATTTTATGGAGAGTTTGGAAACTGTGCAGTGGCCTCTTGATCCAGGTTTTAAGTGGGTAACCTTCTTCGCAATACACCAACCGTTCCATCTGTTGCTACACAATATATGTTCCTTTGGAAAGGGAGTGACAAGAGTGCTACCTAAAAGCTGCACATAGGCAGGCAAAATAATTTTGTGGGAATCAAAGGTAATATACAGGATCCAAAAGCAGTATCTTTTGAACAACTAACCTTTAAACTCAAGGGAAACTTCTACTATCATGGAGGTCTACAGGACAGAAAAAAGCCTTCAGCCCACCAAGTCTGCACCATCAAAAACAACCACCTAGCTAGTCTAGTCCCATATTCTAACACTTGTCCCATAGCCTTGCATGCCTTGGCATCACAAGTTTACATCTAAATACTTCTTAAATATTTTGAGAGTTTCTATCACCCTTATAGGCAATGAGTTCCAGATTCCCCCTATGCACTG